>NC_135335.1:116818037-117418037 GCF_023851605.1 Tamandua tetradactyla
AGTCAAGGAGCACAAAGTTGCCACTTGGTTCTGATTCATTCAACAAGCATGATAGCTTTCACACGGTGTTGATTCTGCTCCCATTTACCTCTCTTGCATCATCACCATCAATTTAATTTCCAGTGGTTTGCATGCTAAGCAGGTGTTGAACAATTTCCAGGCACCAGCTTCAACCAGTAAATGGCCCTACCATCACTTCCGCACTCAGTCTCTTATGTTCCCAGGTATTATGTGTCATTGTTACTAAGCTTCCTGGGCTGTCATTTGCCTGTATTCCTGGAACTATGCAAGCAAGAGGAGAAAACTGCAATGCATTGGCTTGCTCCTAAGATTTGGAGACATGAAGCTTAACTGAGGTTTACTGGCAATTGAGTTTGTCCTTTTTCCAGATTCTTCCAGCTCTGGCCCCATTAAATTTCTTTGAGTACACCCTCTTCTTTTCCCATTTCCCAATCCACTAAAGTTTCTTTTTTCTGGGGCTGGATCATAAATAACAAGGTGTAAGCTAAAGGAAAACATTTATTTTGGAGTCTCATTAACAGGACAGAAGAGAGTGATAGTGTTTACTCCCAGCATGATGGAGTGGACTCCTGCAGATGTAAAAAAGACCAAGTCCTCTTTCTAATCCTTAAATACGTGTTCAAACACACACACACACATACACACTACGTCAGTTTGAATCTGTTGTGGACCCCGGAAAAGCCATACTCTTTAATCCTCATCCAATATTGCTAGATGGGATCTTTTTTATTGTTTCCGTGGAGACATGAGCCACCTAACTGTGGGTGGTAACTTTTGATTAGATGGTTTCCATGGAGATGTGTCTCCACCCATTCAAGGTGGGGTGGCTTACTGGAGCGCTTTAAGAGGGAACTATTTTGGAAAATGCCCACAGAGCCCACACAGCCAGAGACCTTGGAAGGTGCAGAAGGAAAATGCCCGCAGGGAAACCTTATGAAATAAGGAGAGAAAGCTAGCAGACATCTCCATGTTGTGCCCTCCCAGCTGAGAGAGAAACCCTGAACTTCACTGGCCCTTTCTTTGGAGTTAAGGTATTTTCTGGATACCTTAATTTGGACATTTTCAAGGCCTTAGAACTGTAAACTTCCAACTACTAAATTTCCTTTTTAAAAGCCATTCTGTTTCCAGTATACTACATTCCAGCAGCTTACAAATTAAAACACACACACAGGTCAATAGTGACAGCCATGAAAGCATCACAGACAGGCAGAGGTAGGAAACACTTCACTAGAAATAGTCTCTTACTGTCCTCTTCAAACACCAAGTGTGAAGCTCCTTTTAATTTCTGATTAAATGGCAACCATACACAATTATTCACCCTATATGCCAGTTTTTAAGATACTGTCTGTCAGCTCCAAACCCCACCCTCTATCCTCTGCTATGGGATTCTGGGGCTGGGGCTCTGCAAGCCATATTTCTCTATTACCAGCTAGCTCTATGTGGGACTCTACCAGTAGGCAGAACAAGAGGGAAACTGCAAGGTAAGAGGAGGGAGAAGCCACATCCTCCTTCCTGCTGGCCTCGTGTTCCTCTGAGCATCACCCCTGCAATGGCCCTTTATCTTAGAAGTGGCAGTTGATTCCAATTTCTTGCCTCCTTCTGCCCCTACAGATTCCACCCTCATCAGCCGTCATTCCGAATGCCCCCAGCTGCAAGCGGCTGAGGCATCTGTACCAGCAGGGTGGTCCTCCTTCCTCAGGGTCCTGAGTCCCAGTGCTGTGAGACCCTGCCTCTGAGCTTCTAGCTTCTGACCAACCCAACCTCTTCTCTTTGTTCCCTAGCCCTTGGAGTGGTTGCTGCTTTGTTTAAGCATCCCCTTTGTGTTATCTCAGTGTTCCCTTTTTGGTCACTCTGGAATATTTCTCCAACAGTTTTCTAAAATCGGTTCCCTATGTTAAATCTTTCTTGTTAAAAGATCTACTGTGGTTTATGTTTTTCTGACTGGCCCTGATTGGTACACCATGGTTTAGCCAATCCTACATTCCCTACCAGATACCCTAATCCTAACCATTTTGCTCCTGCAAAACTTGCCTTCTCATTGCCATATCTTCCGACTCCCATACCGTAATACCTGGAAAATCTAAAGTTAGTGGTGGCGGCAGAAGTGGGGAGAGGGGAAGGCACCAGGGGTTACTACACCCCCAGAACTAGAAGCAGCATCACAGCATGTACTCTTAGTCAGCTCACTTATGGTCTGGGCCCAGGGGAGAGAAAAAAGAGCGCATATCCCTAGCAGCCTGCTCTAAAGTGGAAGCAATAAAGAAGACTCCTTGCTAAGGTACTTGGAAAATAGACTCAAAAACTAATGTGTTACACACACATTTGAATAATTCCAAGTATTTGCAATGACATGATAAATAGGCAACTTACAGGCACCTCCAATGAGTGACTGAAAGGATACCAGGAAGAAACTACAGCCTAATATTACCCCCAACCCCACCCATCCTATTTTTTTAGCATGGGCAGGCACTGGGAGTCGAGCCTGTGTCTCTGGCATGGCAGATGAGAGCTCTGCCACTGAGCCACCGTGGCCCACCCCCCACCCATTCCTTTTAACAGTCAATAAAATTCCACCTTTTGAAATTCTTCTTCATGGCTTAACTCATAGCCTGCTCCAAGTCCTTCTTTTAGAAATGCAATGAGGGGAGTGACATTGTAAGTGGTTTTCAATCCTTACCACTTCACTAAAAATTGGCCTGTCAGCCATCATTTACTCAGGATTGCTAACTGAGATAAGGGCTTTGAAAAAAAAGATGGGACTATTTCCTGAAAAGAAATGGAGGATAATTCTGGAGCACTCAGTATGGAGAAAACACACACTATAAACCAGACACTCCTGAGTCAAATCCTGGATCCCCACTCTCTAGACAGAGACTAGGGCATATAACTGCTACCACCACCAGCATCCCTAGCCACAGTTTTCTCACAAAAATAGGGGTACTAATTACCTTGCAGGGTGTGGTAGTTAGATTCAGTTATCAACTTGGCTAGGTGAAGGGACCTAGTTCTGTTGCTGTGGACATGAGCCAATGGTACGTGAACCTCATCTGTTGCTGATTGCATCTACATTCGGCTAGGAGGCGTGCCTACTGCAATGAATGACGTTTGACTTAATTGGCCGGTGCTTAAATGAGAGACTCAATGTAGCACAGCCCCAGCAGCTCAGCATACCTCATCTCAGCACTGGCAGCCCAGCCCAGGCCTTTGGAGATGCAGAAAGGAATCAACTGGGGAAAGTTGTTGGAACCCAGAGGCCTGGAGAGAAGGCCAGCAGAGATCACCCTGAGCCTTCCTGCATAAGAAAGAATTTCAGTTGAAAGTGAGCTGCCTTTCCTCTGAAGAACTAATGAAATAATCCCCTTTGATTAAAGTCAATCTGTCTCTGGTGTGTTGCATTCTGGCAACTAGCAAACCAGAACACAGAGCCTTTATAAGGATGAGACCTAATATATAGAACTTCCTTGGCAGAGTGTCTTGGCAAAGAGTCACTTGGCAGTGAAAGTTTTTGATTGAGGTCATATGCCAAAGACATTCCTTTAGTTTTCTCAGACCCTAACAAACTCTTGTCATTTCTTGTATTTCTTGAAACTGGTCCAAAGCCTTAGCCTCATGCGTTTCAGTAGCCACCACAGCAAACTCTGTTCCTTGGGATTTCTCCCATTACTCTAAGATTGAGTGTAAAAGGAATAACTCACTCCAGTTCTCTTGCTTTCTTGTGGCTCCAAAAAATGACCATGGGGGATTTTTTTCATTTTAGAGATATAGCTGAACACAACAGGGAAACAGAGATGGGAGGAAACAAAATTAACGAGATAGGAAAGGGTCAAAGCCCACAAAATCCCCACTGTCGTGTTTTATGGTTACTGACCCTCTGAATGTGACCTTGGGCTTCTGTCTTTCTCTCATAACTGTGGGTGAAGGACAGGACTAATATGTTTTCTCTCCCAGTGGCCTTTCCTCTCAGGCTGAAGTGGAAGAGAAACCTAACCTCCTGGGCTTCCAGTAGGTAATTTGCATCTCTAAGGCCCTGTGCTTGAGACTTGGAAAATCCATTCACCAGACCTCTGCCCTTGGGCCGTTATATCACCAGAGGAACCACTTATGGCCTGGATAGCCAAAATAAAAGAGAAATATAAATTGGGGGGAAAAGAACAAGAGTGTAGCAGACAAAGGAGGGAAGAGCCCCTCATAAGATACACTTGGGTTACTTCCCACCTCTGCATAGGGCTTCCACCTGCCAAGGGGTCTGCTCACTCCCTCCTCTTCTCATCCTTTTATAATCTCTGACTCTCCATTTTTAATAACTGCATTAAAAAACCATAGTTAATCCAGCACTTACTATGTCCCAGGCACTGACTTAAGTGCTAACATACTATAACGCTCACCATGATGAGGTAGGTTAGATAGGGGAGGAGGGAGGCTGAAGTGACCCTAAGACCCACAACCAAAAGTTCCTTTTGGCACACACACACCTAGCCCCTGCAAACTTAGCCCTCACTCAGGTCAGCACCTGAAAAGAACCAATGAAAAGTGCAGCTCATCAATCCCTTAGTAGCGTAGCCAGAGGGGGAAGGGCCCTTCCAAGTCCCTATAATGCAAGGATCCCAACCTCAGACTGCTTCTCCTCCTTTGGAGAACGCCATGCTCATCTTCTTTCAAGTGTGTGCCTGCACTGTGCATTAATGTTTTGAGCTCTACACACTGGCTAGTCTTTGGATTCCTTAGCTGTACACACTTTCTGTTTCCTGCAGCTGAGTCAAGAGCCTTCATCGCATCAGCCCCAGGTCGAGGTCCCAACTTCAATGAGAATTCTTGGGGGCTCTCTAGCATCCAGCAGAGAGTTCCTGGAGCTCTGCAGTATACAGCCTAGAACTGCCAGGGATTTCTTGCGTTGGGAAGAATAGCCAATATTAAACTATTTGGCTGTACCCACTGACTTGCCCTTGAATTCTTTCCTAAGACAAAGTCAAGACCCCTTGTGGCACCAGCCCTTGGTGGAGGTGTCGATTTCCTTGAGGTGTCCAGCATAAGTGAGGTCGGCATTATTACCCCCTTTAGAGATGCAGGGATTTAGGCCGCAATGAGACAAGCAACTTATTTGCAATCCCACCCCAAGTAAGGGGCAGAGCTGGGATTTGAACACAGGTATGTATGGCTCCATATCCCACATGCTTTTCCATTATATTATGCTTTTCCAATAATTTTTTCCCCTAACGAAGCCCCTCGCTAACCCTAAACCTTGGTAGGATGTCACCTAGAATTTTTGCTAGGCAGCAAAAAGTATAAGAGCTCTCAAACAAATTCCCTAGTTTTCTTCTTCTTAGTCTAACTGAAGTATTATTTCAACCGATATGCCTAAAATTTGAATTTGGCTTTTGGAGCTCAGCAATGCAATATGATACCTAAGGACCCATGTACTTTGGGACAGAAATCAAAATTGGTTCAGGGAGATGCAGCCTGAGGCACGAGCAGAGGGTTAGATAGTTGACTCACATTAGCTCAATCCTTGATTTGATGATTGGTGGACTCAGACCCCGGGACTGGCCCCCCTTCTTGCCTTAGTGGATGGACTTTGTGGGAACCTGTGTATTCCCTGAGAAAGAGAAGCAGTAATAAGAGGTTGGGAAGAAGGGAACAAAGCTTTTTTATTTTTTAATTATTTATTTATTTATTTTTGCTTTTTTTTTTTTTTGGTACTTTCCTTATATACTTTTTGTTTATTTGCTGTCTTTTGGGTTTTGTTGTTTTTAATGGAAATCAATGCTATTTGGGCTTAATTCCCTCAAAAACTGGGTCACCTCTGAGCCGGTGAGCCTTCTTAGCCTCTCTGATACCAGTCAAAAGCAGTTAAGCAATGCACTTAAATGGCCAATCCCTGAGACACCGGGGTTTCAAAAGAAAAAAGGGCTTATTGCTAAGTGTGAAGCAAGAGATCAGATGGCCTAAAAATCTGTCTCCCCAAACTACAGTAATTATGATAGTTTTATGTATCAAAAGATGGGCAGTTTGGGGATAATGAGTCCAATGGCTGGAGATGATGAAGTTACAGATGATCTAATTATTGAGCTTGCACAAATTGATTACATCTTAGTCATAGGGTGGATGCAGGAAAATGGCAGGCTTAATATAATGATGGGCATAATTTTTAGTATTATAATGATGTATAGGTCACTTATAGGTTAAAGTTTATGCTACTTCGCATGTCAGGCAGGCCCATTTTGGTTCAGCTAGCTACATAGTTTAGAAATTGGGAAGGGTTACTTCTGGGCTGAATCGAGGTTCTTCATTAATAAACCTTAGGGGCTGTCTTTTGTGATCACAGGACTCTGAAGTTGAAAAACAGGACTAAGGCATACAAATGGGGGCCAGTCACCAGGTTTTAACAATCACAAGATAAAGGCTGTATAGTTATACAGTCATCATCAAAGATCAAGGCAGCAGGGCCTCAGCAGCCCCAGTAAAATGGGAAGTTAAATATCTCTGTAGTGATTCAGTAATCATAATCACAATTATTCGTTAATTCTTAACTCTCAGTTACATGTTCACAATCCTGAGCCTCAAGAAAAGGGGGAAAATTCCATATTAATTGCTGTGTTAATCCTTCCCTTTCCCTTCACTCACATCAGAATTACACTAGAGGGGTCAGGAGAAGGTTCTGAGATGCGGGGCCACAGTCATTCCAGCTGCCACGCTCTTGCCGCACCAGCACTATTTAATCTGCTCTGTTTTCCCTTTCTACCTGTGCCCAAGCAGAGACAGGCCACAAGTTTCAGCTGGGAAGGAATCCCTTGCCAGCCATTCCCATGGAAATGAGTGACCCTGCAGAGACCGTTTTGGCACCACAACCAGGTCGAAAACAATGCCCTACTCCTGCCTCGCCTCGCCCAGTGCTCCTTCTTCTCTCCCAGTGGGCTGCTTGGACAGGCCGCCTCTTGCCTGACTGTTTACTCAATTCCACTCCAAAGAGAAAGTGCCCGTTCCTTTTGATCCAATAAAATTTCATCTGTTTTCCCGGCACCAGAACAGAAATAGTAGTTTTGGTAAAGTCTACCTAATAGCACTAATCTAGTGTAAAACAAAGTAAAATGAAACAAAAACACTAATGTTCTGGATTTTTTTTCCAGACTTTCCTCAGTCTAACTACTTAATATTATTAACACTTCTTCTCTCTATTTGATTCCAGAAATATTTATTGAGCAACTACTACAAACTGGGTGTTATGCTAGGCATTGGGAAGCCACTGATGAATAAGGCACAGACCCTACCCTTAGTGGAGAAATCTACTCAGAGGGGGGAAAAAAAGCATGTGGTTAAGCAATCTTCACCATATATATAGCTTGCCTATCATCAGTAATAGAGTTACCAGACATTTCCCACTAAAACACTAAAATACTCCTATGCTGAGACATTAGTGTCATAATATAGGCCAAATTCAGTGACTCCCCCCCCATCTTGGTAGTTGATTTCCTCACATGTACAGAATCAAAGCAGAACAGATAAAAATGTCTATTAAGACATAACATGGCAAACTGTTTTCTTTCTCCTACCAGGCAAGCGTGGAAGAGTTTCCATTATCCATTTTGCACACTGACAGTTTTTCTGATCCAAAACATCTGTGACCCTGAGGAGACTGAGGGCTGTGCTTGAGTTCTGCTTTGGTGCCAAGTAAGAGCCTACTCTTTGGGATGCCAGTATTGGCACCTTCTTCTGTGTCCCTCATTGGCACCTTCTCACATGCCCTTTTACTGTTTATTGACGTAACCCTCCTGACAACAGAAGGTGCCTGAAGGCAAAAATCAAATCCAAGTGGTCTGGGGAAGCAACTACTAGCTTACCACAAGCTCTGGGCAGCAAGAACGATGTCCCTTCAGATCAAGCCTCAGTTTTCTTTACGTTCAGATAATTAACAGGTGCATGAGCGCGCGCGCGTGTGTGTGTGTGTGTGTGTGTGTGTTTGGGGTTGAGATCCTTAACGACTGGAAAAGTGCTCAGCAAAATGTAGAAAACCATGGCCCCAGCCCCTGGAGAGACCGACTGATGTGTGGCCAAAGGACAGGCATACATGGCTTTATTCAAAGGCTTTGTCCAAGTGAAAGAGGAAATTGCAGTTTCAGGAGATGAAAGGGAAATTATGCTTTGGGGACAATGATAACTCACCCACCCCCACCTAATGAAGCAAATACAGAGCAGTATATACAAAACTATGTCAGTAACGATAGATTAGAGTAAAAAATTAACTAACATTTGTATAGAGTTTCGCAACAGGCCCCCCTTGCAGGGTTTTATTTAATTCTCTTAGCCACGGGGCTCGGTAGACTTTTCATCACCCTTACTGTTACAGATGAGAAAACGAAGCAGAAATAGAAACCTGCCTAAGGAGCCACAATAAACAAGGGGTGGCATTTGCGTTTGGTGTCCTCAGCCTTCTGGCTGGGCCAGGCTTCCCCTGGAGACTGTGGACAGGAGGAGACTGAAGAAGGGGATCTTGTGCTCTGCGAGTCATGCAAAGATGCTAGTGGGATGGCCAATGAAAAGTGAAGTGAATGACAGAGGGACGATTCACCCAACCCAGATGGAACAGGGCAAGATAAGGGGGCAAAATAAAGAATCTGGAGAAAGAAGGCTGCGTGGGTGATAAAAGAGCATGTGACTTTAGCCAGGACTTGGCTGTCCTTGTGTCTGGGTCTCTCATACCTTATGCCCTGTTGCCCTCTCCTATCACTTCCTCCCTCTCCCTTCCATGAGAAAGCTAACTCTGCATATGAGAGTAGCTGGATAGTAACCACAACTCTTCCCATTGTCTCACATTTTGGGCAGACTACCCCAAAGAGAGTAAACCATAATTTTGAAAATGCCGGACCTTCTTCACAAACTACAAAGAAAACCCCAAACCTACTCAACCATATAAGAAGTTCAAGCTGGAGAGCCAGGAGAAAGGACTTCTCTGGAGAGAGTTAGTGTGCTGGGCATTTCCTGCCCCATCCCAGCACCCACGGAAGAAGCTCCAAGGGAATCATTGGGAACACTTGGCATGCATTCCCTGAAGTTTGAAGGCCAGAGACTGGTCTATGACTTACACCTTCCCCTGCTAAAATATATCCCAAGCACATATTAGGTGCCCAATAAATATTTCTTGAATGATTGAATAAACAAAGGAGTGAGTGATGAACAAATTTCTAAAAAAGTAAGTACCAAGATGAGAGGCTGTGACTAGAACTGAAGAGAAAAAACAGGTACATTAGCTACATGGAAATTAAAGGGAATATATCCCTCACATCTGCATGAGAGTTTATGGGATGAATGAAAACCAAGGCTGTACTGACTAAATATATCCTTCATCATACTAGACATTTAGTTGCAGGAAAAGCCCATAATGGCCCAGAAATTCTCCATATCTTCCTTAAACAGCCCTGGCCCCAAGTTAATCCCTAAGAAGAGGCCCAAAGAAAACACAGGAGACATTCTCAATGACAAATCTCTGGTGTTAAAAGTCATTTGGATTCTAAAGCTGGTTGATATGAAGTTCCTGAGACTATTTATTTGCCTCTGACCTTCATGTCATTTTTTCTTATACTCCTAAATGTTCCCCTTTAATCTCAGTCCAGTCCTGGCAAAATCACAACACCTCACAGTAGAAGGGAAGGGAGATACTGTTTCACTCAGCTCTCGAATCAGCACACAGAACTCTCTGCCGCATCATAGCCTAGAGACCCAGGTAAAGTGCCCTCACTGCTGTTCCAGTAACAAGCATCATTTGTCTGTACACATCAGCTCTTTTCACAACAAGCCTTGTTTACCTATGATGAAAATCCTTCCTTTTAATTAAATGGTGGAACTGCATTTATAATCTCTTATTACCCCAGAACAAGTTCCTGAATGGCAAACCCTGTGACTGTGCTCCAACTACTCTCCACAACAAAAGTGTTCTTCCATAAACACTCAGCACTGCTGCAACAATAAAAGAGAAGTGTGGATGCTCGCATAGACACGCACACTGGGAAGACCGAATCGAATGAGAATCAGCCCTGGACTTTGCCCCCTTCACCAGAACGGATTCCTTAGTCTTTCCTAGGGCCCTGTGAAGGATGAAGGTGAAACTAGGCTCTAAGCAGTGACCAAAACCAACCTCCACCATCCTTCCAACATTCAAGTGATCAAATGAAAGCAGCCAAGTTAAACAAGCAGGGGCTATGTGAGTTTCAAGATCTATTTATCCAGTCCTATTTGGAAAAGGGAGGGGATTCTAGGGCAAGGAAATTCCAGAAGGCCCCATAGGAGGAGCCAAGCCTTTGATACAACTTTCTGTCGCTCCTTGCTTCCCCATACAAGTCTTTCATTACTCCATCCAAATAACTTTCAAAACCACAGTTTCCTCTGTGTCTCGCAATGAGAAAATCTGTGCACTTGTACTGGGCTAAGCAGTGTTCTCAGTACCTGCCCCAGACCCCATCACTTGGACAAATGGAGGCCTGAGTCCATCAATAGCTCCGTTCAGCTTGTTGCTGAATGGGGAGGGGAGGATCAAAGAACTAGAAATGTTCCTTTATGAAGGAAAAATAAAAGAATTAAATATGTAGAACTTGGCCAAATGATGCCTGAAAACGGATATAAATACTACGAGCATTTGAAGGGTGTAACTAACACCACAAAGAAGGATTTTAAGAAATTATTATTATTAAGATGGTTCAAGTAGCTGCCACTGGGAGAGACTGAAGGAAAGCAAAGGAAAATCTGACTAAGCAAAGAAAATTCTACCTTCAGCAAGGGCTAGTGTGCCAAGGGCATTGGTGTGAACACAAGCCCTAGACTGAAATTTCTATTCTTTACAATTTGTGAAACGTTTCCATTTCCGATCCATTTCTCTGATGCATTTGTTTGGATTTATAGATATATGCTTGAGTGTTGCCTGTACCGTCTGCATTTCCTGTGTGCCTTTTGTCTGCACCCTCTAAGGTGCAATTTGAGCATGGCTTGGTCTTGTGGAGCTTGAGGTCAGCAGGTGCACTTCATTTGTCAGAACAAGCAAATGAGCTCAGTAATGGTGATTTTAAGAATAAAATACCGACGAAGAATCCTATTTCAGTGACTGCAGCACTTCAACAGATCTGAAGTAGGTTCTGGAACAGGCCTAAGTGCTTCTCAGGCTTCTCCAAGCTCTCTGGAGGGGAGATGGGTAAAGTCAGCTGAAGATGGCAAGAAAATATGTCTTAACAGTTTTCTCCTGAGATGCACTATGCGGCAAATCCTCCTAAAATTTCTAAATGGAAAAGAAATATGTACAGTGAGAACAGCTTTTCTGAGGGTCTTTCCACACATTTTTATTCCCAGATGGGTTCAGTGTAAAAGTGAAGATTATTTTTTTAAGGAGCTAAGAAATTTCAACAAGGACTGAGTTTGAGTGTAAATGAGAGATGAAGGCCTCTCCATCTAAGGGAGGTTTATGAGGGCTTTTGCTCTGCTCATGTTCTCCAGCAGAGAGAGCACTGAAGCAGGAGTCTGTAGAGTTCAAATCCCTCTTTCACCATTTAAATATGTGGGTGATCTTGGATAAGTTGTCTTTTCCTTTCTGGACCAGTTTCCTTACATTTAAAAAGAGAATTGGACCAGTCTGGTGGCTTTATAACATTTTTTTTCTTTTTTGCTTAGACGACTATTCCATTTTTAAATATATTATACAAAGAATAATATAAACCAGACAATATAACTGCTCTACTTACAGCAAGGCTGAGAGGCCCAGAGCCCAAATCCACCACACCCCACAGCAGCCCCGTGCCCTCCATCTACCTTCGGTTGTCCCTGAGGAACCTCCACGGATGCCATCCCTCCCCAAGAAGAACATTTCGGAGACCGCTGGATTTGACGCTCCTTCAGTTCTTTCCCAACTCCAGTTCCTTATGGGTTTAAGTGGCAGGAAGCAAAGAAACGAGCTGGGCAGCAGTGCTGTAGCAGATCCTAAGGACCCCACTGATGAGCAAAAGATTAAAATGACTAAGGAATCGGTAGGTTCAAAATCTCCTCTAAAAAGTTTCAAAATCTAAAGAAAACAAGCCCAGAAAGGTGCAAGGACAACAAGAAAATTGGCATACCCACAACCAACCCTCGGCCTCTCTCCTTCTTTCTTTCTCCTTTCTCACCCTCTTCTTCCTCCTCCCTCTTTTGACCAAGGCTCAGAAAGTGAAAGTTCAAAGGTCAGGGCAAGTGCCTGAATTAGTATCTCATGGGGCATAACCAAGGTAAATACATGCTCAGGAATGGCAATGCGGTAGGTCAGGGGCTCAGAGAATAGGGGCGCAGGGAAGTGGTAACTCAAGCACAAAAGACAAGCCCGTGGGGATTCATGTGTGCCATGTGATTGGGGGGCCTATGGCCTCAAGCCTAGGGCAGTCCAGACCAGAAAAGTCTGAACCTTTCCCAAAAGCCCCCATCAGTTTAGGCTGGCATCCCAGAAGGTCACAGATGATAAACCTATTCAAGTTGTTGATCATGCTCCACCCTACCAGAGGACTATCACAACTTAAAATTCACATACTATTTGACCCAGCTATGCCACTACAAGTACGTCTTACATAGACTTGCATGTGCACACACACGCACACAAATCTTTGCAACAATTTTCACTGCAGTATGTTTGCTCTCACAAAAGACTTTTGATCATTTGGGGATAGGATAAATACATTGAGGTCTGCTTATACAATGGAACTCTCTGTAGCCACTAAAACAGAATGAATCAACTCCAAGTTGACAAGGAAGGAGCTCTAACATCTAATGCTAAGTGTAAAAAGCAAATATTGTGTACAATATGGTATGTTTTTTTGTAAAAAGGATATGTGCACATATGCCTCCATAGGCACAAAATATTTCAGAAGGGTACACACAAAGTGCTAACAGTGTTTGCCTTTAGGGAGAAAAGTCACGGTGGGGATGGGGAGATATCTCTGGCAGATTTTCATTAAATGCCCTTTCATACACCAATCCAATTTCTTTTTATAATGTGCATATACACATTAAAAAAAAAACCCAAGTATGTGTACTAGAACAAAACCTGTCAAATTTATTTAGCTTTCAAAAAAGCACTGTATATTTTAGGAGTCCAAAATCAGACAACTGTCATCTTTATCAGAAACTATGTAAAACTGGCTGAGTCATCGAGACCTTTATTGCAAACTAGTTTGACAAAGTGGTGTAGTGAGAAAAATACAGGACTCAAAGCAGGAGACCTGGTTCTTGGTTGTGCCTTCAACACGTTGAGCAAGTCACATAGGCTCTCTGTCTCTCTTCATCCATAAAATAACTGCACTGAAGTAAGTTCTTTCTAAGCTTTCTTCTCTCCTCTAAGATTCATATTTCCTGGTTTTCGTGGTTATAAACTTGAGTTCTAGAGTTTAAATACCAGCCCCTGACCAACTTTTTACTTGTATGATTGTATTAGCTAGTGTGCTGGTTTGAAAGGATGTGTGTCCCCTAGACAAACCATGTTTTAATCCAAATCCCATTTCATAAAGGCAGAATAATCCCTATTCAATACTGTATGTTTGAATCTGTAATCAGATCATCTTCCTGGAGATGTGATTTAATCAAGAGTGGTTGTTAAACTGGATTAGACGATGACATGTCTCCATCCATTTGGGTGGGTCTTGATAAATTTCTGGAGTCCTATAAAAGAGGAAATATTTTGGAGAATGAAAGAGATTTGGAGAGCAATTCAGAGAGAGCAGAGGAGAACAACGTAGCCATGAGAAACAGAGTCCACTAGCCAGCGACCTTTGGAGATAAAGAAGGAAAATGCCTCCCGGGGAGATTCATAAAATAGGAAGCCAAGAGAAGAAGCTAGCAGATGATGCCATGTTTGCCATGTGCCCTTCCAGATGAGAGAGGAACCCTGACTGTGTTCACCATGTGCCTTTCTAGATGAGAGAGAAACTGACTGTGTTTGCCATGTCTCTTCTCACTTGAGAGAGAAACCCTGAACTTCATCAGCCTTCTTGAATCAAGGTATCTCTTCCTGGATGCCTTAGATTGGATATAGATTTGCTTTAACTGGAACATTTTCTCAGCCTTAGAACTGTAAACTAGCAACCTATTAAATTCCCCTTTTTAAAAGACATTCATTTGTGGTATATTACATTCTGGCAGCTAGCAAACTAGGACAGCTAGAGGGTTCTCTAGAGAAACAGAATCAGCAGGACATATCCATAGATATAAAATTTATAAAAGTGTCTCATGTAACTGTGGCAATGTAGAGCCCAAGGTCTGTAGGGCTGGTCTTAAGCTGGCAACTCCGATGAAGGTCTTCAACAAGCTCTCAGGAGAGGCTGGCTGGGCAACTGTGGGAATGAGAGAGTACAAAATCTGTAGGGCAGACTGTGAAGCCCTATGGTCTGGATGAACTCCACAGGATAGGCTCACTGGCTGAAGCAGGAAGAATGACTGTCTCTTCTGAATCCTCCTTAAAAGTCTTTTGGTTATTAGATTAAGCATCACTCATTGCAGAAGACACTGCCCTTAGCTGATTACAATGTAATCCGCTGTCAATACAGCTAACGTGATCATGATTTAAGTCCATGAAATGTCCTCATAGCAACAGACAGGCCAGTGCTTGCCCAACCAGACAACTGGGCATCACCACCTGGCCAATGACCATGGGGGAAATGCACTGAATCTTTTAAATCTAAATGTCCTTATTTGGAAAATATGGATGTAATTCTATCCTATAGGGTTTGGTGGTAATTAAATAGGATACTGTCCTAAAGCTTTCTCTAAATATTCTCAACCCCAGATATTCCTTAGCTCAAATCCCACCCTCACTGATCACCCAGTTTAAGTTAACTTCCCACCCTAGCTGCTCTCTGTCGTACCACCTTTTTTCTTCCCTTTACAGCACGAGTCACAATTAGTAATTGCCTTGAATATGTCTGTTTACTGTCTGTCTAACCCTAACTAGAATGTAAGCTCCATGAGGTGAGGGATCTTATTTTCCTTGTTTACTCTGTCTCCACTAGCATAGCGTCTGAATCACCAAAAACTTTGTTGGATAAAAGAATCCTAGTTTCTATTTGCTATTGATCCTTACAACTTCATGCAAGAAGGAGCTAATGATATCTCTTTTATATAGTAGCTGTGAGAATTACCAACCCCAGTTTATAGAAGTAGAAACAGTAGCTCAAAGACATTGAGTGACGTGCCCACAGTTTCATAGCTAATAAGTAGCAGAGCAAATAAAGGAACTCATCCCCTTTTTTTATACTGAACCCTGTACCCTCAACCACTAGCCTACTCTAGGGCAGAGAATTCCCCTGCCTGGAATTAAACACATACAACAAGGTTGTGGTCAACCTTCTAATTCAACATTGCCTGAAACGTCACTAATGGGAAATCCTATTAAAACTGAAATTCTCAAAAATCTGTGCTATAGCAAATCTATGCCCTACAGTCCCTCACCCCCCTCCCCCCAAACCCTTTAAAGGTCTTTGCTGGAGACAGAAAATAAAAGATAATATTGAGCCATGGAACAATGCTTTGAAGCACCCCAATTGACGCTTAGAATTTTTCATGATTATAAAATAGCAAAAGTGACTATTAATCATTTGAATATCATCAAGGTCATAAGGAGTGGTCACATGGAAAGCCACTACATTTAGAGAAGGAGCAAAAGCAACAGAGTATAAACACTAAAATCTTAAAACCTGATTAATGTCTCACTGTGCTGACATTTGAGGTTCTGTAAAGTTTATGAGCATTGTTTGCCTCAATGCTATTATCGTTATTGAGCTATTCAGCATTTGTAAAAGTTCCTGGCTATAAGATGCACAAAAATATAAGTAGCTGTAAACAATTCCTTTGTTTTAGATGTAAATGCTGCCCTTGGCAAATAGGAAGAACTCTTTAGACTCAAAACTTTGGAGGGAAAGAGATGTAAACAACACTGTCTTGGCCAGGACGCCAGTAGTAAGTGGCACTGCCTGTAGAAAAGCAAATCACAGAATAAGTAAACACCTGTTATTAATTAAGTGATCACATGCATGTTCTGAGGAAGAAGGCTTTGAAGTCTATGTTAAAACATTCGGCTACAAAAAGCTTCCACATTTCTGTCTTCTGTTCTACAATGGAATGGGAAGAGAATAGCTCGCTTGCATTCAAGACCCAAGCAGCATATTTAATAGTTTCATTCTCCCAGTGAACAAGATAAGAACTGAGGCTTTATCTTCCCAAGTCAATTCATTCAAATATATAATTAATTCCATCTCTAAAGAAGTCAAACTGGGCATCCTACAGAAAAGCCACTGCTCAATAGAAAGGCATTTCAGACACATCATTGGTCAGATCTACACATACAAGCCTCATAGAACCCAGCCACAAAATACACTGGCAGCTCAATAAATGGCTCTTTTGGGGATGGAAAATTTGAATACTTAAAGAAAGAGGCAGCCAATATTATATACCAAAATAATGTTTCTCAAAATGTGGTGTAAGAATCACCTTTATCACAAATATCTACAAGCTCAGAAAGCACAGATTTCTGAGTCCCACCCTGGTCCTACAATGCCATAGAGAGGATCCATTACTCGGCAATAACAAAAACAATCAAAATCCTTCCCATACAAATACTTTGCATACTAAAGTTTGAGAACCACTGGATTAGAAAAATAAGAACACATGGTTAGGCCAAGGACATTCTGGGTCTCTCTACATCCACACAATGTATAGTGAGATGTAGAGAACAGCAAAGAGCAGAATTACTTTCACTTTGGTGAAAGCAAAAAGGGAAATAGCTATATAGAATAATAAAAACTAGCTTACAGACATCTCACTTCACCTTTACCTCTTCCTTCGGTAAAATAAAGGGGTACTTTTTCAGGCACAGAAAGTCTCACTTCCGTTTATAAGAAATAGATGGTCACTTCAAGCATATACAAATTGACAAACTGGAAGAAGGGCAGATTTGGAGAAATAGAGAAAATGATGAATAGAGTCTTGGACAGTGATTCATTAAACAATATTTATTAAGCATCATTTCGAGTTTGAGGTGTGGGTTCATCCAAGTGGATGTTTCCTATGGATGATTGGATATACAGGTCTCAAGCCCAAAAAAAGGCTTGGAGTCAATAATATATAAGTGATACTAGAACACTTGAAAACGGTGTGTAGAATAACAAAAGAAGGAAAACAAATGCAGCACCTTTGGAAACATCATAAAGAAAATTCCTGAGAGTCAAATAATGGATGATGATGCAGAAATAAAAAGGAGAGCTGAGAGGTACATTAGAGAAACCAAAGAAAAAAATAAAAAGGGAATGGTCAACAGTGTCAGAAAAAAAAGAGAGCAGAAAGTTTAAAGAGTACTTACTAAGCTTGATCATTAGGTCACTGGGAATCTCTGTAAAAGATGTTTTCATACAGTCAGATTGCAGAGGACTGAGGGGCAACAAGGAGATGAGGACGTGAAGACAGCAGACAGGGACAATTCTTTGAAGAAAAGAGGTACAGTTTTAGAAGAGGGATTTCTAAGAAGAGACAGATACTTATTTGTGTACCAAAAGAAAGAATTATTGGAGGGAAAGATTAAAGATGCAAAATGGAATGGGGATAATTTATTGACAAGCTTCCAGGGAACAGAAGAAATACATGATAAAAAGCACAGAGGGAAGAATTACCTTTGGAGGAGAACATTTTATTTGGATACTAGACTAGAGAATATAAGATAAGATGCAGATAAATTTGTTGGTAGGAAGAGAAGTGAGTAAGGTTGCAACCAATGGCCTCAATTTCTCCTAAGAAATAGAAAGAAAGTACATCTGTTTAGAAAGAGGTGGTGAGCTTAGGATAGATAGCTTGAGAAGATCAGAGAACTTGGAATAGCTTTTATAGGAAATGGAAAAGAAAGCTGACCAGGAGCAAGTGAAAGAACTGATTTTCTCTGTTGAGGTCCAGTTAAGGTCTGAGTCCATAAACTATTAGTGAGACCAGGTGACAGATTTGTGCAGCTTTCTCCTGAAGCACTCAGTGTCCTGGTGACAGGAATAGAGAAAGCCATGCCACTGTGTGTCCTAAGTAGGGCAGAAGTACAGGTCATGGGAGTTCAAGAGGTTAAGGAATTTTAGGTGGAAGTGTTAAATGGAACATGGAGTCAACAAGGAGTTGGGAGTGAAAATCAAAACTATAGGCCAACTTCCTAAGCCTTCACAAATGTTAGGCAAACCAACATTTATGACAAGGTGGAAACATGGCATAGTTAGATAGCATCAATCTCAAAGGAAAATTAACTTTTGCATGAGGCTCCAGAAGAAATGGTTTAGTGGATCATGAAGAAATAGGAACATCTTCCTTGGCTCATTGATGTGGAGAATATGAAAGAATGACCATTACTCCCTAAAGGGCCACTGAGGAATACATTTCAATTTAAACAATGATTTAAGTGGATGTTCTGGAAGAAGTTAAGGCTATGGGACAGTTCATTCAAAATAAAATAAGTTGGGTGGGCCATGGTGGCTCAGCAGGCAGAGTTCTCACCTGCCATGCTGGCGACCCAGGTTCGATTTCCGGTGCCTGCCATTGTGAAAAAATAAAATAAGTTTCAGAGGATACTGTGGAAAGGTAAAAGAAGGAGTAAACAGTGCAGATTGAGTCAGCAAGGAGAAAGTATATGGCAGTGGGGAGAGTGGTGGGAGTTTGAGAGAATGTTCATGCTCCTTTTCCCCACTTCATTTGATTCTGACCTTTCATTTTATACATAGCTTTAAACCCTGTGGTGTCCTTCTCCCATTTACAGCCTCACCCTCACCTTTTCCCCTTCAATGTGATGCTGGCTCCCCTATCTTACATGGGAAAGCCCTTTTTTCTACATGTGCCTGGCTATTTGGGGACAGACCCTCCTGAGCCCAGCCTTGGCCCACCAGGGTCAGATACCCTTCTTGTTTCTAACAATTCTAATACCTGTGTCCTATTCCGTGTTCACCACATTTCCTTGACTAACTATTCATCACAATCTAGGCTCCAAAATTTATCTCTTTCCAGACCCCTGGAATATGATACTGGTCTCTGATCCAATTTCCCTAGAACGTGATACCAAGTTCAACTCCACCGGTCTGCTTCAGCCTGGCTTCTTGCAGTTGCAACCTTAGGACTCTTTGCAAGACCTACACACACCCAAGGAGCCACAACTTATGCCCTTTCCTGTGCCCTGCTGAGACACAGCCCTTGGCTCCACATCCAACCCTTCAAGGCGATTCCTTTCCTCTGCTTTATTCAGTCTACTGCACCACTGAGTCAAAGATGTCAGCCCATGATATTGAGGGCGTGAGAGTAAGCCACTCTGGACCTAATCAGTGAGCAATTGGAGGAGAAACAAAACTCAAGGAACGTGATTAGGTCATCTAAGTGTGTGACTATCCGGGAGATAATGGCTGACCATAGGCAGATTGTGCCCTAGGCTTCATGAAAGTAGATTTCCAAATCCTCAGATAAGATATAAACAGGATCACGTTTCCTGACACTCTTGACAGAGAAGATGGAGCAAGAGTATTGGGAAACTTCTGAAAAATTAAATTCTAACAAGACAATTACAAATGCCTATCCAGGCACAAGTTGAAGCTCATGAAAGGAAAAATACAAATAGTTATAAACATGAAAAACATTCAGTCTTGTTAGTAATCAGAGAAATGCAAATTACAAAAATGAGTTACTATTTTTTACCTAGAAAATTGGCAGAATTTTTAAAAATTATAGTGTTGATGAGGATGGGGGAAGTGAAAGCACTCTAAAATACTACTGCTGGAGGTGTGCAATGTCATCTTTTTGTTTAAAGAACAAATTAGTAACATGTATTAAAGGCTTTAAAATATTTTGTAATCATTAAGAATAATGTTTTGGAAAAGTAAATGACACAGCATAATAATCATGATTTATTGATAGTGAAAAAAGGTTACAAAATATCATATATAGTATGATTCTAATTTTCTAAATATGCACATAAGTTTACATGCATACATACACACATATACACACAACCATGCATAATGTTTGTATGCATATCCATTGAAAAGGGACCAAAAATATATCAGTGTTAATACTGATTATCTCTGGGTCATGGAGTTATAAAAAAAAATTATTTTCTTCTTGATGTTTTCTTCACTTTCAAATTTTCTACAATGTAAAGTACATATTTTTTAACTCTGAGAAAATTTTTGAAGTTGAATCTTGAAAAAGACAGAGCAAGGGGGAAAGAAAGGAGAAAAAAAGATGCTTACATAGGTCAATTTGGTTACAATTGGGCCTTTAAAACTATTCAAAAGATGGAGAAGAGAGGACAGACCCAGAGATGAATATGGAAGACTTGCAAAGAGGCTGAAACACAGGATCACGGAGTGAAAACCCAAAGTGAGCTTGAAATTCACTGTATGGAAGAACAACAACAACAAAAAACATTTTCCTTACCTTCAGACAGAGGAAAACAAGAAAGACAAATACTATTTGGGGCAGCCAACTCAGTGGGAGAAAATATCTGGAAATCACATATCAGACAAAGGTTTGATATTCTCTATACATAAAGAAATCAAACAACTCAACAACAAAAGAACAAACTACCCAAATATAAAATGGGCTAAAGATATGAATAGGCATTTTTCTGAAGAGCAAACAACAGATGGCTCAAAAGCACATGAAAAGTTGCTCATTTTCATTAGCTATAAGGGAAACTCAGCTCAAGACTACAATGAGATACCACCTCACACCTGTAAGAATGGCTGCCATTAAACAAAAAAGAAACTACAAATGTTGGAGAGGATGTGGAGAAATTGGTTCACTTATGCACTGCTGGTGGGAATGTACAATGGTGCATTCCATTATGGAAGATGATTTGGCGGTTCCTTAGGAAACTAAATATTGAGTTGCCCTATGACCCAACAATAGCACCACTTGGTATATACCCAGAAGAGCTGAAAGTAGTGACACAAACAGACATTAGCACACTGATGTTCATGGCAGCATTATTCACAATCGCCAAAGGATGGAAACAATCCAAATGCCCATCAACAGATGAGTGGATCAACAAAATGTGATATAAACACATGATGGAATATTATGTAGCAGTAAGACAAAATGACATCTTGAAGCACATGATGAGATGGATTAGCCTTGAGGACATAATGCTGAGTGAAATAAGCCAGACACAAAAAGATAGATGCTGTCTGATTACACTTTTATGACCATGGTAAAAGTAAAATCAGAGGCTTATAATATAGAATATAGGGGACTTAGAGATACATAGATAGTAGAGATGGGTGAATGGTTAGCTAATGAGGTTGAACTCAAATGTAAGGAAATAGACATGAAAGTGGTTCTAGTGGGTCTACAAATAATATTACCATATTGAAGGTGAGTATGATTGAAGGGGGTTGTATAGACCTACGTGTCCCACTGATTAACACTAGAAATATAAATAAGTTCTAGCAAGAATCACTTCAAAGATATGATTCATGCACAAAGAGTGTTTAAGTCCAGGGTACAAGGGGAAAACAGCTATGCTGTTTCTATGCATGCTATGGGCTGTGTTTAACAGGAAAACATCAGCACTACCACCTCAATAGCAGAGGCAAATAATGGGGGAGGGACAAAAGTTAAGGGTAGATTTAGATTTCCTATTTGGTGAGGGTGTGTTTATTGGTTATCTTTCTGTTGGGAACAATGAAATTGTCTAAGATTGAGTGTTGATGGACTGTGGACTTTGGGCATTGTGCATGATACCTGGTGAATGCAGGTGACGGGGGATGCACCGACTGGGGGGTGGATTGGTGCACGATGATGTCTACATATGATTGAGTGTTGTGCTGCTGCAGGGAAGAATGGAGTCGTGAGGCATGCAATGATATGAATGAACCTGTGAGATGTTTGGTCATGCAAAATAGTCCAGGAATGAAAGAACAGCTATTGAATGGTCTCCTTTACAGAATGCTTATGAGAAAACAGGGGCCTATATCGTAAGCTCTTGTAGCAGACCCATTTGGTCCAGAATGGTGATTATTATTTCTGGATTTGAGAGGATGTTTTATAAATGCCTCATATTTAGAGATAGGAACAAAGTTGATCAGGTTGGGACTGGGATGGTTCAGAATGCAGGGATAAGGAAGCCATTGTCTATGTTTTAGAACTGCACCTACTCTTTGAGACCAGGGAAAAGGGGTTCATTTTGTCCAGAACCTAAATTTTCTGTGGCACATGATCTGGCTCAACCTGTCTGGGTAACTCATTTGAACAGCTGGAACACAGGGAGCCCAGGGTGAAAGTGAGGGCCTTTAATCCTGTATAGCTTGAGGTGATGCCTGGATGCATCCTACAGTGCATTAAGCAGGTAGTAAAGATGTATTGGTGAGGCCCTTGGGAGATGGGAAGAAAAATATGGAGCTATTGGACTTTACCATTAGGGAATCCCCTGATACTGTGTCAAACATTGGGGTGCCCAGGTCAATAGGCCAAGCCCTTGATCTTGAGGCTTGCCCTTGTAAAGCTTGTGTGGGTGGTGGAAAAGCTTGGCCTACTTATTGGTTTGCCTGACAGTTACTTCTGGAGGACCTCTTTTGTTGCTCAGATGTGGCCTTACTCTTTCTTTGCCCAAATCTGTAACTGAAATCATTGCCCTCCCCTCTACATGGGACATGACATCCAAGGGTGAAAAGACTCCCTGGTGGCATGGGAGATGACTCCCAGGGATGAGTTTGGCCCTGGCACTGTGGAATCAACAATTCCAATCTGACCAAATGGGGAAAAGAAGTGTAACTAATAAAGTATCAGTGGCTGAGAGAGTTCAAATACAGTCAAGAGGCTACCCTGGAGGCCACTCTTATATAAGCTTCAGTTAGACATTGCTACCTATCATAACTTGCCAACCCCCAACCAAAACCATTCCTGCCAATCCTAAAGAACACCTACATCAATATAGAAGATTCCACAAAGGTTCCATGCGCTAGGAAACCTGCAACCTCCAGATGGATCCCTGGACCAGAGACATCCTAAAACGTAGAGGGCCCATCCTCTCCAGAACATCAGTTAGTTCCATCTCCCTACCCCATATTATTGATAGACCCTTCCAACATGAATAAGTTAGAATGGTCATAGCCCAAATACTTCTAAAGAGTGAGATAGAAAGATCAAAGGTGATGGTGGAGTTATACAGAGAAGGTAGGGTTTAACAAACAAATATGATTGCTGAATCATTAAATTGATATCTCTCTTAGTCTCCAGTACCTTTGAGCAGCTAGAAGTAAAAACTTAAAATTGTGGAATTGTAACCAATCCAAACTCTGAAATCTGTTCTACAAGTAATTGTTGTGCTGTGCTTTGAAAATTATTGCTTTTTTGTATATATGTTATTTTTCACAAAAAAGATTGTGATGATAAAAAATATTTCTTCCTTCTAGCCTCCTATATTGTAGAGCAGCTAGAAGGAAAAACCTGAGAAGATGATATGGTAGCCCATGACAAACTCTGGGATCTGTCCTGTAAGTACTTGTTGAAGAGTGCTCTGAAAACTATTGCTTTCTTATTTCTTTGCTTTGTATATATGTTATATTATACAATAAAAAATATAATAAAACCAAAAAAATGCTATTTGGGAAAAATGGGGTAAAGTTAATATAACTTATATTTCCCAGCCCACGCGAACTTGAAAATAATAATAGATTAATAATAATGGATGGAAAATAGTATTTTCTTCAAATTCCACCATTCTATAGGACACTTACATACACACACACACACATACATTTACACATATCCCACAAAGTTCTTTTCATATGGCTTTCAAGAATCTCTGAAAGTAAACAAAGATAGTACCAGTTGCCATTTTTCTCCTTTCCTACTCTGGCTTCCTTGGAGAACTCTCAAGTTATGGTCAGCAGCAAAGGTGGCAGCTACTGCTGTTGCTAGAGAAGTCACCACCGCCAGCAATGTGGTGGTGCAGTGCTGATCACAGCCTACACTCTCAAAACCCATGAAGAAATAGCCCTGCCAGCTTTTACTTGGTTTTTGTAGCAGCCACCTTGCCGCTGAGTGCCAGGGTGATATCATGTGGACTAGCCAGAGGACAAATTATAGTTATACAAGTAGAGGACAATCATAGTGACACATTGTAGTAACACCCCTGCTTTTGATAACTGGCCTACTTGGAACAACTTCTTGGGCTCCACTCTCATTTCCCTCTGTACTTTATGCTAATTCTATCCCTGTAGGTTCCTCAGAGCTTCAAGGAAAGAACCACTGGCAAGCTTGCTCCACAATACTCTGGCACGCAGGTGTCCATCTAACTTCTAGGATGACTGCTCTTTAGGCTAAAGTTGGGATTCTTGTTTCTTGATGGAGGATAGTGGGGAATCATGACTCCTTAGCTCCTATTTTGCTTCTAGCTTCTTTCTCAAAAAAATTTTTCTGGAAATGGTAGGATGAATTTTACTAAGAGGGAATTAAAACTCAAGATAAATGAAGAGATCATGAGATATTAACCAGCTGTTTAAAATCAGTTTCCCTGGCTCTGACAAATCACATATGTCTTTTTCAGAAAATCTGCAGATAAGATGGCTCAATAATGGTCAGTAACCAGTGAGGGACTACAGAGAACCATGAGGTGTTGAAGATGGTCAGTTCCATATTCAAATAGGAGAAAGAAAGAATCCACAAGAGAGAATGGTCCATTTGATGACCACTTGGGCAATATTCTCAATTTTTAAAAATATAATAACTGCTCATCACAAACTCGGGAGCACAGAAAATACAACTTTATTTTCTATAACAACCTAATTTCTGAGCCTGAGCCTTCATTTCTAGGCTAACTGAACAACTCAACTTCAGTCCTTCCTGAAAGACGTAAATTGGCCCTTGAGATCATGGAGACTGTGCCATGATCTCTGGGTCTAATACCATCAGGATGTAAGAGATGAGGTGGTAGGGGCCTGGGGCTGGAGGAGGAGCCATTTCCTCTAGTTTCCTCTGAGATGTCCATTGTCCCTGACCGTGTGGCCTCTTTGGTCCAACAGTGTTAATCTCTCAGAACAACAACAGCAACAAAAAACAGTAATCAATGATAGTTCATCCTATGCCAGCTTTATCACATTTTTAAATAGGAGTGTGCATGGTCATGGTATTTCCAGTTATTGCTATTTCAGTAGAATAATTTAAAAGTTTTTTAAGCTGGTTTTTGACAAATGGATAAATGTGATATTTATGCCTGCATGGTAAGTATATTTATAACCTAGGTAATCATGATAAAAGGTGAGAGACACTCTAGTAAAGTTGATAAGAGCTTAGATTATGAAGGTTCAAATCCCATCTATGTTACTACTAGCTCTGTACCCAAGGAAAAGTACTTAAACTTACCCCATCTCAGTTTTCTTCTCATCTATGAAAATGGGGATGGTAATGATTCTATGTGTGGTAGTTAGATTCAGTCATCAACTTGGCCAGGTAAAGGCACACCTAGTTCTGTCGCTGTGGACATGAGCCAATGGTACGTGAACCTCATCTGTTGCTGATTACATCTGCAGTCAGCTAGGAGGCGTGTCTGCTGCAATGAATGATGTTTGACTTAATTGGCTGGTGCTTAAATGAGAGACTCAACATAGCACAGCCCAAGCAGCTCAGCATACCTCATCTCAGCACTCACAGCTCAGCCCAGGCCTTTGGAGATGCAGAAAGGAATCACCCTGGGGAAAGTTGTTGGAACCCAGAGGCCTGGAGAGAAGGCCAGCAGAGATCACCCTGAGCCTTCCCACGTATGAAACAACCTCAGATCAGAGTTGGCTGCCTTTCCTTTGAAGAACTAATGAAATAAATCTCCTCTAATTAAAAGCCAATCCATCTCCGGTGTGTTGCACTCCGGCAGCTAGCAAACCAGAACACTATGTGACAGACACTATTGGGCTTGTGGTGATTTGAAACTGTATGTACCCCAGAAAGTCATGGTCTTAGAGCTAATCCATTCCTTTGGGTGTGGAACCGCTATAAGCAGAATGTTTAGCTGAGATTACTTCAGTTAAAGTGTGGTCCAGGGTGGGCCTTAATTGTCCTACTGGAGTCCTTTATGATAGAATGAAAGTCAGGCAAAGAGAGAAAGCCATGGAAGCAAAAGGATGAGAGCAACAAAATCTGGAAGAGATGTAGAAGCCGCCGTGTGCCTCGCCATGTGACAGAGAAGTCCGGGATCACCAGCAGCCAGTCTTGAGTAAGAAAGCATCATCATGGTGAGGCCAGACTTGCAGATTTGGACATTTTCATAGCTTCAAAACTGTGAGCTTGTAAGCTAATAAATTCCCACAGTTAAAACCAATGCATTTGAGGACTTCCGGAGAAGATGGCGGCTTAGTAAGACGCGCGGATCTTAGTTTCTTCTCCAGGACAGCTACTAGGGGAGTAGAAACGATACAGAACAGCGCCCAAAGCCACAACAGAGATAAAAAAGACAGCGTACCCCTATCCTGGAACAGCTGGCTGGCTGAGAGAAGCCGCTTGGGTGAGATCGCCGAGGCGCGCGGGTGGCGCTCCCTTCCCCCTTCCCGGGCCGGAGTAACTCCCTTCCCCCTTCCCGGGCCGGCTGGGAGAATTGGAGAGGCGGTCCCCTGAAACCGCGGCGGCTGGTGGCCACACCACGCGTGGCCCCCCGGACCAACTGAGAGAATTGGATCGGAAATCCCCAGGCCGGGGAGAACGGTGACGGGTGGGGGAGGCCCCTTCCAAACCCGTGACTCCCCGGGAACGTGCACTCTCCCGAGCGGGCCGCTGCCGCTGGCGCCCTCCCGCCACGCTTGTCGCCCGGGCCGACTAGGAAATTCGGACGGGCGCTTTCCCGGGCTGCGGCGGCCAGCAACCCTCCCTGCATTCGGTCCCCAGGCCGGCTAGAACTCTTCCAAGCCGCTTCGGCTAGCGAACCTCCTGGACAGCGAGAGTTTTCCAAAGTTAAAGGTCCCACAGCACCTTTTACTGGTGGGACCCGCAGACAAACGTGTGCCACGAGCACCACCTAGTGGGCAGGATAAGAAAAACAGAACCCAGAGATTTCACAGAAAAATCTTCCTAACTTTTGGATCCAATACCCAGGGAAATCTGTCTAAATGCACAGACGCCAACAGAAGATAACAGATCACGCTCAAATAATTGAAAATATGGCCCAGTCAAAGGAACAAACCAATAGTTCAAATGAGATACAGGAGCTGAGACAACTAATGCTAAATATATGAACAGAAATGGAAAACCTCTTCAAAAACGAAATCGATAAATTGAGGGAGGACATGAAGAAGACATGGGCTGAACATAAAGAAGAAATAGAAAAACTGAAAAAACAAATCACAGAACTTATGGAAGTGAAGGACAAACTAGAAAAGATAGAAAAAACAATGGATACCTACAATGATAGATTTAAAGAGACAGAAGATAGAATTAGTGATTTGGAGGATGGAACATCTGAATTCCAAAAACAAACAGAAACTATCAGGAAAAGAATGGAAAAATTTGAACAGGGTATCAGGGAACTCAAGGACAATATGAACCGCACAAATATACGTGTTGTGGGTGTCCCAGAAGGAAAAGAGAAGGGAAAAGGAGGAGAAAAACTAATGGAAGAAATTATCACTGAAAATTTCCCAACTCTTATGAAAGACCTAAAATTACAGATCCAAGAAGTGCAGCGCACCCCAAAGAGATTAGACCCAAATAGGCGTTCTCCAAGACACTTACTAGTTAGAATGTCAGAGGTCAAAGAGAAAGAGAGGATCTTGAAAGCAGCAAGAGAAAAACAATCCATCACATACAAGGGAAACCCAATAAGACTATGTGTAGATTTCTCAGCAGAAACCATGGAGGCTAGAAGACAGTGGGATGATATATTTAAATTACTAAAAGAGAAAAACTGCCAACCAAGACTCCTATATCCAGCAAAATTGTCCTTCAAAAATGAGGGAGAAATTAAAACATTCTCAGACAAAAAGTCACTGAGAGAATTTGTGACGAAGAGACCAGCTCTGCAAGAAATACTAAAGGGAGCACTAGAGTCAGAACCGAAAAGACAGAAGAGAGAGGTATGGAGAAGAGTGTAGAAAGAAGGAAAGTCAGATATGCTATATATAATACAAAAGCCAAAATGGTAGAGGAAAATATTATCCAAGCAATAATAACACTAAATGTTAATGGACTGAATTCCCCAATCAAAAGACTTAGAATGGCAGAATGGATTAAAAAACAGGATCCTTCTATATGCTGTCTACAGGAAACACATCTTAGACCCAAAGATAAACATAGGTTGAAAGTGAAAGGTTGGGAAAAGATATTTCATGCAAATAACAACCAGAAAAGAGCAGGAGTGGCTATACTAATATCCAACAAGTTAGACTTCAAATGTAAAACAGTTAAAAGAGACAAAGAAGGACACTATCTACTAATAAAAGGAACAATTAAACAAGAAGACATAACAATCATAAATATTTACGCACCGAACCAGAATGCCCCAAAATACATGAGGAATACACTGCAAACACTGAAAAAGGAAATAGACACAAATACCATAATAGTTGGAGACTTCAATTCCCCACTCTCATCAATGGAAAGAACATCTAGACAGAGGATCAATAAAGAAATAGAGAATCTGAATATTACTATAAAGGAGCTAGACTTAACAGACATTTATAGGACATTAAATCCCACAACAGCAGGATACACCTTTTTCTCAAGTGCTCATGGATCATTCTCAAAGATAGACCATATGCTGGGTCACAAAGCAAGTCTTAACAAACTTAAAAAGATTGAAATCATACACAACACTATCTCGGATCATAAAGGAATGAAGTTGGAAATCAATAATAGGCGGAATGCCAGAAAATTCACAAATACGTGGAGGCTCAACAACACACTCTTAAACAACGAGTGGGTCAAAGAAGAAATTGCAAGAGAAATTAGTAAATACCTCGAGGCAAATGAAAATGAAAACACAACATATCAAAACTTATGGGACGCAGCAAAGGCAGTGCTAAGAGGGAAATTTATTGCCCTAAATGCCTATATCAGAAAAGAAGAAAAGGCAAAAATGCAGGAATTAACTGTTCACTTGGAAGAACTGGAGAAAGAACAGCAAATTAATCCCAAAGCAAGCAAAAGGAAAGAAATAACAAAGATCAGAGCAGAAATAAATGAAATTGAAAACATGAAAACAATAGAGAAAATCAATAAGACCAGAAGTTGGTTCTATGAGAAAATCAATAAGATTGATGGGCCCTTATCAAGATTGACAAAAAGAAGAAGAGAGAGGATGCAAATAAATAAGATCAGAAATGGAACAGGAGACATAACTACTGACCTCACAGAAATAAAGGAGGTAATAACAGGATACTATGAACAACTTTACGCTAATAAATACAACAATTTAGATGAAATGGACGGGTTCCTGGAAAGACATGAACAACCAACTTTGACTCAAGAAGACATAGATGACCTCAACAAACCAATCACAAGTAAAGAAATTGAATTAGTCATTCAAAAGCTTCCTAAAAAGAAAAGTCCAGGACCAGACGGCTTCACATGTGAATTCTACCAAACGTTCCAGAAAGAATTAGTACCAATTCTCCTCAAACTCTTCAAAAAAATCGAAGTGGAGGGAAAACTACCTAATTCATTCTATGAAGCCAACATCACCCTCATACCAAAACCAGGCAAAGATATTACAAAAAAAGAAAACTATAGACCAATCTCTCTAATGAATATAGATGCAAAAATCCTCAATAAAATTCTAGCAAATCGTATCCAACAACACATTAAAAGAATTATACATCATGACCAAGTAGGATTCATCCCAGGTATGCAAGGATGGTTCAACATAAGAAAATCAATTAATGTAATACACCATATCAACAAATCAAAGCAGAAAAATCACATGATCATCTCAATTGATGCAGAGAAGGCATTTGACAAGATTCAACATCCTTTCCTGTTGAAAACACTTCAAAAGATAGGAATACAAGGGAACTTCCTTAAAATGATAGAGGGAATATATGAAAAACCCACAGCTAATATCATCCTCAATGGGGAAAAATTGAAAACTTTCCCTCTAAGATCAGGAACAAGACAAGGATGTCCACTATCACCACTATTATTCAACATCGTGTTGGAGGTTCTAGCCAGAGCAATTAGACAAGAAAAAGAAATACAAGGCATCAAAATTGGAAAGGAAGAAGTAAAACTATCACTGTTTGCAGACGATATGATACTATACGTCGAAAACCCAGAAAAATCCACAACGAAACTACTAGAGCTAATAAAGGAGTACAGCAAAGTAGCAGGTTACAAGATCAACATTCAAAAATCTGTAGCATTTCTATACACTAGTAATGAACAAGCTGAGGGGGAAATCAAGAAACGAATCCCATTTACAATTGCAACTAAAAGAATAAAATACCTAGGAATAAATTTCACTAAAGAGACAAAAAACCTATACAAAGAAAACTACAAAAAACTGCTAAAAGAAATCACAGAAGACCTAAATAGATGGAAGGGCATACCGTGTTCATGGATTGGAAGACTAAATATAGTTAAGATGTCAATCCTACCTAAATTGATTTACAGATTCAATGCAATACCAATCAAAATCCCAACAACTTATTTTTCAGAAATAGAAAAACCAATAAGCAAATTTATCTGGAAGGGCAGGGTGCCCCGAATTGCTAAAAACATCTTGAGGAAAAAGAACGAAGCTGGAGGTCTAGCGATGCCGGACTTTAAGGCATATTATGAAGCCACAGTGGTCAACACAGCATGGTATTGGCATAAAGATAGATATATCGACCAATGGAATCGAATAGAGTGCTCAGATATAGACCCTCTCATCTATGGACATTTGATCTTTGATAAGGCAGTCAAGCCAACTCACCTGGGACAGAACAGTCTCTTCAATAAATGGTGCCTAGAGAACTGGATATCCATATGCAAAAGAATGAAAGAAGACCCATATCTCACACCCTATACAAAAGTTAACTCAAAATGGATCAAAGATCTAAACATTAGGTCTAAGACCATAAAACAGTTAGAGGAAAATGTTGGGAGATATCTTATGGATCTTACAACTGGAGGCGGTTTTATGGACCTTAAACCTAAAGCAAGAACACTGAAGAAGGAAATAAATAAATGGGAGCTCCTCAAAATTAAACACTTTTGTGCATCAAAGAACTTCATCAAGAAAGTAGAAAGACAGCCTACACAATGGGAGACAATATTTGGAAATGATATATCAGATAAAGGTCTAGTATCCAGAATTTATAAAGAGATTGTTCATCTCAACAACAAAAAGACAGCCAACCCAATTACAAAATGGGAAAAAGACTTGAACAGACACCTATCAGAAGAGGAAATACAAATGGCCAAAAGGCACATGAAGAGATGCTCAATGTCCCTGGCCATTAGAGAAATGCAAATCAAAACCACAATGAGATATCATCTCACACCCACCAGAATGGCCATTATCAACAAAACAGAAAATGACAAGTGCTGGAGAGGATGCGGAGAAAGAGGCACACTTATCCACTGTTGGTGGGAATGTCAAATGGTGCAACCACTGTGGAAGGCAGTTTGGCGGTTCCTCAAAAAGCTGAATATAGAATTGCCATACGACCCAGCAATACCATTGCTGGGAATATACTCAAAGGACTTAAGGGCAAAGACACAAACGGACATTTGCACACCAATGTTTATAGCAGCGTTATTTACAATTGCAAAGAGATGGAAACAGCCGAAATCTCCATCAACAGAAGAGTGGCTAAACAAACTGTGGTATATGCATACGATGGAATACTATGCAGCTTTAAGACAGGATAAACTTATGAAGCATGTAATAACATGGATGGACCTAGAGAACATTATGCTGAGTGAGTCTAGCCAAAAACTAAAGGACAAATACTGTATGGTCCCACTGATGTGAACAGACATTCGAGAATAAATTTGGAATATGTCCTTGATAACAGAGTCCAGCAGGAGATAGAAACAGGGTAAGATAATGGCCAATTGGAGTTGAAGGGATACAGACGGTGTAACAGGACTAGATACAAAAACTCAAAAATGGACAGCACAATAGTACCTAATTGTAAAGTAATCATGTTAAAACACTGAATGAAGCTGCATCTGAGCTATAGGTTTTTGTTTTGTTTTGTTTTGATTTTACTATTATTACTTTTATTTTTTTCTCTATATTAACACTCTATATCTTTTTCGGTTATGTTGCTAGTTCTTCTAAACCAATGCATATGTACTAAGAAATGATGATTATGCATCTATGTGATGATGTTAAGAATTAATGATTGCATATGTAGAATGGTATGATCTATAAATGTTGGGTTAATTTTTTTTTTTCCGTTAATTAAAAAAAAAAAAAAAAAGAGAAGGGATAATTGGAGCTGAAGGGATACAGACTGTACAACGGGACTGGATATAAAAACTCAGAAATGGACAGCACAATACTACCCAATTGTAATGCAATTATGTTAAAACACTGAATGAAGCTGCATGTGAGGTATAGGTTTTTTGGTTTTTTTTCTTTCTATTGTTTTAATTCTTATTCTGTTGTCTTTTTATTTCTTTTTCTAAATCGATGCAAATGTACTAAGAAATGATGAATATGCAACTATGTGATGTTATTAAGAATTACTGATTGTACATGTAGAATGGAATGATTTCTAATTGTTTTGTTAATTCTTTTTTTAATTAATAAAAAAAAACTATAAAAAAAAAACAATGCATTTCATGGTATCTGCTTCAAGCAGTTCTGCAAACTAAAACAAGGGCTGAGAAAATATCTAGTGCTCTGCTTCATTTATCAGCCCACACATGTCTCAGTAAGGTCACGTGACTACTACAGACTAGCAGATGTGCTGGAACTTATATAAGCTTTTGATCTTGGCCTTTAGAAACGTCCCCTGGGATCCTCCATCTCTCTCCCCTTGCTCCAGAAGGCCCAGTTACAACATGGAAGTGGCCAGGATTCCCCAGTCACCACGTGTAGGAAGGAGCTACCCTGGAGAGTCACCCAACCCACATGAGAATATGAGGTGTGCGAGAAATAAACTTTATTATTTTAGACCATTGAGATGTGGAGGTTTATTTATTGAGACTGCTGGGGTTAATGATCCTGGCCAATAAATTGGTAAAGCACTCATACAGTGTTTCCAGGTAAAACACACTCAATAAATGTAAGAAATGCTTGTCATCATCATCACCACCATCATCATAATCATCACTGGAAAGAACACTGCATGATTCAGAATGTTTAGGATTAAGTCCTAATTTACCACATACAAGATAATCACATTCAACAAGATGCAACTTCTCAGGACCTCACTTGATAAACAGAGATAATAGCCATTGCTTTACAGGGTTGATGTAGGGATAAACCAGAGAGATGTGGAAATGTTCTGTGAATTGATACACAAATATTAAATGTCTTAACCAAATGATCGATTATCTCTAATTATTCACTGCTGTCTGCTGCCACATCACTTCTAAAGCATTTCTGTAAAGGGAGCGTGCATCCTTGTCCTAGGGGCACCAGACTCCACGAGTGCCTTCCTCTGGCTAATAGTGTGTGAGGATACGCGACAAGCTACATTCAAGCAGAAGCTTTAAGAACAGCAGAAGCTTTAAGAACCATTGCGTGTGGATTAGTTCTATTTCATTTCGTCCCTTTGACATGAGAAAAGTATGTCCCCGATAGGCACGTGTCCTTCTTCCTGGTCCTGCAATGAAGACAGATGGAGCAGAGCCACAACTGAACGACAGACCACATAACTGTGCTGAGAAATAAACACTTGATGTTGAAAGTTGCTAAGCTTTGGGAATTCTTTGTTACTGCAGTGCAGCATAATTAAGCTTTAGCTATATTATTTATTAACCAAAGGGGGTTGACTAATAGAGTAATATCAATGTAGACAAAGGCATCTGGCATTTTGCTGCAGTTTCCCTTCCTTGACACTTTATTTTCATTGATAAAAATAAAACTTTTATTTTAATCAATGATTTGAAGGAGAACACAGTACCCAAGTGTGCACATGATGAGATCCTGAAGTTAATTGCTGATAGTCTGTAATGATAGAACCAAGATCCCAAAATAGATAAACAAATTAGAAGAATGGCCTAAGTTTAGAAAGATGCCATTTAACTGGGAAATTATAAGATCCTCCACACAATTGTAGAATAAGGAAGATGGTAGTTCACATAAAAATAATATGAAGTTTTATTTGATAATAAATAAAATAAAAGGTAAGAGTGACTTGATTGCCAAATGTAAAATTGGATCTCAACCTATATTCATAGAAATGTAGTGCCCCAAATACTTATAGTTTTAAGTATCTTCACAAGTGTGGTCATGAAAAGACCAAAGATTTGGTTTAACTCCTAAAAGACTCTGACTAAGTTGTATAAGTAAGTCTTATATAAGAAAGGAGGAGAATTATAGGGAGGAGAGAATAGGAAAAGTAGGCTACCATAAAAGTTGAAATATTTGAAAGTCTTTTTAGAATAGGCATTAAAATTATTCTGCAGGACTCTGATGTGCAAAACAAAGGCACGGACTGGGGGAGGGGAATAGGCTCCTTAAAGGAAGGATTTCCAAGAAATAGAGCCCTCCAAAAATTGAATGGGCTGCTTAAGATGCACTGGGGAGATGAATCATGCATGAGGTACAAATAAGAATTGGGCTTAATGATCCCCAAAGTCTGTCCTAAATGTTAAGAATCACAATTCACAGGGGGTAAAACTGGATTAAGCCAGTGGAATATCTTAGGGAGGCTATTAATAATTCACAATTTGCAGCTAATGTCGGAAAATAAATTTGCACAAATGGTATTATTAAAGATGATTCTGATTCTGCTTCCATAAAGGGGGAAACCACCCCCTTCCTTTCACATAGCTGAGACAGTCAATGTGAATTTAGATTTGAGAATGGGTTTGTTTGTCACAAGTGTGCCTTCTTTCTCATGTCAGCAAAAGAAGACACATCTTTGGCAAACTCTGTATCTTAAACCTGGCATTTTCATTTTTTTCTCTAAAAAAAGAGGGGGTGGGGTGGGAAATGACTACAGAGATATAGCTAGTACTAACTGGTAAAAGAAAGGCAAGTGGCCAAAATAAATATCATAGCATAAGGCTGAACCAGAGAAGAAATGAGAAGAAAAGATCAGTCTTTCCAAAATGGTTCTTGCAAAATAAAAGGTCATGCCAAGGAAAACCACAGATGCAACCCCACAAGCCCAAGGAAAGCTTTAATCAGGAAAACCTAGCTTCACGCACATGAATGTGTGTGGAGCTTCCTTACCCGCTTCGTGTGTGTCATTTTCTGAAAGTTAGGAGACAGGAGGTTTATTCATGGCCAGAAGAAAAAGCAATACCACTTTAAATGGCACCCCTGATAAGATTCACTTTTCTACAGGTTTCCTCCTCTTCCTACCACAAGGTTCCTGCACTGCACTCTCCCTGTGCCGCCTCCTTTAACGTTTACACAGATTGCCCCAAATCTAAATCTGCAGAGCACATCTCTCTTCTGAATTAAAGACCTTTATATATGATTGCTTATTAGATATTTCCATTTGTATCTCCTATTGGCATTTTATATTTAAATGTCCAAACCCCCTACATTAATCCTCCTACTGTTTTCCCTTTCAGTGAATAACAAATATGCAAGTCACAAGCCTGGAAGTCATATTCCTTATTTTCCTTACCATCCCCCATTCATACTTTCCTTCTGTCATTTTCCACCTCCCCATTTCCATCCAAGCCCTGTTAATTTCATCTCCCAAGCACTTCTCTCCATCCTGCCTAGCAGCACCTTATTAATTCAGCCGCCATCTTTTCTCACCTGGATTTCTGCAACATCCTCCCAACTGGTTTTTATGATTCTAATCTTACCACTTATTTAATCTATTTTCCACACTGAATCCAGAATAATCTTTCTAAAAATGTAAATCTGATCCTGTCATTCCCCTATTTTAAAGATTTCCTTTTGCTATCAAAAGTTCAAAATCTCCAAAGCAGAATATAAGAATCCCAGATCTTGTGCCCTTGCTAGCCTCTTTCTAGTCACTTTCCGCCTTGCATCCTCCCACACATATACCCCTTCACATTTGAAGCTTTAGCATAAGTCACTGAATTTTTTAGATTCACTCTTTATCTCTGAACCTTTGTACATTCTCTCCCTTTTGCCTATAAAACTCTCCATAATTTTTTTGCTGCCATTTCCAGTCTGCTAACTCTTACTTACATACACTTCAGGTACATTGGAAGTCTAGTAGACCTTGTCAGTGTCCTTTCCCGTGTTCCCTCAGCCTTCAGTAGATTGTGCCCATACACGCCAACGCTTTCTTGCATCTCACTGCCTAAAGACATGTTCTGACCAGTTCTTCACCTACTTGACATGGAGTTAACACCCTAGGAGTGACCCTCAGCCAGTAAAGTTTAGGAATTGGATAATGCCCGAGCTTGCTCGCCCCTCCGTATGAGAGTTTTGAGGTATGTTCTATACAGTCCCTTGCAGGGTTCCCAATGGAACCAAATCATATTTGTCCACAGTAGATACCTGCTCATTAACTCACCTGGATTGGCTTCTCTCCCATCCCTCTCTCACTTTCCCGCTTGCTCACTATGCTTCCTGGAATCCTCTTCCAAATAAACGCCTTTCACCCATATTCTTGTCTCAAAGCCTGCTTTTGGGAAAACCAAAACTAAGAAGAAAGTTTTCTTTAATTCCTTTGAGTCCAGTTCAAATGTTTCCATAGTGCTCCACTATTTGTAATACTTACTTGCTTGTCTGTGTCCCTCTTTAGATAGAAACAATCTTGAAGTCAAGACATAGCCATTCATTTCTGTTTCCAACATCCCTATCCCAAATCTAACCTATGATTAATACCCAATAACTATTTGTTTATCATTAAGCAAAGTAATAAGAAGCATTCATCTGGCCTCCTAGGTTTTCAATCCTTTGTACTCAAGTCTCCAAAGTAATACGTGAAGAAAACGTACAGAGGAGTCAGAAAAGCCTGTGTTCTAATGGCCTCTGTGCGACCATCACTGTATCCTGGATCAAATAGTTTAGACTCTTCAGTTTCTTATGCTTAATATGCATTAAGTGATTTTCCTAAATTAACACCAAGGCATGGTAATGCAATAATTGCCTATAGTTCAATGATTCTCTTGGCCAGCAATCCTCAAGCTGAGGTTCTCATCCATATCTCCTGAACCTGAACCAAGTAAATCAGAATTCCTGGGAGTAGGTTGCAGAATCTGTTTTTTAATTGTGATATAATCAACAAGCAACAAAATCCGTAGATCTTAAGTATTCAATTTGATGAATTTGGGTAATTTTATTCACCTTGTAACCACCAACCAAACAAGATACAGAACATTTCAAATCTCTAGAGAAAGTTCCACTGTGCCCTTTCAAATCACCTTCTGATATCACTATAGATTTGTTTTTCCTTTTCTTGGACATAAAATAAATTGAATCATTTAGCCTATTGTGTATGACTTATTTTATTAAAAATAGTTGGAGATTCATCCATATTATTGCATGAATCAGTACATTCTTTGTATTACTGAGTAGTATTACAATGCATGAACATATCACAATTTGTATATTCATTCTCCTGTTGATGAATATTAGGTTGTTTCTAGTTTGGGCTATTATGAAGTTGAAGTTACCATTAATATTCTTTTTTTTTAACTTTTTTATGGTATTATATAACATCTATACAAACCAAATAAAGAAAAAAGCAATAGTTTTCAAAGCATTCTTCAACAAGTAGTTACAGACAGATCCTGGAGTTTGTCATGGGCTACCATACCATCATCTCAGATTTTTCCTTCTAGCTGACCCATGAAATTGGAGGCCAGAAGGAATCGATATGTTTTTATCATCACAATTGACTTTTCTTTTCTTTTTTGTAAAAAATAACATATATACAAAAAAAGCAATACATTTCAAAGCACAATGCAACAATTCATTATAGAACAGATTTCAGAGTTTGGTATGGGTTACAATTCCACAATTTTGGGTTTTTACTTCTAGCTGCTCTGAGATACTAGAAACTAAAAGAAATACAATATAATGATTCATCATTCATATTCGTTTATTAAACCCTACCTTCTCTGTATAACTCTGCCATCACTTTTGATCTATTTCCCACTCTTTAGTAGTATTTGGGCTATGCCCAGTCCACCTTTTTCATGTTGGAAAGGTCTGTCACTAATATGTGACAGGGGTAGGGAGATGGAAGTAACTGATGTCTGGAGAGCCTGGCCCCTCAAGGTTTCAGGACTTAACTGGTCCAGGGACCCATCTGGAGGTTGCAGGATCCTGGAAAGTTTCCCTAGTGCATGGAACCTTTGCTGAATCTTCTATATTGCTCTAGGTGTTCTTTAGGATTGGCTGGAATGGTTTTGGTTGGGGGTTGGCAAAGTATGATAGGTTAGCAATGTGTAACTGAAGCTTGCATAAGAGTGACCTCCAGAGTAGCCTCTCAACTCTATTTGAACTCTCTCAGCCACTGATACTTTATTGTTACACTTCTTTTCCCTCTTTTGGTCAGGACAGTCTTGCTGATTCCACGGTGCCAGGGCCAGACTCATCCCTGAGAGTCATCTCCCATGCTGCCAGGGGGACTATCACCCCTGGATGGCTTTTCCCACGTAGACAGGAGGGCGATGATTTCACTTGCAGTGTTGGGCTTAGAAAGATGAAGCCACATCTGAGCAACAAAAGAGGTCACCATTAATATTCTTCTGCAAGTCTTTTTGTAGATATATGTTTTCTTTTCTCTGGGGTCTGGGTATCTAGGAGCAGAATTATTGCATCATATTTGTTTAACTTTTATTAGAAACTACCAAACAGTTCCAAAATGATTGACCACTCTACACTCCCTTCAACAATGCATGAAATTTCCAGTTGCTCCATCCTCATCAACATTTAGTCTTTTCAGTTTTTGTTTTTGTTTTTTTTTTAATTTTAGACATTCTAATACGGTTAAAATGGTATCTTATCTAATTTTAATTTGCATGTACTTCATGATTAATGATGTTGATTGCATTTTCATGTGCTTATTGACAATTTATGTATCTTTCTTGGGAAGTGCCCAAGCCTTTTGCCAATTTCTTATTGCAGTGGATGTCTTTTTATGGTTGATTTGTAGGACATTTTAAATATATTCTGGATATAAGACTTTTGTCCTATGTGTGCTGCAAATATTTTTTCTCAGTCTGTGACTTTTATATTCATTTTCTTAGTGGTGTCTTTTGATGAGTAGAAATTTATAATTTCAATTAAGTACAATTTATTTATTTTTTTCTTTAATGACTTCTTATGTCTGGTCCAAGAAGATTTACCACTATAAAGTTCTTATGTTTTCTTTTAGAAGCATCATGGTTCTGGGTTTTATATTTAGGTCTATGATCCATAAAAAAAAAAACTTCCCTTTTTTATGTCTGAACTGAGAAATAGTTCGAGTTTCATTTCTGTCCTATGAAATGTAGATGTCCAGTACTTCCAGAATCATTTATATGAAAGCTTTTCTTTTCCCTAATGGACTGACTAGACACGCTGGTCAGAAATCAATGGGCCACACCTGTGGGGTTTACTTTTGGACCGTTATCCTCTTCTACTGATGTCTCCATCCTCGCACCAGTGCCACACTGCCTTGACTAATGTGGGTCTGTGTTGTCTTCAAGTCAGATGATACAGGTTTTCCAACTTTGTTCTTTCACAAAATTGTTTTAGTTATTCAAGATCCCTTGCACTTCCATACAAATGTTAGAACAACCTTGTTTACTTCTTAAAAAAAAAACTTCTGAGATTTTGATAGGAATTGTGCTTAATCTATGCATGAATTCGGGAAAAATGGAAATCTTAATAATATTGAGTCTGTTGATCCATGAACATGATACACTTCATCATTTATTTAGATATTCTTTTATTTCTCTCATTAATGTTTCACAGTGATCAGCTTAGAGGACAAACTTAGGTTCCATTAAATTTATTCTAAGTTGTTTGGTATTTTGATTCTATTGTAAATGCTATTGATTTTTATACTTCACTTTTCAATTGTTTATTGCTACTAAGTTTTCCAATCTGTGAATATAGCATATCTATACCTTTACTTAGGTCTTCTTTGATTTTATTTATTTCCTTCATTATTGTTTTGTAGTTTTAGACATATAAGTCCTGCACATATTTTGTGCAATTTGTACCTACATACTTCTTTAATCTGTTTTTTGGTGCTCCTGTAAGTGTCTTTCCTTTTTTATTTTCAAATTCAAAATGTTCAGTACTAATAAGATAATTATTGCCATATAACTGATTTTTGATTATTGATGTTGTATCCCATGACACTGCTAAACTTACTTATTAGTACTAGGAACTTTTTTTGTAGATTCCTGGGATTTTCTATATAGATAATTGTGCCTGTTTGAATCTTTTGTGTACACCAGAAAAGCCATGTCCTTTAATCCTTCAATATTGCTGGGTGGGATGCTTTTTATTGTTTCCACAGAGATGTGACCCACCAAATTGAGGGCAGTAACTTTTAATTAGATGGTTTCCACGGAGATGTGACTTCATCCATTCAAGATGGGATTGCTAGTGGAGCCTTTTAAGAGGGAAACATTTTTGGAAAAAGCTTTAGAGCTACTAGAACCAATAGAGCCCACACAGCTAGAGACCTTTGGAGATGCATAAAGAAATTGTCCCCAGGGAAGCCACTAAAAAAGCCTGGAGAGAAAGCTAGCAGACATCACCATGTGCCTCTTCAGCTGAGACAGAAATCCCAAACATCATCAGCCTTCTTAAGCCAAGTTATTATTCCCTGGATGCTTTAATTTGGACATTTTTATAGCCTTGCCTTAATTTAGATATTTTCATAGTCTTAGAACTATAAACTTTCAACTTAATAAATTTCCCTTTTTAAAAGCCATTGTTTCTGGTATATTGCATTCCAGCAACTTTTGCAAACTAAAACAGATTTTGGTACCAGAAGTGGGGTGCTGGAGTTTGCAAATATCAAACATGTTGAAATGGCTTTTTAAATGGGTAAGTGGAAAGTTTTGGAAGAGTTGTGAGGTGCTTGCTAGAGGAGGCCTAGAATGCTCTGAAGAGACTGTTAGTAGCCATGAAGACTGTAAAGACAACTCTGATAAGACTTACACAAAAATGGTGCATGTTACTGCAAACTGGAAGGAAGGCATTCTTTGTTTTGTTTTTTAACTCTTTGTGGTATTTATTTATTTTTTAAATGTTTTTATTGGCATATCTTTGCACGTGGTGTTCAATCAATGGCTCACAATATCATCATATAGTTGTGTATTCATTACTATGATCACTTTTTAGAGCACTTGCATCACTCCAGAAAAATAAATAAAAAGAAAAATAAGTCATGTATCCCATATCCTTTACTCCTCCCTCTCACTGACCACTAGTATTTCTATCTGCCCAATTTATTTTCTCCCATTCCCCCTATTATTTATTTAAATTTTATCCATATTTTTACCCTGGATAAAAAGAGCATCAGACAGAGGGTTTCACAATCAGCAGTCACACTGTAAAAAGCTATATCATTATACAATCATCTTCAAGACTCAAGGCTATTGGAACACAGCTCAACAGTTTCAGGTACTCCAATACACCAAAAATAAAAAGGGTTATCTATATAACGCATAAGAATAACCTCCAGGGCTATCTCTCTACTCAGTTGGAAATCTCTCAGCCACTGAAACTTTATTTTGTCTCATTTCTCTCTTCCTGCTTTTGTTCAAGAAGGCTTTCTCAATCCTTTGATGCCAGGTCCTGGCTCATCTTTGGAATTCTGTCCCATGTTGCCTTCCAATTTCTCCCCCTGGAAATGGGAATATATATCCAATTACTGTTCCTCCATTGAATATTGGCAGCATATAACCTATTCTGAGTTTTACAGGTCCAGAGTCAGAGGAGAATTTTGCCTTAGGACAGATCATGATGAGATTTTGTACTGTTTCTGACTTTGCATTGTATTTGTACTTTTATTGAACTGGTTAAAGCTTTGTGATATTTTGATGGAATGAATGTATTTTGCATTTTGAAAGAACATGTCTTTCTGGGGTCCAAAGTGGGGAATATGCAAGTTTGAATCTGTTGTGTGCACCAGAAAAGCCATGTCCTTTAATCCGCATTCGGTATTGCTGGGTGGGACCTTTTACTGTTTCTATGGAGATGTGACCCACAAATTGTGGGTGGCAATTTTTGATTAGATGGTTTCCATGGAGATGTGCCTCCACCCATTTAAGGTGGGGTTTCAAGTCGAGCTCTTTAAGAGGGAACCATTTTGGAAAGAGTTTTAGAGCCACCAGAACCAAAAGAGCCCACACAGCCAGAGACCTTTGAAGATGCATAAAGAAAATGCCCCTGGGGAAGTCGTTGAAGAAGCCTGGAGAGAAAACTAGCAGATGTTACCATGTGCCTTCCCACCTGAGAGAGAAATCCCAAACATCATCTACCTTCTTGAGACAAGCTATCATTCCCTGGATGTCTTGGTTTGGACATTTTTATAGGCTTGCTTTAATTTGGATATTTTCATGACCTTAAAACTGTAAACTTGCAACTTAATAGATTCCCCTTTTTAAAAGCCATTCCATTTCTGGCATATTGCATTCTGGCAGCTTTTGCAAACTAAAGCAGCAATCATATCACCTGCTAATAGAGAAATCTTTATTTCTTCTTTTCTAAATAGTATGCCTTTCATTTATTTTTCTTGCCTTGTTGCACTGGCAGCTAGACTATCAGGTGTGATGTTAAATAGCAGTGGTGGAAAAAGACATTCTGCTTTGTTCCTGATCTTAGATGGGGTGTGGGGGAGGCATTCAGTTTTAAATGTGATTTATTTTATAGTCACATACTATTAAGACCTGAGTATTTGGATAGTAAATGAGAATTTTTCCACTATAGCAATAGTGGGAAACTTTCCATTTGTTTTAAACAGATCAAGTTGGCAAAATAAAAAACATATAGAGAATTGAGTAAAATAATCAAAATAAATAATTTACATACACACACACAATACATGCATATAATTTACACACATACATATAATTTGAAAACCTACATTCAGAGAATATGTTTTTGTAATTATGCATATATTTACTAAACTGTTCAGATTTTTTTGCTCATTTTTTACTTAATAAAATTTGAGCAGAGACTAGCTCATAAAGGCTAATTCCATAAAATTCAGAAAGCAATAGAGCTCAAAATCAGCAAAAAAAAAAATTTTCAAAAAGGCCATTATGTCGACTTCCGGGTCAAGATGGTTGCTTGACAACGTGCGCACTTTAGTTCATCCTCCAGAACAACTACTAAATAACCAGAAACAGTACAGAACAGCACCTGGGGCCACATCAGTGACCAGACACACAGCATACCCCAGTCTGGACCAGCTGGACCGGCTGTGAGCACCCCCCTGAACCGTGAGTTCCCAAAGCTAGGGCGGCCAGCACTCCTCCCCCACAGGCTGCTTCCCAGAGGAGAAAGGAAAGGACTTTACCAGCACCAGGGACTGAGCACAATCAAATGCCAATTGTGGAACTAATTAACAAATTCAGACTACTAAAAATAGGCCCCCAGCTTAGGTGAAACTGATCAAAGTGGAGGTTGCTCATTTTTGCCCCAGCGCCAAGGGGGCAGGACTGACAGAAAAAGGGGGGGGGGGGGGAAAGAAGGAAACAGAGGTTTTTGTGGCTGTGTATTTACAAAGGCTTGACTGCCTCTGGATACAGTGGCAGGACTTTTCAGGCTGCAACTGCCCCAGGCATAGGCAGAAGTGAGCTCTTTGGGGGGCTTGTCTGGAGCCTGTGCCTTCCCCAGAGAGGGGTGAAGCCCAACTCGGGTAGAATCTCTCCATCAAGGAATTCAGACACCAGGGCTTGGTAATTTGAAGCCATTAAACCAGCCTACAACCTCTCCTCTGTCTCCACCATGCCCCCAGCAGGGAGAGTCTGCCAAAGTTAAAGGTACCGCATCACCTTATGCTGGTGGGACCTGCAGGCAGACAAGCGCCACATACAGGGCAGGATAAGAAAAACAGAGTCCAGAGACTTCACAGGAAAGTCTTTCAACCTGCTGGGTCTCACCCTCAGGGAAAACCGACGCAGGTGACTCTTTCCTCCTGATAGGAGGCCAGTTTGGTCTGGGAAAATCTGGCTGGGGTATATAATATCTAAGTAGACCCTCCTAAGTGTGGGAATGGGGGAGGCACCACACAAGCAGGGCAAGAAACAAGAAAACAAGAACTGAAAAATTCTCTTCTGTTAAGCAAAACTTAAGCTAAAGGTCGAGATAAAGCTGAACGGAATGTCAAAGAACAGATAGACAACAAATTCATCCAGCAAGAAAACCCTAGATAAAAGAAGTGAAAGCAATCTCCAGAATAAACTAATTAAGGTAATTAAATGCCTAGACACCAGAAAATAATAACAAATCACACTAGGAAAATTGAAGATATGGCCCAGTCAAAGGAACAAACTAACAATTCAAATGGCATACAGGAGCTGAAACAACTAATTCAGAATGTACAAACAGACATGAAAAACCTCATCAAAAACCAAATCAATGAATTGAGGGATGATATAAAGAAGGCAAGGAAAGAACAAAAAGAAGAAACTGAAAGTCTGAAAAAACAAATCACAGAACTTATGGGAATGAAAGACACAGTAAAAGAGATGAAAAAAACAATGGAAACCTACAATGGTAGATTTCGAGAGACAGAACATAGGATTTCAAAACTGGAGGATGGAACATCTGAAATCTGACAAGAAACAAAAACTATAGGAAAAAAAGTGGAAAAATATGAGCAGGGACTTAGGAAATTGAAAGACAATATGAAGCACATGAATATACATGTTGTGGGTGTCCCAGAAGGAGAAGAGAAGGGAAAAGGAGGAGAAAAACTAATGGAGGAAATTATCACTGAAAATTTCCCAACTCTTATGAAAGACTTAAAATTACAGGTCCAAGAAGTGCAGCATACCCCAAAGAGAATAGATCCAAATAGACGTTCTCCAAGACACTTACTAGTCAGAATGTCAGAGGTCAAAGAGAAAGAGAGTATCTTGAAAGCAGCAAGAGAAAAGCAAGCCATCACATACAAGGGAAGCCCAATAAGACTATGCACAGATCTCTCAGCAGAAACCATGGAGGTGAGAAGACAGTGGAATAATATATTTAAATTATTAAAAGAGAAAAAATGCCAACCAAGAATTCTATATCCAGCAAAATTGTCCTTCAAAAATGAGGGAGAAATTAAAACATTTTCAGACAAAAATCACTGAGAGAATTTGTGACCAAGAGACCAGCTCTGCAAGAAATGCTAAAGGGAACGCTAGAGACAGATACGAAGACAGAAGAGAGAGGTGTGGAGAAGAGTGTAGAAAGGAAGACTATGAGTAAAGGTAAAAAGAAGGAAAATTAGATATGACATATAAAATCCAGAAGGCAAAATAGTAGAAGAAATTACTACCCATGCAGTAATAACACTGAATGTTAATGGATTAAACTCTCCAATCAAAAGACATAGTCTGGGCAAATGTATTAAAAAACAGGACCCATCTATATACTGTCTCTACTCAAAGGACACGAGGCCAAGGACACAAATGGACATTTACACACCAATGTTTATAGCAGCATTATTAACAATTACCAAGAGATCGAAACAGCCAAAATGTCCATCAACAGACAGTTGAATAAACAAACTGTGACATTTACATAAGATGGAATATTATGCAGCTGTAAGACAGAATAAAGTATGAAGTATGTAACAACATGAATGGACCTTAAGGACATTATGCTGAGTGTGATTAGCCAGAAACAAAAGGACAAATACTGTATGGTCTCACTGATATGAACTGACATTAGAGAATAAACTTGGAATATTCTGTTGGTAACAGAGACCATCAGGAGATAGAAATAGGGTGAGATATTGGGTAATTGGAGCTGAAGGGATACAGATTGTGCAACAGGACTGAATACAAAAACTCAGAAATGGACAGCACAACATTACCTAACAGTAATGTGATTATGTTAAAACACTGAATGAAGCTGCATGTGAGAATGATAGAGGGAGGAGGGATGGGGACATAAATGAAATCACAAAGAAAGATAGACGATAAAGACCGAGATGGTATAATCTAGGAATGCCTAGAGTGTATAATAATAGTGAAATGTACAATGTACAAATTTTAAAAATGTTTTTGTACAATAAATAAGAAAGGAATGTCATTATTGCAGGGTGCTGAAAGTAGATGATAATTAATACTTTAAAATGTCACCTTGTGTGTGAGACTAAAGCAAAAAATGTTTATTTGTTACAAAATTTATATTTTGACTAGAGCATTTCCTAATATAACTCATGTAGATAGCTTGATTGAACGTCATAAGTACTTGGAATCTCAGGTAGGACATGAGATTTTATTGGTTTGTCCAGAGTGATGCCCCGATGAATCCCAGAGTGATTTGATCAGTGACTGGAAAAGTATTTGCAAGCCCCCTTCAGGAAATGGTGAGAGCAGGGAGAAATTCAACTTCCCCAAGTTGAATTCTTGATATTCTCACAAGCAGTGTGGACGACCAAAGCTATAGGCTGAGCCCCCAGACTTGGGGTTTGGTCACATGAAACCTAACCCCACAAAGGATAGGTCAAGTCTACTTAAAATTTAGGCCTAAGAGTCACCACCAAGAGAGCCTCTTTTGTTGCTCAGATGTGGCCCCTCTCTCCAGCCAACATGACGAGCAGTCTCACCACCCTCCCCCTCTCTGCGTGGGACATGACTCCCAGGGATGTGGACTTTCCTGGCAACGTGGGACAGAGATCCTGAAATGAGCTGAGACTCAGCATCAAGGGACTGAGAAAAACCCTAGAATGAGCTGAGAATTAACATCAAGGGACTTAGAGAACCTTCTCGACCAAAGGGGGAAGAGTGAAATGAGACTAAGTGTCAATGGCTGAGAGATTCCAAACAGAGTTGAGAGGTTATCCTGGAGGTTATTCTTATGCATTAAGTGGATATCACCTTGTTGTTCAAGATGCAGTGGAGAGGCTGGAGGGAACTGCCTGAAAATGTAGAGCTGTGTTCCAGTAGCCATGTTTCTTGATGATGATTGAACAATGATATAGCTTTCACAATGAGACTCTGTGAATGTGAAAACCTTGTGTCTGATGCTCCTTTTAGCTACTATATCAACAGAAGAGTAGAACATATGGAATAAAAATAAATAATAGGGGGAACAAATGTTAAAATAAATTTAGTTTGAAATGCTAGTGGTAGATGAAAGCGAGGGGTAAGGGGTATGGTATGCATAACCTTTTTTTTTCTCTGTTATCATTTTATTTCTTTTTCTGTTGTCTTTTTATTTCTTTTTCTAAATCGATGCAAATGTTCTAAGAAATGATAAATATGCAACTATGTGATATTAAGAATTACTGATTGTATATGTAGAATGGAATGTTATCTTAATGTTTTGTTTGTTAATTTTTTTAATTAATAAAAACAGTTAAAAAAAGAAAAAAAAAAGACATCAACAGTATCACAGCAATACCAGGGGTAAATAATTGGGGTGGGGGAGACAAGAGATAAGTAGAGGTTTAGATTTTATATTTGTTGAGGTTGTGTTTATCGGTTCTTTGTCTCTTTGGACCCATGAAAATTGTCTAAAACTGAGAATACTAATCACTAAGTGCTAAAAACTAAGTGAGGACACTAAGACATGGATTGGTTTATTCTGGACATCATCCATGATGCCCAACAGATGGAGGGGGCTGAGGGGTACAATGACTGAGAAGCAGAAAGATGAACTGTGATAAATACATATGATGGAACATTGGGCGGCTACAAAAAGGAATTAAGTTGTGAGGCACACAACAAAGTGCATAAACCTCAAGGACATTATGTTGTGCTAAATAAACCAGAAACAAAAGAACAGATATTGTATGGTCTCTTTTGGAAAACACTTATAAGAAAAAATGGAGCCTAGATTGTAAGTTCTCATAGCAGTCACACTAGTCCAGAGTTGTAAGCGTATTTCTATATTCTGAGATATTGTGCTATATGTGTATAAGCCGGTATTTCCCTAGAACGTTGGGTATCTTTGATATGCCGAAGACTCAGAGTAGGAGTTCTGCAACTCTGAAAGTCAGCACTGCTACATAAAACAGCTGTTAAAGTAACCGAAAAAGAGATCAGGCTTCAAGGAGAGATAAAAATGAAGCCGACCTAGTTGGGACTAAGGTAAATCAGAATACAGGGCAAAGGATGACATTATATGTATTTCAGAGCTTCACCTACTATATAAGACCAAAGGCAGACAGGTTTATTGCCTAGAAATTAAATTTTCTGTAACACAATCTAAATTAAAAAAATTTTTAAAAAGGCCATTATGTGCTTATAAATTAAATAATAAGCTCCTAAAATGTAGTCAAAATGTCAAAAGCATTATTTAAAAGACAACAAGTAAGTGCACTAAATATTGAAGATTATTGTTGCCAAACTGTACTTGAAAGCAAATCCATAGTCTTAAGTGTAATGTTAATTAAACAGGGGAACTTGAAAGTAAATAATTAAGCATTAAATGGAATAATTGAAGTTCTAAAATTATACAATCAATCTAGGACATAAACAAAATTAAAGTAAATGCCCTCCCCTCTACATGGGACATGATTCCCAGGGGTGTAAATCTCCCCAGCAATTCAGAACAGAAATCCTGAGGATGAGCCAGAGCCGAGCATCATAGGAATGAGAAACTCTTTTTGACCAAAAGTGGGAAAAGAGAAATAAGACTAAATAAAGTCTCAGTGGTTCGACATCTCAGAGTCAGGAGGTTAGTCTTATGCATTATATAACTATCCTTTTAAAATTTATGGTGTTTTGGAGTAGCTAGAGGGAAGCACCTGCAACTGCTGAACTGTGTTCCAGTAGCCTTGGTTCTTGAAAAAGACTGTATTACTATATAGCTTTTACAATATGACTGTATGATTATGAAAACCTGTGTCTGATGGTCCTTTTATCCAGGGCGTGGACAGATGAGTAAAAAAATAAATAAATAAAGACTTAAAACAAATAAATAATAGGAGGAGATAAACGGTCTAAACTGGGTAGATTGAAACACTGTGGGTCAATGAGAGGAAAGGTCAAGGACTATGAGATGTAGGAGATTCTTCTTTCTTCTTTTTATTTTTTTCTGGAATGATGCAAATGTTCTAAAAATGAGCCTTGTGAGCTATGTGATGATATTGTGAGTCACTGATCATCATATAATATGGTTAATGTACATGTGAGGATATTTCTCAAAAATATCTAAAAAAGAATGAAAGTAAAGAGCAGAAATCAATGAAACAGAAAAGAATAATATTGTTGGCAAATTCAGAAACTGGTTCTTGGGGTAGGGAGCAAAATAAAATAGACATTATCTAACAAAACAACTCACAAAGAGGAAAGTGTTAGTGATACATGCAGAATATAAGAAAAAAACTGAAAATTCTACAGAAATGCTTTCTTTTATTGCAATTAGAGGTTGGCTTAATGGCTTCCAGACCCATCATGTCTTCCACAGGACAACTTTTAGTGAAACAGCAAAAACTATGGTCATTTCCATGTGTTCAGAAAAGAAAGGAAGCAGGCAGCCATAGTGCCTCAGTAGGCAGAGTTCTCACCTGCCATCGCAGAGACATGGGTTCAATTCCCGGCGCCTGCCCATGCAAAAAAAAAATCTGTCACAAGGGTTCCAAGCACTAGAGTAACTTTCCAGAAATCTACAACCTCCAGATGGGTCCCTGGTCCAGATAAGTCCTGACACCTAGCCCAGCCTCTCCAAAACATCAGATAGTTCCATCTCCCTACCCCATATTAGCGACAGACCCTTCCAATATTAGAAATTTAGAATGGCCATAGCCCAAATGTCCCCAAAGAGAGGTACAGAAAGAACAAAGGTGATGGTGGAATTATAAATAGTAGATAGGATTTAACAAATGAACATGAATGCTGAATCATTCAACTGACTTCTCTTTTAGTCTCCGGTATTTTAGAGCAGCCAGAAGTAAAAACCTAAAACTGTGAAACTAACTCATGTCAAAGTCTGAAATATGTTCTACAACTAGTTGTGGTGCTGGGTTTGGAAAAGTATAATTTTCTGTATATATGTTATCGTTCATAAAAAGAAATTAGGAAAAAAAGTCGATTGTGATGATAAAAAAGTATTTAAGTCCTCTAGCCTCCTATATTCTGGAGCAGCTAGAAGGAAAAATATGAAAAGATCATATGGTAGCGCATGACAAACTCTGGGATCTGTCCTGTAACCATTCGGAGATCCGGGTTCGATTCCCAGTGCCTGCCTATTATACCCTTGATCAGATTTGAATTTTGATAAAATTTGCCTCTATTGTAAGAAAATACCCCCCAAAGACTTGAATCTCAAAGTCCTGAGGATTACAGCTATAAATGATGAACAAATAATAATGGGCACAAATGTTAAATGAGATTTAGCTATGGTTAATATACTCATAACCATATAATTTATATTCATATATATATATACGAATTTAGTATAAAATGAAAAAATGTGTACATTTTAGAAGAAAGTATGAAATGTCAAAAAATAACGTTAAAATCGGCTAGCAATTTTTGCTCAATGGTAGAATGCTTGCCTTCCATACAGGAGACCTGGGTTTGATTCCCAGACTATGCACCCAAAAAACAAAAAATTAGCCAGCAATTTTAGGTGGAAAACTAAGTTAGATATTTACCTTAGATCAAAGAAAATTCCAGATCACAGAATAAAAATATGAAATTATAAGAAAATAGAAAACTCATAGATAAATGTTTAATATTGGAATTGAAATGGCTTTCTAAAACGCAGCAAAATGGAAGAAGTCACAAAGAAGAATAAAAAAATGCACCAAATGAAGTTTCTAAATATTTATTGTCAAAACATATTTAAAGGGCCATGGTGGCTCAGCAGGCAGAGTTCTCCCCTGCCATGCCACAGAACCGGGTTCGATTCCCAGTGCCTGCCCCTGCACAAAAAAAGAAAACATATTTTAAAAAAACATTTTAAAAATTAACAAAAACAAAGCAAACCAAAAAACTCTGTAGAAACAGTTGCAACACAGGTCAAACAAAATTTTTTCATTCAACAATAAAAGAGAAAAAACACTATTAAAAAAAGCAAAATTATCAGGATGGATAGGAAACTATAACAACAGAGAGAGGAGACTATTTTTAAGGAACAAGAAATTAATATGTACTAACACATATGAAAATCTTAATGAAGTGGTTACTTTTCTGAGGAAGAATCAGCTCAAGAAAAAGTAGAAACCTGAAAAGATCAATATCCATGTGAGAAATTTATTCCTAAAAGGGTTTATTACCAAATTCTCTCAAACTTTCAATAAACAGATTCTAACTTTTGCAGAATATATGGAAAGATGGAAAGGTCCTTAATTTAGTTCTTAGAACTAACACCAAAACTTGACCAATTAGCTTCAGGGTGTTTCTTAAGAACAATCTCTAGTAAGGGGTCCCCAAAAGTGCTTAATCTCACATCACTATTTCCCCAGACTTCTTAGGTTTGAAGGATGCGCAAGCCAATAACACTGATGCTTCAAGTCTTGACTTTCCTCAAGTCCTCTTACTAACAGAACACACTCAGCCTCACAAGCTAAGGCCAGATAACTTCTTAAAATGATTTGGAAGAGAAAAGCAGGTTCATGGAAGGGAAAACAAAACAGCTCTCAGCCCTATAATCACTCCTTCCATCAAAAAATTGCCTTTGGCAAAAAAAAAAAGTTGCCTTTGGCAATTTCACTCCTTGGTAAATACTTAACGCAAATGCATACATATGTTCAACATGAAACAAGTGCAGGAATGTTCATAGCAAAAGATTCATAACTGCCAGGAAGTGTAGACAATTCATGCACCCATATATAGTAGACAGGGCCAGGACCAGAGTGAGAAAAGTGAAACACTCACCCTGGGTGCCAAATTTAAGTGGGTGCCAAAAAAGCTCCATAATCAAGATAAATATTTCAATGCAATATTTTTTAAAATGAAAATTAATGCAAAAAGTTCATGATAAGCAAAATTTCAAATTTTTAAATAAGGATAGCATCAGTATTACTAATCTTCCCCTTTATTTCAGATTACAGTTTGGTTCATCACAGAACTCAATGTAGAATGGACAAATAAATTGTGACATCGAGTGCAATACCATACAACAATGTGAATGAATTCACTACTACAACATCCAAAAATGTGTATGAGCCTCATGGATACAGAGTTCAGTGAAAGGAGCCAGGCGTGATAGCTCATGCACAGTATGATTCCATTTATATAAAGCTTGAAAACAGACAAAACTAATTTATGCTATTAGAAGCCAGGATAGTGGTTTCTTTTGGAAGTAGGCATGCATTGGTTTCTGGGACTCTAGGAATATTGTATTTCTTTATCTGGGTCTTACATTTTGTGAGAATTCATCAACCTGTTAATTTTTTTAAAATTAAGTTATTTTACTCAGAAGCTAAAATGTATAAAAGTAACTGAGAATTGAGATGAATCTCCTGGAAAAGGAAGAAAGAAAAGCAATTGAATAGTGGGAGGCAGCTTTTAGGACATTACTTTCTTTCTTGGTCTTGTGTCCTTGACTAACCCCAAGGCCAAAATAAGTAAAGTGAATTCTTCAATAGCAAGCATGGCTAGCGCCTGACACCGTGTGTTAACATCCATTCAGAACACTGGGCTGTCAGGAGTTAACCCTCCAGTAGGCATGGTTCACCAAGTATTAATTACAATTGCTGCTTGCTTAGATTATTTTTGGGGATGGGACAGCCAAGATTTCATCCAAATCCCAGAGGAACCTTTGCTCTAGAAACCAGACCCAGCCATATCAGACATAACAAGACTTCCAAGCAGTGGACCGGGCAGCGGTCCAGGAGACCGGAGGCCACTAGCCAGCTCTGGCAATACCCCACGTGGCTGTCATCATGACCAGCACAGAAAGTGGCAGTCCTCCTACAAACCGCCACAGAAACCTTGCACTGTAACTGGCACTACTGATTGAATGGTGGGGCAGGAGCCACTGGAGGCAGAATAGGGCTGTTTCCAAAGGTGAACTGGGACTAAACATGGTAAATTGTGGCCTACGCCCTAATTAAGAGCAGATTCTGTCTTAGCGACCAATGGCTCCAAGTCTCACTGCCAAGACTGCGGAAGCCCTTCAGTGGGAAGAGTCTGCTTCGTTGGATTCTAATGACCTCTGAGAAGGGGAAAGCAGTGGGCAGAGACAATGGTCAGTGCTTTCTTTTCTCCCGGGAGTCCGAGGAATGCTAACAATGCCATCACCAGTCTCCTTGGAAGGGAAATGACCCCAAGCACCTCCTTCCTAACCTGGACCTATGGCCAGAGGCCTGCTGCCCAGTGGACAGCTGGCTTATTCTGCTGCATCCAAAGCATCCGGGGGAAATTGAGCTCCCAACAATATTCCCCATGCTGGGAAGCCACCTTGCCTCTACCAGTTCTTCTCCTTTAGCTCAGCCCCTTCTACCAGTAAGCTCAGCTCTGGTGTCTCCAGAAAGTGCATTTGGACTGGTATGGGCTTTTCTTCATCACCCTTCCCCAGCCTGGTACCCCCCCCCCCCCCATATTCCTATCAAGGAGAATTGGCCAAGAGAATTACACTGAAGGACTGAACCAAAAAAATAAGAGTTCAGAAAGACAATTCTGAACAAGATGGTAGGAAGAGGGGGGCACGTGGTGGTTCTGAAAGGAATAGCCAATGTCCTTTTCTGCAGAACCACTCATTCCACTACCTTTTTTCACCAGTCTTTTCCTCACCAGGTATTTCTTCCCCAATCTGGCCTCCAGCTACCTGCTCAAGAAAAAATCCCTTTTCAGGGAAGGAGCCTAAAACTCATTCCTATGGAGATATAAAGTGTACATCACAGATATACTGTTATGTGAAAGAAGCCAGACACAACAGTACATGCACTATACATTTCCATTTATATAAAGTTCAAAGATAGGAAAAAATAATATATGCTATTAGAAGCCAGGATAGTAGTTTCCCTTGGATGGAGGTATGAGGTTTCTGGGACTCTAGGATTATTCTGTTTCTTGACCTGAATGTTACATGGGTTTTACATTTTGTGTCCATACCCAACCCTCAATGAGCAATGCAGATTGGGCCCATCTCATGTATTTGTGCTTGTGTGCAGAATTCTTTTCTTTGGGTTGCTAAACTGTAATTTCATGTATCTCGTCATTATGGAGCAATCATCTCTATTTCTAAAATCCACAGTGAAAGCAGCTGGGCCTGTAAAGATTCCTGAAATCATATATGTCCTTCATTGATCTGTGGTTCTGAGTGCTACCAGTCAGTTCACCTGGGTCAACTGAAACAGGTCACCTGAAATACACATCTATACATGGCTCCCTTGCCCAAACATAATCCCTGCAGTTGGCCAAGTCTGTCAGCAATACCCTCTGGGCTCAAGTATCCTTGTGACTAATTGCTTGCAGGTCACAAAAAGAGAGAGGGCATTACTCTCTCTACCTAGGAAACATTTAGTTTTATGAATTTTCCATTATAGACATGATCTCTAATAAAACGTGCACAAATATTAGCTACAAAAATGTTCATCAACTCCTTATTTGTAATAGTAAAAAGCTGCAAGCCATCTGAATTTCCAAAATTTGGATACAATTAAATTACAGTCTATCAAATTAAAAAATATTTGTAAAACCCCCTTGAGGGTCTGGGGGGAAAAGTAGAAATATTAAACTTCCCCACCTGGGGAATTCCTGATAGTCTCACTATCAGGAAGTGATAAGCATTGGGGACTACCTATTTCATAGGCCAAGCCCTCAACCTTGGGGCTTGCCCTTATGAAACTTATTCCTGCAAAGGAGAAGCTAAGCCTACATATAATTATGCCTAAGAGTCATCCCCCAGGAAACCTCTTTTATTGCTCAGATGTGACCTCTCTCTCTCTAAGCCAACTCCACAAGTAAATTTACGACCCTTCCTCCTACATGGGACATGACTCGCAGGGGTGTAAATCTCTCTGGCAAGGTGGGACATGACTCATAGGAATGAGTGTGGACCTGGTGCCATGGGATGAGAAGGATTTCTTAATCAAAAGGGAGAAAGAAATGAAGCAAAATAAAGTTTCAGTGGTTGAGAGATTTCAAGTAGGGTTGAGAGGTTATTCTGGAGGTTATTCTTATGCATTATATAGATATCCCATTTTAGTTTTTAGTGTATTAAAATAGCTAGAATGAAATACCTAAAGCTGTTGAACTGTAATCCAGTAGCCTTGATTCTTGAAGATGATTGCATAACTATATAGATATCACAGTGTGGCTGTGTGATTGTGAAAAGCTTGTGACTGACATTCCCTTTCTTCAGTTTATGGACGGATGAGTAAGAAAATAAAGACAAAAAATAAACACATAATGGGGGTGATAAAGGGTATGGGATGTTTTGGGTGTTCTTTATTTTTGTTGTTATTCTTATTTTTTACTTTTTGGAGTAATGAAAATGTTCAAAAATGTATTGTGGTGATAGATGCACAACTATATGATGATACTGATTGTACATTTAGGATGATCATATGGTATGTCAATATATCTCAATAAAATTGCATTTTAAAAAGTCACAGTCCATCTGTACCATGGAATAGCATGTGGCTCCTAAAAATGCCATTGCGTAAATGGATCTATTCATAAAAAAGATATTCACTACAGAACACATACTGGAATGCAAGCTACAAGAAGATAAGGGTCTCATTTTGTTCATCCATGAACTCTCAGTGCCTAGAACAGTGCCAGGCCACAGTAGGCCTTCATTCAGTAACTGTTGACTAAATTAATACAAGAAGTGAGAAAAGCAAATGACAAAAAATATTCTTCACATTCTGAAAAAGAAACAGAAAGAAAGAAAATACATGCAAGCAAACATATAGTAAAGGATCTGGAATAATGTATGTCCAAGCATAGCAGTAGTTTATTCTGGGTAGATGAGGTTTTTAATGCTCTTATTTGTCTCATCATTATTTTTTTTATTATGGGCCCAAGATAGTATTATAACAAGAGCCAAAACACAAAGTATTTGTGACAGGGAGTCCCATACAAACTCAACTCTTGCTTCCCAAGATCGTCAGTGCGCTCACTGTCCTTTGCATGACAGAATAACATTATATTACCATTCCACAATCTCACTCTTAACCCAAAGCATCAATTCGTGATCGTAGAAGAGTCCCTTTAGCCCACATCTTTAACCTCATTTTTAGCCTATTTCCATCCACTGCCTTCAGGACTGCTATCTTTTTGAGGGAGACCCATTCTAGCCCCTCATTACTGAGTTCTGCTGGGGCATCCAAATACTCCCAAGCAGGAAAGGAGCATTTCATTACTCTCTTTACCCAAACAGATTGTCTATATTTTCAGCTGGATTCTTCTCCTTACTACACCAAGCATGAGAGTGTAAGCACTTTTCACCCCGTTTTTCCATGGGCAATTAAAAAAATCACCCAAAGATGTCACTTGCCAAACCTAGCCCCAGTTAAACTGGGACTGCCTGGAGGAAAGCAGGGCAAGCAGAAAACACTGAAACATTGTAAAATGAGCTTGCATAAAGTTGCTCTGGTACCAAAACTTGTGTGTGTAATCCTCTCCTGGCTGAGCTAATTGGCTTAGATTACTGATGATTTTATAGCCCCAGAAGCCGTTTTCTGATTGTGAGAATGAGAGTTGCCAAATGATCTTAAACCACAGCACAGACAAGCCCAGCGTCACCAGAGGAATATTTGGGGAAAGAGCTATTTTAAATGAATGCTCCTGTGGGTATAAGGATACTTTTCCGTCTAGACTCCTGGTAACACCTGTTGCTCACTCATCCTGCCCCACTCCACCTCCCCCTCAACAGCAATGCAGCCAAGACAAACCATGGCCACCTGACAGGGCAGGGAGACGGGGCCATGTGAACAGTAGATCCAGGCAGCCCAGCATTGCATGCTCTGGAGCAGCCTGTCAGGCCCGGACAGCTCTGCTGCCAGGTGTCAAGGAGCCATCTGTGGGCAGAAAGCAAACCTGGCAAGCCAGCAGTTTAAACTTTCAGCATGGCCAGGGAAAGGAGTTTTCTTCCCAAATTCACCACTGCTTTGGTTTTGGCATACAAACCAGCACCAAGCAAGCAGAATGAGAGGATGGCAGCATTCTGGTCCAACCCAGCCCTCCATACCAAGGTCCCCTTTACTCCATCCCCAATGGGTGGTTGTCTGGCCTGTCCTTGAATTTTTCTGTGACCAGGAAGCTTTGTGGAAGGAAGTCACTATGCACAGCTCACACTTAATGGAGAATTAAGTGTCTCTTCCTTGAGAGTGTAGTATCTATATGAATTATTTGGAGTCCTCTGCATGGGGGACCTTCCCCCATTTATTTATTTATTCAAGTATTTATTTATGTAAATATGGACTCATGGATATTTTTGCAATATTTTGGGTTATGATCCAATCCTCATTTATCTGGTTCCTCAAACTGTTCCAGGATTGGCCATCAAGAGCTCTTTCAGTCAGCTCCCGTGGCTCCTTGATAAACCCCCCATCATTGTGGGTTTTGTTTTCCTGTTTTTGTTTTTTACTTCCTTACTTTCTGAAACTAAGATGCTCCAGACTGAGCTTTTATATTTCATGCACCAATCCTAGAAACAGTCATTTCTCCGTCTCCTTTATTGGAGGATGATGTCGGAAATCAAGATGTGGGTGTTAGGTATGCTTGTTGCTATGCAGAAGGTTGACAGAGAAAAGAAATAAATGTATATATACTAACCCATGTATATAAACATGTCAAAAGTTATTTCTGTGTAACTACCTGTATCTATGTTGGGATAAACATAAGTTCACACTGATGTTAAAGCTAATCTATTACTGTGTGGAACATTCTATCCTTCTCTTTGCTTATCTATAAACTTCCACTCCAACAGTGAGAAAACTGGCTCCCACTATCCACCAACTATTCACTTAATTGTTCAATTCCAGTATATGTGTATAGCAGTATCAGAATTGTTACCCCATACTCCCATGGAAAGCAACTTTATTAACTAGAGGGCAATGCTTATGTACAGTCACTTTTGCCTTTAATCTTAACAGATTCTACTCATTTCCAAAGTTAGTTGGGTCAGCAACCTTTTCCCCCACTCCATTCAGTGAGGTTATACATATATTTGTAATACAGTTAGATCCTGACTATCTAAATGATTTTTTTAATACAAAAAGATTTTATTTTATCGCAATTTATTCTATCTCCAGTTATCTTCCTTTTTTTATGTAGATTTGAGTTTCTGACCTATGTCATCTTCTTTCTGCCTGAAGAAATTCTTTTCACATTCCTTACAAGGAAGGTATAGTGGTCATAAATTCCCTCAGGATTTGTTTGATTCCAGGTTGTTGGGATTTTTCTTTCAACACTTTAAACATTGCATTCCATTTTCTTCTTGCTACATGGTTTCTGATGAGGGGCCATTGTAATTTTTAATCCTTTTTCCTTTAGAGGTAAGGTGTTTTGTTCCCTCTGGCTTTTTTCAAGATTCTCTCCGTCTCTGGTTCTACAGTTTGAGCATGCATCTGTTGTGTTTGATGTTGTCTGAGATTACTGGGTCTATGCTTTGGTGTCTGTCTTTAACTTTGTAAAGTTCTGAGCCACTATAATTTCCAGTATTTCTTCAGTTCCATACTTCCTTCTTCTTCTGGTATTTCAATTATACATGTATTGCGCCCTTTGAAATTATCCTACACCTCTTTTTTGGTTTTGGGTTTGTTTTTGTTTTGTTCTTGTTTTCACTCTTTTCTCTCTTTGCACTTCACTTTGGGAAGTTTCTGTTGACTTATCTTCAAGCTCACTGATTTTTCCTTGGACATACCCAATCTACTGATGAGCCCTTAAAGGGCGTTCTCCATTTCTGTTACAGTAGTTTTTATTTCTAGCCCTTCTTTTGACTCTTGTGATGGACTGTTGTGTTAGGTTAATAAAAACTGAGGTAAATAGGCCTTAAGTGTGAGGATTTGTGTTAATCTAGCTGGAAGCTGGGCTGTGTTTTATGTTTACTATTGCTGTAGATGTCAGAGGTTTCCAATTCCCTTAGTATCCTTGTTCCTGCTTCCCTTTTGAATTAGGGCTTCCCTAGGTTCTCCTCTCACACAGGTCTATATATTGCAGCTCTTACAGCTGTAATCACTGTTGTTATACCGAATTCCTGTTGGTGTAGTAACAAAGGATAGGGGAAGAGAAGCATTCTATAATCTTATGATTAAATCTTAGTCTTTTAGTAGGCTTGTGTCTTTCACAAGCACTTCTCCAGTACTAGAGCTTTCCTCACTTTCCCTTAAATAACAAAGAAATGCTAGAGGAGGCTAGAGAGGGAGGAGTGACCTTCCCCTCAATGGTATAAGACTCTGTTCAAGTCTTCACCTGGAGAACAGGCCTTTGTTTTAGAGAATATTCTGGTTGTATTTCCCAGTGTTTACTCCTCTCCATCCCCTGCCAGAGCCAAAGAAGGATCTCTCTTGGCTCTTCACCAACAAAACCTTGTGGGGTTCCTTGTAAAACCCTTAAGATTGTACAACTGTGGTGCCCCAGGAGTTTCTCACTTATGCTAGTCCATACTCAGACTCAAGTAATTCATCAAAATTACCATTTAATCTCCAAATTTACAAAATTACCTGCAGCTTCTACTGCAGGTAAGCATACCTCAGCTGTGATTTTCTGGATTCACTTGTCTCCAGATTTCAGAATGGCAGTTTGTCCTGCAATTTCAGTTCACTGATAGATCCAAGAAAAGCGATGGATTTTCAATTTGTCTAATGTGTTTCTTTTTATGAAGCTTGGAAGCATGTGAGTCTCTTTACATGTCAAAGTGAAGACAGAAGTCCAATAATTACTTTTTTAAAAAAAAACTTTAAACAACATTGGGAAAATGTGGTAAATGTTAAAGTTGGTGATGCATTCAAAGTGGTTCTTTATAACAATACCAACTTTTAAGTGTTGTGGTGGTTTGAAACTGCCCCAGAAAGACATGTTCTTAAATTTAATCCATTCCTGTGAATGTAAACCCACAGTAACCTCAATCAGGATGGGTTTTAATCTCATTACTGGAGTCCGTTATAAGTAGAATGAAATTCAAATATATAGAAAGCCACAGGAAACAGGAAACTGAACATCAACTGAATCTGAAAAAGAATGGAGAGACCAAGAGACACCGCCGTGCTCCTTACTGAGGGTCCCCAGCGGTCAGCCCCAGAATGCCACCGTCTTCAGAAGGAAGCTCCGCCTTGATGATGCCTTGATTTAGACTTTCATTTAGCCTCAAACCAACAACAAATAAATTCCCATTATTTAACCTGACCTATTTCATGGTATTTGCTTAAGCAGCCCAGGAAACTAAAACAGGCATACTTGCAGTTTTCCATAATAAAGGATTGTTTTAGTAAAAATGATTGTTAAAGTATGAAACAGGGTGGCCTTAAACAATAGGGATAAGAGAGAAAAAACTCAATCTGTCAACAATATTAGTTGAGCATCTAATATGTGCCAGGAACAGTGGTAAGGTAACTGCTTTTTGGGAAAGACTGATATTAAATAAATATGAGTAGGTAACTACAAGGGCTGCAGAGGAGACATGAACGGTACTATGGAAGCAGAGAAGAGGGAACAAAGCCTCTAACTCTGTGTGGAGCATCACAAGAGTTCATCTCAAAGGAGGCAGGAGAGGAAAATCCCCTTCCAGTCCTTCCTCCAGCACCCAGGATCGGTGATATTGCCTAAAATTAGTCAGACTGAAACTAGGGCTGGGCGAGGCTCCTAGATAGGGTTTCACAATTCATTCCTGCTTTCATTTTTTATGGATCTCGTGTGCCCTTCTTCCTAACTCATTCAAATTTGATTTGGATACCAATAAACTCTGGATTAACTTGAAGAGTTATCCTATAGAGAAGGACTGAGACTTCACATTGGACAGCACTCAAGAAACAGGAGCCAGGTAACGACAAAAATTGAAATTGTGGAATACTCAGGTATGCCACAGTTTTTGATATATAAACTAATGCAAGTTTCATAACTCTTATGTATATTGTCTTCCCCAGCTGGAAAACAGGAATTACACTACTCGTCAACTCTTGTGCAAACTATTAGTAAGCAAGTAGGATAGTGATGTCTATATAAATGTTTACTGTTGAATTATTACATAGCTAATGATAATTTATGATAATTTATGTGGTTTTTAAGATATAAATTGATATCAACATTTAGAACATCTAAACTACCCAAGTTATTATTATCAATTTATAACTTTAAAAATAACAGCAATTATCTATAGGTATGTTGCATATGTTGCTGTATTTTAGATATTTGATGTGTTGGGAGACTATCACACCTTTTTTTTTTTAAGTTTCAATTATTTTGAAACAGAATTGATTTTTGCATGTGGACCCTGTACCCAGCAGATTGCTTTACTTATCACATGTTATAGTGCATATTTAGATTATTTGGGATTTTCCTCACATATGACCATATTGTCTTCAAATAATGACAGCTTCAGTTTTTTTTTAATCAGTATGCCTTTTATTGTAGCCTATTGTACTAGTTGGGCTTCCAAGTAAAGGTTCAATAGAAGTGTTGACAATGGCCATCCTATTTCGGTGACAAAATATTTATTTACATTAATATGTTATTTACTGTAAGTTTTTCTATTTGCACTCTTTATCAAATGGATGTTAATGTTAAAAATACATTTCTTTACATGCTGAAATGATTATTTTGATCTTTTGCTTTTATTCTATTAATCTGTTGAATTATATTAATTATTTTAACATTAAAAATATTTTTTCTTGGAATAAATCCAAGCTGGCCAGAATGCACTATTCTTTTCTGTATTACTAAACTAACTTGCTACTATTTTGCTGAGGATTTTGCACTGATCTACACAAGCTTAAATTTTATTTTTTGTTCTATGTCTGTCACATTTTGGAACCTATGTAATACTGGTTTCCTAAAATATTTTAAGATGCATTCCTTTTTATATTTTTTTTCCTTGAGGAAAGTATATGATTGCTGTTGTTTCTTCCATAATGATTTAGAGAAATGCATCAACTCCAATTACATCATCTGGACTTCATTATGAAGCTTTCTTTGTATAGAGATTTTAAATTTATATTTCAATTTCTTTGGTAGTTTCTAGGATATTTCAGATTTCCTCTTTTTTCTTTTGTCAGTTTTGATCAATTGTGATTTCTTGGATTTGATAAATATACCTAATTCATAAAAAGTGGAAAAATTATCAATATAAAGTTGTTCATAATATTAGTGTGTGTTTAATGTATAAAGCATTTGTAATGATGGCCCTTTCTATTCATGATATTGAGCATATGTTCTATCTCCCTTTTCCTTTAAATAAAATTATTTATTTGATTAGTGCTTTAAAAAAAATAACAGCAATTAATCACAACTATTCTTATGGTTAAATGATAATGATGTGTATTATAGTATCATATGTTTGCTTAAAAACACTAATTATTACTGTAAAGATAACAACACTAATAAGAAAAGAGTACTGATTGCTAACCATTTCCCATTATTGATGTTAAAATGTCCACATTGCTCTAAATCATCAAAAATTAGGTCAACTAAAACTTGGGGAAGGTATATGGCAAAAAAATGATCCCTACTCACCAAGTGATCTATACTCACTCCATCAAATCAGAATTCTGGGCCAGTGGCTCTCAACACTGCTGACCCATTCAAAAAGACTGGGGAGCTTTTTAAAAATATCTATGCTCAAGTCCCACCCAACACCCCCCCTTCCCTTCCCCAGAGAATCGTAGTTAACTGGCCTGGGGTAACTTCTGGGCATCTCTAATTTTTAAAGCTCCCCAGGTGATTTTAATATGCAGCCAGGGTGAAGAACCACTGCTCCAGAGGCTTGATTTTTATGCCTGAGAATGATGTATTTGCTCCTAGGAGCAAAATTGAATTCGGAAACCCACTTGCCCAGCCTCTGTCCATCAGTGGTGTGTGTAGCGAAGGAGTGAGTTGTTAGTTTTAGTTGTTGGGGAATTTTCTTCATGGAAAAGAAGTACATTAAAATACCAAATTACAGTATTTACATATTTAATGTTTTTTCCGACTGCGTTCCCATAGCAACTAAACCCATTGCCTCCTGACTTTCTTCTAAGTTATTTTCCATCACGAGCCATGCTTTATTCGTGAGGTAAACAGTTTGCCCTCTGGAAATGACTATTTTGCTGTTTACCATTTCTTTGCCAGGGAAATCGACTCGAGCTGCATCTTCCTCACTCCTGCGCTATCCTGATTTCATCAAGTTAGCCTCGCTGGTCTGGGCAGAGTTGGTGGCCCTGACCACGTTCCTCAATCTGGAGCAGTCCAGTGGGTTTTTTCAGATGAGTGAGTCAAGAAAAGGCAAACGAAGGGGAAGGCTTCCCTCAGGGAACCTGCGACTAGGAAGGGATGCTGGAAAAGGAATCTGCTAAATCCCCAGCAGTGAACTGCCAACACCGACAGCAGGCGCGAAGGCCAGCCCAGCTCGTAGGCGCTCCTAGGGTTCCTCCAGCAGCACTGGTGGAAGGACGTCCCAGCTTTGGAAAGGGCCGCCTACCAGCAAGTGGGAAAGCAAGCAAGTCCTGCTGCAGCCAACAGGGAATGACTGAATCTCCAGACAGGAGGCAGTAAGGCAGACAAAGGGCATTGAGATTTCTTTGTGATTTCACCCAGATGACTTGGCAGACTTTCAGTCTTGTTTGTTGGAAACTGTGATATTTCACTTGCTAATAGGGTTCCGCCTTGCAAGGAAATAGAGATGCCAAAGAAAACTGCAGGAGGGAGGCACCAGGCCCAATACCTCAGGGCAGCTCCCATCACTGGTGCCTGGTGCTTCGATGGACCCAGACACCAGCACCAGAGAGGAGAGGCACCAGGGTCAGAACAACGCATTGAAAACATCTACTCTCAGCTGCTGACTCAGAACCTCCCTTTGTGCCAGCAGCACCAATGAGGAGAAGCTGTGTCTTTCACCCGCTCATGCTCCAGAGAAAAGCCAGAGTTCTGGTGTCACTGTCCCTGGGGAGGAAGGCCAGTGACCCAGGTGGCATCTCAGAGTGCGGCATTTCAGAGTGTGGCAGCAGAAAAGGAAGCAAACAGCGAGAGTTTCCCTCCCACTTGCAGGATGCAGATGCAGTTGCATGTGCGTATTAGCTACATTGCTTGTGCTGGGCTGTGGAGGTCGCCTGTAAAACCCTTCAGGAACCTTCCAGCAACATCAAGCATTCAAGAATAACCTTCTGCATCAGTTAGGGTCCAAGCAGGAAACAGACGGCACACTCAAATTGGGTGATTTGGGGAGAGTTTAGTTAAGGGACTATTTACAAAGGTGTGGGCAGGGTGTGGGGAAAACCATAAGGGATGGTGCATTACCTCAGCACTAGTAATAGCAGGGTACTGTTACCGCCTTAAACCTAAACCGTTAGCAGAATCCAGAGACGAAACTGTTTGGAGCTAACGAGAGTTGAGATCTTCAGTTGATGGAGACAGCAATACACAGGGAGAGAGCCAGAGAAATAAACACTGGGACCTCATTCTGCTCCCTCCCATCTGATCCCAGGGCTCCCCACTGCCAAACCCAACAGAACTGAGGGCATGGCATCTCATCTATGGCGGTCCACGCAGACCAGCCTCCCCAGGCACAACACACGGCAGAGCAGGGAGAAGAGGGGATCTAGGCGGGCAGATAAAAGACATCTAGCACCCTGTCTTATACAATTCAACAGCTGAGATGCTCCATTAGCAAGGATACATTCCTTCTGCCACTGCCAGAGCCCTGCAAAATGCCATTTCAAAGTGTCTGAAAATCCTGAGACAACGGAATTCAGGGGTTGGAAGGGAACACTGAGAGCTTGCAATATATTCAACCAGTGAGAAAGCAAGGAGAACCAGGACTGACAGTAGGTCATGAGGTGATGCTGAGAACACAGACACAAACATGCTGGCCGAGTTTCAATGCCACATCCCAGCCATGGCACACTGCGGTTCACATTTTAAGCTTCTGCCTAAAAGGAAATCATGAGCATCCTGATATGCCCTATTTCACATGGAACACTTTGCCTCATTACTTGAATTGGAAATACAAATGTAAAGAGAAACTCCATTATTCTGCAAGGTCTAGCTTTGTGCTCAGAATATGGAGCATTAGGAAAAGAAATGTATTAAAAGGCTGATAAACTGTTACTTGAATATCGAAAGTCCAATGTCTAGGAAAAATCTGCAAATTTAGTTTTGTTCCTATTCTGGTGGAATTGGGGAATGGGGTAGATATCTAAAGATGAATGGACAGAAGGACGGGTGAGGTAATAGAAGATACTCTTCAGCTGTCTTTGAGTGGTGGTGGAGTTGAGGAGGCAATAATAATTATAGTATCAGTTTTATCTGATTCAGGAGAATCTGTCAAAAATTCTGTATTTTGGCTTCAGCTTGCATCATGAGGTACCTGAAGAGTATGGCTTCAAAAAAACAACAAAGGAAAACAGAAAATCTGGCCTGATATTAAAGCTCATGGTGGAAGTAGCACAGAGTTTTCTATTCAAGCTCGTGTGTAAAATTGATGGCTCATTATCTACTACAATCTAGTCAAAAAAAATTTTAATTTCATGTTCTAGATTTCAGTACCAGTCCAAAGATACATACTTGTAAAATTCAACCGCAGAATTATCCCACTGTAAAGTTATTTTAAAGGAAGGCAAATTTTACCAAACTGCTAAAAAGAAGAGAACTTAGGGTGGTAGAATTCAGGTTCTAATTAGTTGAAAATCTCCAAGCTCTGCACTGCTTTTATTCCACATAATTGAATTTTTCCTGTTTGCTTCATAAGGCATCCCATGCCCTGATCTGAGATAGAATCGTTCTTCTTTGCAGTCTACAGCTATGATAACCGTATTTTTCTAAGTGCAACATAAAAACCCACCACCTTGATAAGTGCTAACCCGGGAAACATACTGTCACTATGGTTATGATACATACGGAGGTACACTTGATAAATGCTAGCCCGGGAAACATACTGTCACTATGGTTATGACACACACAGAGGTGCACTTGGGGTAACAGCAGCCACAATAGTATCTACAAATAGCCTCTTAAGGACCTTTCCTTCACTCATGAACCTGTTCTACCAGGAAACTTGATTCCCATGATCACAGTGGCTCAGAGTAAGTTCAGACAAATGGACACATTTGTCACTTCCCTTGCACTTTCACCCTTTAACTCCCCATATCCAGCAACCTTTCCCCTCGCAACCCAAGCAGAGCAAAATAGAACAAACATGTAGAACAAAAACCAATACACTCCACTCCATCCTGGAACCATGGAATCTTTCCATGGTGGTCACTGCATACAAGCAGTGATATTTTCAGGACGGTAAATCACTTTGTTCCAGACAGCTGAGGCCACAATTGTTCCGAAAGACCCTTCAGTTTTCAATCTCTCATCTGTTCTCAAGTCTTCACAGCTTTAGTAACCTTCTAAGACCCAAGCTACTCATGGGAGGCACTTGAAGAAACGCATGCTGCTCTGTGCGGATGCAGAGGAGAAATACGCCAGGGCCCCGACTGCGAGGAGAACTGAGAGTATCCCACCCACAGGCTCAGCTGGATGCTATGTCGGGGAATTCTGTAACTTTTACTCTAGGCAAAGGGTGCTAGCAAAGCGTTTGAGAAGGGATTTGAGTTAATAAAAGTAATCTGATGGCACCCTAAAGAATGTCAAGGATGAAATGGGAGGGACTAGGGAGATAAGACCGCAAGTGAGAAGATGAGGCCAACTAACACCAGTGGTGATGAGGAAGAAGACAGAGGAGAGAGAGTATCTAAAAAGAAAGCTTTCCAACATAGTTAAATGTTTTGGAGAAGTTAAAGAGAATGAAGGTTAATAAGGTTGTTTTTTCTTGATTTAGCTATTTGATTGACTTAGTGGTTGGGGTTAAGAATGCTAAAAGAATATCATTCCTTTGCTCAGAAAACTTTCACATTGAGTAGTCCAAAATGTCACTGAGAAGTTAAAGTATCAAGAACACATTAATGCCCATGAAATATTTGTTAAATGTCTAAGAAAATATACTTCCACCTATTTTTCCCCCTCTCTTCCTCTTCTCACTTCTTCACCTCCTAGAGACCTGCCTCTAGGTATTTTTCTTTCTTTTGCGTTAATTTGCGTCCCACTTACATGCTAAATGGTGGGTTTTATAGTGTTCTATTTTAAAAGACGATTCCATCGAGGAAGAAGCGTGGACTAGAAGCAAGAGGATAAGTTGAGAGATTTGTGCACACTGTTTCTGGCCAGTTAAGATGTCATCCCATCTTGTAGGTGACAGAGGATGAGTATTCCCTCCCCCACAGATTCTAACTCAAATGGGACAAAAACACAAATATATAGCTATAAACCATATCTCTTTCCCTAAACTGTTAGGACCATGCTGTCAGCTTAATTCCTGAAAGATATAATTCCTCAAAGGCAACCCCAGTCAGCTCCAGGGAGAGCAAATAAAGTTCAATACATGCTCTTGGATAAATTATTCACAATTATGGTCAAAATTCAGAGGAAAAAAATAGCTAGATATACAAGGTATAGTTATTAACCCATCAGATTGATTCTGAAAGGCACATGGGAATAACTAAAGCAGATATAAATCCATTTTATATCATAAAGCAACTATCAAGTATCATAAATTTATCTCATAGTCTTTTGTTTTCTATGAGCTTCGTTTGACTAAACTACCCCAAACTACTTTGTAGACATGTTTTACATGTCAACAAAGGAGAAAACAGTAACCAGAGTAGACAAAGAGAAATTTAACTCAGCCTTGCAGGCTTATATATAGCATGGCCAGACACTGTTTTTCTTCTCTAGACTGTGTGTCTAATTGCTATGCTTTACGCTCAAGTGTCTTTGAATACAATGTATTACCTTCTGTTGAAACCCATATTGTTATCTCTCCGGTTTCTTGGTAGTCTTTTCACCATCTAGTACTTGTACAGTGGTGGGTTTTCCTTTCATTCCAATCAGCTACATACCCTAAATTCCATCCACGGCACTTATTTGCCTGGCTTTTTGGCATCTTTCCACATGTGTCTGCATTCCTGTATGGGTAGCATCTTCATTCCTTTCCATTTCCTCTCTTTTCCATTTCCTATGGTTTTTTCTGTTTCTGTTCTTTGGCCAACACTCCCTACAGCTACATGTGTTTTTTAACCTTCCCTGTATTTTTAAATTATGCTAGTATTCTTAGCCTTTGGGCTTTCAGGACTTATTTAAACTCTCTCATCTTTCCTCTGCCGCCTTTCCAATTATTTCTGGGTCTCATTTTGCATGGCCTACCCATAGCTTCTTTCAAACAAAATATAATTTCTAAACAGCAAAATGCTTTACCAGAGTAGATTATTTCTGCAGCCGCTTCTTGAAGCACAAATTCAAAGTTTCATGATGAGTGGTTCACCCACCAACTTATTCCCAGTCTCTCTTGTGCACAGTTTGGTTTCTCTTCCTGTCATTGGTGACACAGACTATTCGACAGATTGGTGATATAGATCCTACGGACTAGATTAGTGATATAGACCCTACTAGAAAATGTTCCCAGGAGTGAGAAACATACATTATGAATGGAGTTGTGCCAATGATCAATTATTTGTATCTCTTCTACTAGCATCCTACATTGTTCGCCCTCCCTATAATCTCACCATTCTTTCCAAAAGGACTTTTCGAACCCTTCACTCAGCAATACATGCACCAGGCAGATTTATATTAGAAGCCTATTAATAAAAATTAACCAGTAATTATCCTATACACTGCGTGGTCCTGACTGTCCTCCTATTGGACCTGATGATTGTTTTTGTTTCCCAGCTGCTAAAACAAATACCATACAATGGGTTAACTTAACAACAGGAATTTATTGGCTCACTGTTTTGAGGCTAAGAGAAGTCCAAAATTCAGGTGTCAGCAAAAGTGATGCTTGAGGCTGACTACCAGGGGTCCTTGGGTTCCTTGGTTTTTCTGTAACAAAGCAAAGCTCTCATCTCCTTTCCCCTCTGGGTTCTGTTGGTTTGGGGCCTCTGGCTGTTCCCCATAGCTTCTCTATCTGTTTTCCTGTCACTGTGCTTATAAAGGACTTCAGCAATTCAGATTAAAGCCCAAGCTAATTCAGTTGGGCCACACCTAACTGAAGTAGACTCCTGAAGAGATCTTATTTGTAATGGGCCCGCACCCATCAGAATGCACACTAAGACCAACAGCATGTCCCAACCACAGTGCAAATTCTATCTACCATGATGATCAGGCAAATCCAGTTACTTAGGGTTCATCTTCCCTCTCCCCTTTGTGAGCTGACACATCTTGATCAAAGCCTCATTTAGAAAAGACAGACTTCACCGCTCTGTGACTACAGTATTAGACCATATTTAGCTCTCATTTAGTATTAGTTCAGAACACAATTCCTAAATGTCACAAAAAGAAGATTGATGGATCATTCTACCTAATATCCTGCTTATAATAATGACACTATGACACATTCTGAGACAGACCTACCTCAAAAAGGGGAATACAAGAGCATTCATTAAAATGTCAATTGGAACCCATATGTTTAATTGCCTTCTGTTCCATATTCTCACAGAAATGGTCAAGGAAAATTAAAATGAGGAGGAAAAGGCTATATTAGCCCTTGAAAGTAGAGCAAATTATGACAAATAATCCAAAAACAGAATCTCTTTTTAAAGAGGTGGCACAGGTGGCCTGGGTTTAAGCTATAGTATATAATTATTGTTAATATTCCGGGTATGATAATGGTATTATGATTATGTACAAAAGAGCCCTTTTCTTAGGAAATACATGCTGAAGTTTTAGGGGTGATATGTCATGATATCATCAATGTACTCTGAAATCACTGCAAGTAAAGGATATATAAATAAAGGAAGCAGGACAAAATGTTGACTTTTGAATCTAGGGCGGGTATAAGGATGTTTAATATACTATTCTTTCCACTTTTCTGTGTGTTTGAAATGTTTACAGTAAAAAGTTGGATAAAAAGTTGAGGGAATTAGAGACAGTCCTATGACTCAATCAGTGCAAAAGAAAAGCTACCCTGGCAATAGTCATCAAAACTTTCACCCTCTCTCCCCAAATAAACCCTCAGGGAATCGGGATGCTTGGGGGGAGGGGGACAATTCTGCAAGCATGAAAGCCTGGATAGGGCAGGGAAGAGGGAACATACAAAAGGGAAAAAATCAGTTTTTTATCCAAAAATAAAGCAGCATCTTTGAAAAGTAATAAAGCATAACTCTTGTATATTAAAGAGGACTCCAAATTCTTTGCTATTCCTCCTATTGAGAGGTGAAGCCAAACTTCTTTCCACTTACATCTGGGCTTATTTTAGTGATTTGACTGACCACTAGAACACAGCAGAAGCGGCATTCAGGAAGTTCTGTGGTTAAGTCATAAGGAGTCCTGCAGCCTCCATCTGACTGTTTTGGAGCATTTGTTCTTGGAAACCACCCAACAGGTAAGAAGTGGCAATGCCCTGAAGTTACCATGCCATAAGAAGCTCAGTTGACAGGGAGAGTCTCTATAGAATGTAAAAGCCATATGGAGAAAGCAAGGAGCACAGGGTGCCAGGCATGTGGAGAGGACTCATCTTAGAAGAGGATGTTCCTATTCCAGCTGCCCCGGCCGATGTCCTGAGAGATCAAACATCCAGCTGACCACGTCCCAATTCCTGCCCCATAAAACTGTGAGCAAAATAAAATGTTTTCTTTAGCCACTAATTTTTGAGGCAGATTGTTATGAAGCAATAGAAAACCAGAACAGTAATCAAGCAGGGTTCATTCCAGGAATGCAAAATGTTTCAACATTAGAAAATTAAGCAAATCAGCCAAAAGAGAAAAAACATAAGATCACTTAAAAGGTGCTAAAAAGATATTTTTAAAAATCTAATTGCATTCTTGATTTCAAAAAGAACTCAGTAGAATACGAATATGTTAATAGTTTCTTAATGCAATTTGAAAAAGAAAAGAGCAAGTCCTTAATCTAATTACCAATATCTTGCCTAAAGAATAACAATAAATGCATCCCCATTAGAATGAGAAGCAAGACAGGTATACACCTACTAGTCACCATCACTGAGCGTATTCTAGAAGTGCTTGGCAATGAAAATGGATGCAAAAGCAATATGACATTATAAAAGTTAAAAACGAAGAAGCAAAAGTTTTTTTATTTGTTCGTGATTTGATTATTTAACTGGAAAACCTAAGAGAAATGAAGGAATAACTGCTAGATCTAGTAAGAAAGTTTGGTAAGGAGATCACAAAACAAAAAATTATTTAAAAAGAAATAATTTTCTTACATACCCTAAATAACAAGCTAGAATGATGGGGGAAAACCATTCACAATATAAATAAAAAGTAATAATAAGACTGTGGACCTAGAATCAAGTTAATTAAAATTTTGTAGGGCCAATATGAAGAAAACCATAAAATGTTATTGAAAGACATAAAAGAAACTGATAAACAAAAAGATACGTTTTATTCCTAAACAATATTACCCACTATTGTAAAGATTTTTTCCCCAAAATTAATCTGCAAACAATGCAATTGCATTTAAGAATCCAATGGGACTTATTTAAGTTGACCAAAGTATTGTAAACCTGAAGGATGAACATGCATGAAAAGCCAGAATACTTTTAGCACTACAGAACTGGTTAAGGAAATCATAGTACATCCATACAAGGCAACACTTTACAGTCACTTGAAATATTTGTTTAGTTCTCTATACATTAACATGGAAAGATGGTCACAAAATTTTAAGATGAAAAAGCAAATTGCAAAACAGTATGTTTAGTATGAGCCCCTTGGGATAAATTAAATATGTACATAAAAAATTAAAATGCTGAAGCTGTACACCAAAATATCAACTGTTATTATCTCTGAGCAATTGTGGCCTTTTTTATTTTCAAATTTTTGCTTATATGATTTTCCCAAATTTTCTACAATGAATTTTTTTAATAATTTAAAGCAAAGAAAAATTGTGAGTATAATCCTAAACATACTCACTGTAGATCTTCCATCCTACGCCCTTCTTGAACCCAGTCATATTTTGACTCAGCTACCCCTTGTAGTGCTGTGGATTGAATTGTGTCCCCCATAAAGAAGTGCTTGAGTCCTAACCTTCAGTACCTATGAATGTGCCCTTATTTCATATTTGCAGATATAAGCAAATTAAGATGACATCATATTGGATTAGGGTGGCCCTTTGTTCTAGTTTGCTGGCTGCTGGAATGCAATATACCAGAAATGGAATGGCTTTTAAAAAGGGGAATTTAATAAGTTGTTAGTGTACAGTTCTAAGACTGAGAAAATGTCCCAATTAAAACAAATCTATAGAAATGTCCAACCAAAGGCACCCAGGGAAAGATATCTTGGTTCAAGAAGGCCGATGACATTCAACATTTCTCTCAGCTGAACTTGGCAATGTCTGCTGGCTTTCTCGTGGCTCTGCAAAAGGGACCCTCTACAAAATGTTTCCTCTTTTAAAGGATTCCAGTAAGCAACTCCACCTTCAATGGGTAGAGACACACCTCCATGGAAATCATCTAATCAAAAGTTACCACCCACAATTGGTGGGTCACATCTCCATGGGAACAATCAAAAAGCTCCCACCCAGCAATACTGAATGGGGATTAAAGGGCATGGCTTTTCTGGGGTCCACCACGATTCAAACTAGCACACCCTTTAAACCAATGACAGATGTCTTTATAAGGTGAGAGAAGTTTGGAGACAGACAGACAGACAGACAGACAGACACACACACACACATGAAAGGAAGAAGGCCAGAGTTGGAGCGATACAATATAAGTCATGGAACATCAAGGGTTGCCAGAAACTATCAGCAACTAGAAAGAGGCAGGATACTCCCTAAAACCTTCAGAGGAAGCATGGCCCTGCTGACACTTAGATTTCAGACTTCTGGTCTCCAGAACTGTGAGAAAATACATTTCTGTTGTTTTAAGCCACCCAGTTTGTGTTAATTAGTTACACTCTAGGAAACTAATACATGGAGTAATGATTTTCATGATTTCATGTCAAGTTTCTGAAGCTACACTTTTCTTTGTCTTCAAACTACCTTCAGTATGCATTCTTATTTTTCTCATTTGTTACTCACCTGATTCATTCCCTTCATGACAAGGTAAATTTTTTATCACATCCCTCCACCTTCATCTTCCCAGATTGAAGCATTAAGTAGTCAGTCCATCCTTATAGAAAAAGAACTCATTTGCACCATCTCCAGTTTTACTGAATCATTAAAATGAACACATGGTCAGAATTGAGCAGTATATTCCTAATTTATTTTTCTCTAACTTTTGCTGTATAAGAATTATTCCCCCAAATGTAAAATATCATTCTCAAAAATTTTATAAGACTACTTATTGAGTCAGATATGTATATGAATTACTTCTACACTTTTCACTAGGGGGAAAGCAAAATCTCTCTTCAAACTTAATTTCAATGATAACATCTATAATACTATAACTTTTTGCCTCCCAAATACTCATAGATTTGTCTAGACTGCACAGATGGATCTGTACCCAAATTCACAAGGAAAGCCTTTTGTGAATCAATAAGTGCTCTCTTAGCGTCATTTTTCTTGCTGTCAAAATGCCATAATAAAGTGCCAAAGATCCCAACTCAGCCTGCAAAGATTGTTAGTTCTAAACTCTTCCCAAATTACCGTGTGTGTGTGTACACACGTGCACACATGTGCAGAATGTCTAAAATGGTCTAATCAGATTTGTGGCATTACCAGGAGGAAATGGAAGATGTACTACTAGGATTAGATGGAAGGGTTTGGGAATGGGGCAGACAACAGGGCAAGACTAGGTGGTGGGCAAACATGTACACTTGAGGAAATTAGTCAAAGGGCAGACTTAGCTGCTCGCCAACTGATCACATAAATATAATATTCCTGCATGGAGAAGACAGGGCTTATGGTAAGCCGTGGGCCATTTTGGATGTCAGTATGAGGTTCTTACACAGATTATTTACATATTCACTCTTTACTGCACAGCATTTAGTTTCACATGCGAGAGGAATCTTAGTATCTCACTTCCTCTTCATTTCTTCTCACCCAAATTGCCACTGCTTCCCAATGCAGTTTCATTCCTCTTCATTTCATCCTACACATTAGTTTCAGAGTGATATGTTTAAAGAAAGTTCTTATGTTACCCCTTTTCTGGTTAAAAAAAAAAATTTCTCCCTTGGTCCCTGTTTCGGTTTGATAAAGCTGCCAGAATGCAAAATACCAGAAATGGAATGGCTTTTAAAAAGGGAATTTATTTTTAAAATAAATTTTATAGTTCTAAAGCTATGAAAATGTCCAAACTAAGGCATCCAGAGAAAGATATCTTGGCTCAAGAAAGGCTGATGTGTCCAGAACTCCTCTGTCAGCAGGAAAGGCACATGGTGACATCTGCTAGCTTTCTCTCCAGGCCTCTCATTTCAGAAGGCTTCCCCAGGGCCTTTTCTTCATCTCCAAAAGTCTCTGGCTCTATGGGCTCTAAAGCTTTTTCCAAAATGGCTCCCTCTTAAAGGACTCTAGTAAGGAACCTCAGCTTGAATGGTGAAGACACACGTCCATGGAAACCACCTAACCAAAGGGTCCCACCCATAATTGGGTGGGTCAGTCTCCATGGAAACAATAAAAAATATCCCACCCAGCAATTTTGAATCAGGATTCAAAAACATGGCTTTTCTGGGTACACACCAGTTTTAAGCTGGCACAGTGCCCCATGCCTACCTGTGAGCCTTTAGAGTAGAATAAAAATCCCATGGCACATAATGTCTCTCCAAACCAAGCCCAGCCTCACTACAAGGAAAGCTCCCACTACCTTCGCTGACCCTCCCTTCTATATGGAGCCTTTGGCGTCCTACCTTTGCCTGCACAAGTGTCTCTCATTCTTCCTTAAGACCCTTCCCAATAATACCATCTGTGTAACAAATATCTTTCTCTCTTTCCCTTCTCAAAATACTTTCTGTAACCCACAATATATCCTTTAACACAGTAATATAACAACAAGCACTTAGGGAGCATTATTAAATGGGGGTGTCGAGGGTGACAATTCTAGCACAGCCCACTACCACCTCTCCCTGGGACTCACAAATACTGTGGTCAGGACCAGATGTACATCCCTGGCGAGATACAACACAATCCCCTGGTCAATAAGGGAGCACTGCCAGTACCTTCCTTTCCCTGTTGTCCGAAGCACACGTAAATACCCACTGGAGACAGCCTGATTAAAGTGGGCATGTTTTTACGCCACGCAGCTCATATCCCTGTGGCGTAGTTGTCCTTGCAGAGAGGGAGCATGGTACAAACCAGAAAGGGGCGTGATGCTAAGAACATCTCTGCGTCGGCTACAGATTGAGACCCACTGGCTATGGGGGCCTGACAACCACTAGTGAAGCTGATTTTCTCTCCTCTCCTCTCTAGGTGAGTAGAACATTCCATCTGGTGCAGTGTGCGTCTTGCTTCTGTAGGTGACACCTGCACACCACGGAGTGGGTTGGTTCCCTGGGACTGGTTCCTGGTGACAGGCATTGCTGTGCTTATACCCTCCTGTGTGAGCCTCCACCCCTGGAGGTGGTGATAGGAGTCTCTCCGACTTATCCCCTGCGGCTCTAAGGGCCTGTCTTAATCTAGATCTGTTGGTTTGGGAAATAGAAACATGCTTGAAACAAGAAAAGGGCGGGGGGAGTGGTGCTATAACAACTCAGGGAACCCTGGGCAAGATAGATAAGCAGGCTTCCAGAGATACTGGAACTAAGAAATCTGTCAGAAATGAAGGAGGATCTCTTTCTCTGCCCCTCTTCTCCCTCTGTGTGTGTGTAAGAGTAGCTTTTCAATGTAATCTTACAACTGTAAGCAAGCTGGAAACTGTAAAGCAGCCTTAGAATATAACTTTTAAAACAGCCTTTGAATATAACTTGAAACCTGGAAGTGGGCTGTTAATAGGAGCGCTGAGTGTTACAAAGGAGCAATATGTAAATGTGAAATCTGTGCCCAGACTGAAATGAGCTTTATTGCCCCAGACCTCCCAGAAATGAACAAGCCTTTCATATGTCTCCCTAGGCTCAGAGGCACCTTTCCCACGTGTCACAAGCCGTCAATCCTGAAAAAAGTAGGAAATAACTAAGATAAACTTCTGAAATTATCCAGACCTCTGTTACCAGTTAACTAAGATAATTATCTTACTTTGTTCTCTGACTGTTATAAAAGCCAAGTAAACAATCACTTTGGGGAGACTGTTTTGGGAAATTTCTCCAGCCCTCCCTTCAGGGTAACTAAATCTCATTTTCCTCCTTGGTCCCATCTGATTCTGTTCGCCATGCCGGGCGATGAACCCAGGTTTAGGAAGTGCCCCGTCAACGTGTGTGGTGGAAAGTGTCGCTTCATGATTTCTTATCTCTGCCTCTCTCTGAACATCCACTCCAGCCACCGGTTCCATTTGCAAACCATTCCCCCTGCGTGCAATATATCCACATGATCCCAAATTCTCCCCCCACCCATCCAACAGAAATTCCTTCTCAGGTAAGTCAGCATTACCTACCAAATCCAACAGCTATAGATTTCTAAGTCAAAATTCCAAATCCTGAAAGGAAGACTCTGAGGTTCACCTCCAGTTAGGTTTCCACACCTGGTCCGATCACCTGTGTCCAGGTGCAGAGGCCATATGGACTGCTGCCTATTCCAGCACAGTCTGTGGGAGGGGGTCTTCTGAGGAGTTGTCGGTGAGATCCACAATAAGGAGACAAAATAATGGACATCTTTACTATAAGTTTTTATTTTCATTCACCTTCATCATCTCTTTTAAGCTAATATTTGTTAGGACTCTTTACTTATAAGTAATAGAAGCCCAGTTTGGAACAGCTTAATGAAAAAGGAAAAGCTTTGATAATGGATGGTGAATATTTTAAACATAATGAACATCACTAAATTGTTTTGAAAGTGATTAAAATGGAACATTTTTAAGTTGTCTACATGTTACCAGAAAAGAATTTTTTTAAAAAACAACATAAAGAGTGAACTCCAATGTAAACTATGGACAATAGTTAATAATATAATTGTAATAATATTGTTTCCTCAATTGCAACAAAGGTATCACACTAATGCAAAATGTTAATAATAGGGAAATCTTTGGTTGGGGAAGAGTATATTGGGCCTCTACTTTCTGCATGACTTTTCTGTAAGTCTACAACTGCTCTAATCAAAAAAAAAAAATCCATGTTATGGGCTACTTGCCACAAAATAAAATAAAATAAGGAAGTTTAGTGGGCCATATAATCAAGTTATAAGACTCAGTCTTTCTCTCCCATTCCCTCCCTTGCTACTCCCTCTCTCTCTTTCCTCTCGTTCTTCTACTGAAGTCCATCTGTTTCACAACCAGCCACTATAAAACCTTGAATGACTCAGCTTCTATTTAGGAGTGTTGAATGAATACTGTTGATATGTATAGTTTATTATGTATAAAACTTATTGGCTGGAGAATAAAACTAAATTATTTGTATTATATAAATAAACTCTATGCATGCCTTTATTTTTATGTTTCACCAAGAAAGAAAAATTACTACCTCTTATAATTGTAAGAAGCTATCAGTTGTAAGGCATCATCATTTTAGATGTTAAAATGTAATTCTTGATGAAATGTGGTATATAGAAAATAGAGCATAAGCTTGCCTTCCTTTAGCACCAAAGATGACAAAAGGAGAGGTTGTTCACACCACTTTCCAGGGAGAAATCCAAAACAGTGAGTTTACTACTACACAGACCCCTACTGGAGGAGCCAGCAGCCAGGACTCACACCCAAACGTGTCAGAAACCACATTAACTCATCTCAAAAATGACATCAACAACAGCAAGTTAGCAATTAAAAGCCTTTAAGGTCACACCATATGGATTACCAGGAAAGACCTACAAAGGACTGGTCACAGTCTTCTCATTCTAAAGCAGAAGAAAGATTCCTCCCTCTCTATTTCCTTTCCCACTGAACCAGTCCAGCTAAGGAGCCCCATATATCCAAGCAAATGGTAACTCCCAGCCTCACCACTAAAATAGAAATCTTCATCCTCTCACTGCCCTTTCTTGCTCTGGATGATGGACTTTGTCTAATGATTACTGCCACCCATTCTGGCTTCTGCTTTTTGCATGTACCAGGACCTAAGATGAAGTTGCTGTCAAGGTCAATTACTACACTAAAGACTGGAGGAGAGCATTGGAAACTCTTCATAGAGCCCAACTCTCTCCTTCAAATAGTTTCATTCTCATTCAGTATTGCTCCTAAGATATGTCCACGTTGTTGCACGTACCTATGGCTCACTCATTTTCTCTCCTGCATGCTATATTGCTATGCGAATGCACCACAACTTATTCACTTATCCTCCTACTAATTAACATTTGGCTTCTTTCTGATTTTCTGTTTGTTTGTGGGTTTTTTGGTATTTTCCTTTCCGGTTTTTTGTTGTTGTTGTTGTTTGTTTGGCTGTTCACTCTTTTTGTTGTACAGTTCTCTTAAGTCATTATACATATTTGCTGGAGTACATGTGCAAACATTTCTCTAGAGTTTATACCTAGAAATGGAATTTCAGGGTCTTAGACTATGCTCATATTCAGCTTTCAAGATAATGCCAGATTATTTTCTGAAGTTTTGGTTCAAACTACATTCCTATAAGAGGTATATTAGTTCCCATTTCTTCAAGTTTCACCAACAACTTGAGATTATCAGACTTCTTATATTTTTCCTGATTTAGTGGGTTGTATAACATACAACATTATTTTTCAAGGGTTCAAAAACAAAAATGCTAAACAATCAATTGCTCAGGGATACATAAACTTGTGATAAAACTGTTCAAAAGCAAAGGAAGCATAAACGCAAAATTCAGGATAATAATTACCTCTATAAGAAAGTAAGAACAGGGGATTATTATATTTATATATTGTTTTAGTTTGTGAGTTGCTGGAGTGTGATATGCCAGAAACAGCACAGCTTTTAAAAAGGGGAACTTATTAAGTTGCAAGTTTACAGTTCTAAGGCTGTGAAAATGTCCAAATTAAGGCAAGCCTATGAAAATGTCCAAACTAAGGCATCCAGGTAAAGATACCTTGGTTCAAGAAGGCTGATGATGTTTAAGGTTTCGCTCTCAGCTGGAAAGGCACATGGGTGACATCTGCTACCTTTCTCTCCTCGTTTCATAAGGCTTCCCTGGGAGCATTTTACTTCTGCTCCAAAGGTCTCTGGTCTGTGGGCTTTGTTGGTTCTGTTGGCTCTGGTGACTAAAGCTTTTTCTAAAATGGTTCCCTCTTAAGGGACTCCAAAAAGCAACCCCACCTTGAATGGATGAAGACACATCTCCCTGGGAACCATTTGATCAAAAGTTATAAAGTTTCCACCCACAATTGGGTGGGTCACATCTCCATGGAAATAATAAAAAAGATCCTACCCAGCAATATTGAATGGGGATTAAAGGAAATGACTTTCCTGGGGTACATAATAGCTTCAAACTGGCACATATATCTATGTATATATATATATTCCATGTTTATTCTATGATTATTTCAAGTAATACATAATAAAAGATTTTTCAATTCCTTTATTCTCTATATCTGTAACGCAGAAAAAATGGCTCCAGAATACTTTGAAATTACATTCTTACAGCCTCATGTTTAGAAAGAAACAAAAGTTCTCCCCTTCTAGCTTCTGATAGAAAAATACGAGGGAAGGATTCTGATTGGCCCAGTCTAGAGCATGTGCCCACCCCTAAACCAATCACCATGGCCAGGTGTAATAAACACTATGGTTTATTCTGTGTCCACCTCTGTGGCCAGAGAGATAGAATCTGTTACAATAAAGTGGGGGTAATGTGGAAGGGGATCAAAAGCAGATGAAAGCAATAGCCATTACAAAACTTGACTAAAACCTTAAGTGTCAATATCATCAACTAATAAAAGCCATACAGCTGATAGGGGTGTCAGAGCAGGGACTCAAATCTTGTCAACTTGACTCCAAAGCCCAGGCATTGACCATGTTATTTCTAGCACACACCAAATTAACCTATGTGAGTTTTCTCTAGTGTTATGCCAGGATTTCCTTAAAGGCTGGGACCCCGTCTTATTTATTTTTGTGCCTTAGCTCCTAGAAACACTACCTGGCACGTTTTAGGTGATTTGTGGAATTAATTAAATCTCCAAACTGCTGATTGCTTATTTGAACATAGTCTTGTATCAACATGGATATGACCATATCTGAAACCAGCTGTGTGGGTCTTGTGTTCACAAGAGAACAGATGGGGATTTGAAGAGTGGGAGAGGGTGGAACATTTTAATTTCAAGAACATTTTGGCACCACAAAAATCAAAAGGGAAATAGAAATACTAGAAACTTTATATTCAAAGCAAAGTTGCCTGATGATCAAAAGTGAGCATTATAAGAGAAGCAGGCAGTACTTAGCATACATTCTTCCTATTGAGAAACTGAGGGCCATCCAGATTTGTTATTTTTATTAAAATTTTTGACAAACTCTTTGGAAAGAAAAGTGAGAATGGGTATGGCCAGAAGAGGGATCTTATTTTGAAGTCAATCATTTCGATTATTATAGCAAAAAATGCATTCACGAGATGCTTGCATATTTAAAAATAAAGAAATAATCACTGCCTAAATCCATGTTATAAGTCTCTTGCCAATAATGAACAGTGAAAGTGTTACTCAAGAAATTATCTTTATTTCTTTTCATCCAGGTTATGTTGGTTTCCATCTTTTTTCTTCCATAGAATCATGTCCTTCTCTGGTACTTGTCTTTATGTTCCTTTGTGAAGCCCTAAATAAAACAAGCAAACCAAACACCATTTCTTTGTTAAGTACAATCTTCTCATTTCTCATCATTTATTTTGTCTTGCTTTGGAATGCTTCAAGTTGTCTCTGTACTTTGGATCTACAAATTTAAACTTTTTATCTTCAGTTTAGTCTTTCAACCTTTTTATTCCCTTTTCATTGTTTCCCCAAAGCCTTTCCTTTTAGATGACTCACCATTGTACTTCTTCCCTGACTTACACAGCCTTAAGGTTGAATATGCTCTATTAATTTAGGGTTGTGTTATGCTGTCTTGATTCAGGCTTCTTCTAATTTTGCTGAGAGATCTGTATGTGGCTGCAACTAACTCATTTTTAAACATTTTTGTTCTTTCCCTCTGTCCCCTTCTTCACACTGTTCAATCTAATATCCACCGGAGCATTGCACTGTGGTCCAAATTTTGCCCCATTCCAAATTTCAATTTTCCCCTTCCTGTTAGACTAATTTTGCTGTTAATTGCAATCCAGCTACCCACAGACCTTGTTTCTCCAGAGGCAATAATATTGGGGTTCATTCAGGTGATCGTGAAGTGTGTTTTATCCTATACTTACTAGAACAAAGAAAGAAGGGAGTAGAGTAATGAAAAATAATAACTTTTAATCTTGAAAACAAATATTCTGTCCTGCATATGTACACTGTTGGGATTCACTATGTCCTTACTTCAGCCTCCTTTTCTTTGCCTGTATAGACTTGTGCCTACAGTAGGCTGACAATAGAAGAGGGAGACTCAACAGCCTTGACTCGAGGCTTCTGGCTCCTTGCCCTAATCCTTTTCCTTGGCCTCTTTTCTAGCAAATATGAGATCCAAATTTACCACAAAAGAAAGAAGTCCCCTTTTATCTTTTTCTTCAGTCCACTTGATATAGGCAAAAGGGAATGTGGTCTAGTTGGGCCGTGGAAGTTTTTCCAGATGACATTAATGTCATGTTACACACGCAAGGTCTTCTCAGCATACTTCACCCATGGAAGTCCATGGTGCAGAGAGCAAAGAGCCCATCGCTCAGGACACCAGAGAGGATGGGTCCCTACTGCTGGGGTACTCACATGGATGGGTGTGAGAGTCATGTGAGGACAAATGACTCTGCTTATAAGCATTACATCCCTACCCTAACTACAAATGCAATGCAAGGCATTCTCTACTTCAGCTATCAGACAAAAGGCAAACATGGGGTTAAAATCTCAAAAAAAAACTGTTTCCCTTATGCCTTGTGGAAACAAGGGGAGGCGAGTGGAACAAAGACAGAAACATTACATCACAGAGAAACTGATTCCTGATCCAAAGGCTCTGCCAATGTGGCCCAGATATCCTGGGAGGGCACAGGCTGGGAAACACACCTGCCCATCTCAGAAGGCACCACACTTCAGTGGAGCTTGGATTATAGCTGTTGCACGTCACAAGAGTTTCCATAGTCACCCCGGCCATTATTCACTGACCCAAGTCTGGAAGTACCCAGGAATAAGAACAAATCTCACAGAAAATCATGAATGGGTCCCTAAGTCTTTCTTAGGCAAAGCTAGCTCTTACTGATGATTAGAGCAGATGCCAGTGAGGCCAACACTTGAGCAATGCATAAGCCAGTTTCTCAAAGAGGAAAACCCTACTCCATAGTTAAAGATTGAACCTGTAAGCCTAGCCAGACATTTTCAACCATGAATATAATGACATCAGTTCATTCTCTGTTCAGTTTTCTATTGTGCTGGAAGGGATGCTATCATTTTAAATTCTGTGTTTGAAGTGGTCTCTAAAGAAGTTGGTTGCTGGAACACGGTAGCCAGAAGCTATAGTAAAGAGTAAGATGGAAAAAGGTTCTTTCAAACAAAGCAGAAAAATTAAATATACCAAAATCAGAAAAGCCTCTTATGATTAGAACAAGCCAAACACAGGTTTTTTCAACTATGCCCTACATAGATGCAAAGGAAAATTTATGTGCTTCTTTATAGCATTTGCATTCTGGATGAGAAAATGAATTAAAGAAACACTGAATGATTGCTAGAGGTAGCACTAAAGATAATAAGGGAAGCTAACCTCATTTCGTCTTACTGAAAACCACCTCCCTTGCAACAAGCTCAGGAGAACATCCTTACACTGAAAAGGAAGAGGGATACATGAGAAACTACCACTGAGTTGAGACCAAGATAAGGACTTTCTAAGAAGAGACAATTATCTGTGCTTTGATGGGAATGTAAATTAGTACATTTCTGGAAAGCAGTTCAGAAACATATTTATCGAAATCTTTCAAAATATGTATTATCTTTAACTTAGTAACCCTACTTTCATGCATCTACCCTAAAAATAATAAGAAAAATGGAGGAACATGTATGTCACAGAATTATATATAATAACATAAAATTATTTATGCATAAATACAAATATCCAATAGGAGAATCCATGTTAGATTATTGTGTAGTTATTTAAAATGGTCTTTCTGTTTGGTAAAGCTGGCAAAACACAATACACTAGAAATGCATTGGCTTTTAAAATGAGGATTTGTTAACTTACAGTTTACAGTTCTTAGGCTGTGAAACTGTCCAATTCAAGACGTCAACGGGATGATACCTGGACTCTGAAGTCAGGCTGCTGGCATCCAGGACACCTCTGTCACACAGCCAGACACATAGCCCCTATCTGCTGGTCCTCCACTCCGAAGTTTGGTTGCTTTCAGCTTCTGGTTCCAGTGGCTTCCTCTCTGAGCTTCTGTGAGTCCTCTCTTAGCTTCTCTGGGACTTTTCTCTATGAGCTTCTTTTAATTTCATCTCTTATAAAGGACTCATATCTGAGAATGACAATCAAGACCCACGCTGAATGAGGTAGGTTACATCTTAATCAAAACAACTTAATCAAAAGGTTCCACCTACAACAGGTCTGTAACAACAGGAAAGGATTAAAAGAACATGGCCTTTTCTGGGGTACATAACAGCTTCAAATCCACAACTGGAATTTTTTAAGATTTGGTAACATGAGACCATGAGCAAAATAAATTAATTGAAAAGAATACAATGCAAAATAACAAGTAGAATTATCCTAAGTTTGTATATTTTCCAGTAAGAAAGTGATGGAATCAGAGTCGATATTACCAAATTTCCTATACCGAACTAGTATTAGTTTTGTAATCCACAAAAGTTAATTTTTAAAAGAAAACTTCAAAGTGTATATGTTTTAGTTTGTTAAATGCTACTACCTTTATAAAAGCTGTTCCATTTCTGATACACTGCATTCTGGCAGCATTTAGCAAACTAAAGCAGTACGCTATAGGGGGAATAGTGCAAGATGGTGGCTTAGGAAGGTGTGGAATGTAGTTAGTCCCCCAGAGCAGCTAGTAAATAGCCAGGAACAGTCTGAAGCAACTGTTTGGGGGACATCAATGAGCAGATACACCATAAGGATATTTCTTCCCCAAGCGGGCAGGGCCCAGCTCAAGTGGTGGCCCTCCTTAAGAAACAGCTTAAGTTTGCCTTCCATTTCAGCATCTCTCTCAGCCATGTCCCTGGCAGGCTGAAAATGAAAGGCTCCACAACACTTTACACTGGTGGGGAGCTTTGAGCTGACATGCGGGAGAGGATAGGAAAATCATAACATCCAGAGGCTCCACATGAAAGTCAGACAGCCTGCCGGATCTCATCCCCACTGATACCAACTACAACCCTCCTCAGATCTGGGCCTACTTTGTTTGGGAAAATCTGATTCAGGTCAATCATATCTGTATAGACCCTCCTCAAAAAAAGGTTCCATAAAGGCAGGACAAGAACCAGAAAACAAGAGCTAAAAAATTCTGAACAGTTAAATAGAAACTATGCCAGAGATTTAGAATATGCCAAGCAACAGGTAGAGAACAAAGCCAGCCAACATGGAAACCCTAGGTAAAGGAGTGAAAACAATCTCCAGAACAAACTAATTAAGGAAATCAGAAGCCAAGAAACCAACAAAAAATTATGAGTTACGCTAGGAAAAAAAGAAATGGCCCAGTCAAAGAAACTAACTAATACTTCAAATAAGATACAGGAATTGAAACAACTAATTAAAGTTTAATCAAACATACTAAATCCCATCAAAAAGAAAATGTGTTGAGGGGAGATATGGCAAAAGAAATAAGACACCGGGCTAGGCTGACAAAAGAAAAAGAGAGGATGCAAATAAATAAAATCAGAAATGGAAGCAGGAACATAACTACTGACCCCACAGACATAAAGAGATAATGAGAAGATACAATGAGCAACTATATGCTAATAAACTAGACAATGTAGATAATATGAACTTCCTAGAAACACATGAACAACCAACATTGACTTGAGAAGAAATAGATGACCTTAACAAGCCAATCACAAGTAACAAGATTGAATCAGCTACAAGAAACTGCCAAAAAAGAAAAGCCCAGGACCAAATGACTGCAGATATGAATTCTACCAAACATTCAAGAAGGAATTAGTACATCCTGCTCAAACTCTTCAAAAAAATTGGAGAGGAGGGAAAGCTACTTAACTCATTCTACATCACCCTAATACCGAAGTCAGACAAAGATACTTCAAGAAAAGAAAATTACAGACCAATCTCTTTTAATGAAAATAGATACAAAAATACTCAACAAAATACTTGCAAATCAAATCCAGCAGCACATTAAAAGAATTATAAACCATGATCAAGTGGGGTTTATTCCATGTATGCAAGGCTGGTTCAACACAAGAAAATCAATTAATGTAATACACCATATCAATAAATCAAAGCAAAAAAAAACACACAATTATCTCGATTGATGCAGAAAGGGCATTTGACATAATTCAATATCTTTTCTTGATGAGAACACTGAAAACAACAGGCATAGAAGGGAGCTTCCTAAACACGATAAAGGGAATATATGAAAAACCCACAACTAACAACATACTCAATGGGGAAAGACTGAAAGCTTTCCCTCTAAGATCAGGAGCAAGAAAAGGACGCCTACTGTCATCATTGTTATTCAACATTGTGCTGGAAGTTCTAGCTAGAATAATTAGACAAGAAAAATAAATAAAAGGCATCAAATTGGAAATGGAAGAAGTAAAACTTTCACTGTTTGCAGATGACATGATACTATATGTCAAAAGTCCTGAAAAACCAACAGCAAAGCTACTAGAGCTAATAAATAAGTACAGCAAAGTGGCAGGGTACAAGATAAATATGCCAAAATCAGTAGTGTTTACATACACTAGTATTGAGAATTCTGAGGAGTAAATCAAGAAAAAAATTACATTTACAATTGTAACCAAAAAGAATAAAAAATTTAGGAATAATTTAATCAAGGCCACAAAAAGACCTATACACAGAACACTATAAGAAATTGCTAAAGTAAATCAAAGGCCTAAATAAATGGAAGGGTATACCACGTTCATGGATTATAAGACTAAATATAGTTAAGATGTTGATTCTACCCAAAATGATTTACAGATTCAATGCAATATGAATTAAAATTCCAACAACTTACTTTGCAGAAATAGCAAAACCAATAATGAAATATATTTGGAAGGGCAGGGTGCCCCAAAAAGCTAAAAATATCTTGAGAAAGAAAAATGAAGTGGGAGGTCTTAACATTACCAGACTTTAAAGCATATTATAAAGCTGCAGTGGTCAAAACAGCATGGCACTGGTATAAAGATAGAAATATTGACCAATGGAATTAAATGGCATGTTCAGAAATAGACCCTCTCATGGATGGACAATTAATCTTTGATTAGGAAGTCAAGCCAACCCACCTAGGACAATGCAGCCTCTTCAATGAATGGTGTTTAGAGAACTGGATATCCATATGCAAAAGAATGAAAGAGGATCCATATCTCACACCGTATACAAAAATTAACTCAAAATGGATCAAAGACCTAAACATTAGAACTATAACCATAAAACTTTTAGAAGAAAATATAGGGAAATATCTTATAAATCTTGTAATAGGAGGTGATTTCCTATGCCTTACACCCAAATCATGAGCATTGAAAAAAGAAATAGATAAGTAGGATCTCCTCAAAATTAAACACTTTTGGGCATCTAAGAACTTTGTCAGGGGGCAACGGTGGCTCAGTGGCAGAGTTTTCCCTGCCATGCCAGGGACCCAGGTTTGGTTCCCAGTGCCTACCCATGTTAAAAATAAAAAAGAACCTCATCAGGAAAGTAAAAAGGCAGCCTACATGATGGGAGGCAATATTTGGAAACCACATACTAGATAAGGACTTAGTGTCCAGAGTATATAAAGAGATTCTTCAACAGAACAACAAAAAGACAAACAACCCAATTAAAAAATGGGCAAAAGACATGAACACTTTTCAGAAGAGGAAATACAAATGGCTAGAAGGCACATGAAAAGATTTTCAACTCCACTAGCTATCAAGGAAATGCAAATCAAAACCTCATTAAGCTATCATCTCACATCCACTAGAACAGCCATTATCAAAAAAAAACACACAAGTGCTGGAGAGGATGTGGAGAAAGAAGCACACTTATCCACAGTTGGTGGGAATGTAAAATGGTACAACTGCTCTGGAAGGCAGTTTGGCAATTTGTCAGGAAGCTACATATAGAATTGCCATATGATCCAGCAATCCCTTTACTAGGCATTTATTCAGAGAAACTAAAGGCAAGGACACAAGTGAACATTTGCACACCAATGTTTATAGAAGCATTATTTGTGATTGTCAAGAGATGGAAACAGCTCAAATGTCCATCAACAAAAAAGTGGCTAAGCAAGCTGTGGTATATGCATATGATGGAATATTATGCAGCTGTAAGACAGAATAAAGTCATTAAGCATGTAGCAACATGGATGAACTTTGAGGACATTATGCCGAGTGAAATTAGCTAGAAGCAAATGGATAAATACTGTATGGTCATTAATGTTAGTATGAACTAGCATTAATGATTAAACTTTGTGAGTTAAAGTTAAGAACACACATTATCAGGAGATAGAAATAGGCTAGAGATTGGGCACTTGGTTCCTAAGAAATACAGACTGTGGGACAGGACTGATTTTTTAAATTCAAAAATGTATAGCACAATACTACCTGATTATAGCACAAAAATGTAAGTACACTGAATGAAGCTGAATGTGAGTACAGCTGAGGGAGGAGGGCTGGGGGCACATACAAAACCAGAAGGAAAGAAAGAGGATAAAGACTGAGATGGTATAACTTGGGAATGCCTAGAGTGGACATTGATGGTGATTAAATGTACAAATATAAAATTGTTTTTGCATGAGGGAGAAAAAATGAATGTCAATATTGCAAGGTGTGGAAAATAGATGGTATACAGGATAAAATACAATCAATGCAAGCTAGGGTCCGTAGTCAACAGTAACATTGTAATATGCTTCCACTAAATGTCACAAAGGCATTATGCGAAAACTAAGTGTGAACAGGCAAAGGGGGCAGGATATGAGGAAGGTGTATGGATTATTTTTGGAAGAAAAGGAATTGTCTTCATATAGATTATGGTGGTGAAGGTATGTCTATTTACGCAAGTTGAATTATATGATGTACAAATAAAACTTTAAAAACGAACATAGAGAAACAAGTGCTAGAGAAAATGTGGTGAAGGAGATGTCCCTATTCACAGTTAGTTGGGAAGCTGAGAGGTGCAGCCCCTGGCAGGGCAGTGTGGTGGTTCACAGGAGGCAAGGGATGGGGCTGCCAGATGATCTGCAACCCCATTGCTAGGTATTTACTGAAGAACTGAGAGTGGGGGCATGAATGGACATTTGCACACTGGTTTGTGATTTACAGTGGATGGAGGTGGTCTAAGGGCACAAAGACTGAGGGAAGGAAGAGGGTGGGGAGAACTTCGGTGTATACATACAACAGATATTGCATGGTCACAAGAAGGAATGAAGTTGCAGGCATGAAACTAGGGAAGAAACTTTAGGATGGTATGTTGAATGAAGTGGCAGAAACAAAAAGTCAAATATTATCATTTCTCACTCATATGGACTAACTACAATGTACAAGCTTTGAGAATTGAAGCCGGGAGCATAGGTTATAGGTTGGGGCCTATTGTAAAGGGTCCTAGGTTGTAAGCTCTTACAACAGTCATATACATTCAGGAGTTGTAACTATTATTTCTAAATTCTGAGATACTGAGCAGTTTGTATATAACCTGGCCGCTCCCAGAAACTTCAGGTACATATGTGACAGCTGAGACTCAGAGTTAGAGCTCTGAAGCTAAGAAAGGCAATATTACCCCATACAGGAACTGTTTAATAAGTTGAAAAAGGGATCAGATTTCAACTAGAGATATGAATGAACCTGATCTGGATAGGACTAAGGTGAATCAGAATACAGGATAAAGGATGATATGGACCATATTTTAAAACTTCAACTTCTGTGTGAGACCAAAGGGAGAGATATTTGGTGCAAAATTTATATTTTGGGTAGTGTATTACCTAATTTAACTTAATATGGTCATTTTATTTGAATACCATAATCATATGGAATCCTGAACTGGACATGAGATCTTGCACAAGCTAGTGTGATGGGCTAATATATCCCAGAGTAATTTGCGCAGAGAATAAAAAAGCATTTACAACGTCCCCTTGGGGGACTGGTGAGAAAGAAGGAAATATTCAATTTCCCCATTTGGGGAATTCCTGATATTCTCGCAAGCACTGGAGACAACCAATTCAATTCAAAACCCCTCAATCTTGGGGTTGCCCCTATAAAACTTACTCCTGCAAAGGATAGGCTAAGCCTACTTGTAATTATGCCTGAGAGCCACCCCCAGAGAACCTCTTTTGTTGCTCAGATGTGGCCTCTCTCTCTCTAAGCCAACTTGGCAGGTGAACTCAATGCCTTCCCCACTACATGGGACATGACTCATCTCCCTGGCAACGTGGGACAGAACTCCTGGGATGAGTCAGGACCTGGCATCATAGGATTGAGAAAACCTTCTTGACCAAAAGGGGTAAGAGAAATGAGACAAAATAAAGTTTCAGTGGCTGAGAGATTTCAGAGTCAAGAGGTCGTTCTGGAGGTTATTCTTATACAATATATAGATATCCCTTTTCAGTTTTTGGTGTATTGGAGTAGCCACAAGGAAATACTTAAAATTGTTGAACTGTAAGCCAGTAGTCTTGATTCTTGAAGATGACTGCTTTTAAGGTGTGCCTGTGTAATTTCGAAAACCTTGTAATAGATACTCCCTTTATCCAATGCATGGACAGATGAGTAAGGAAAAAAAGGACAAAAAAATAAATGAACAACAAGGGAAGTGAGGGGAAGGGGTGTTTCACATGCTCTTTTTTACTTTTATTTTTATTCTTAATTAAAAATTTTTTTTGGAATAATGAAAATGTCCAAAGAATAGATTGTAATGGTGAATGCATACCCATATTTTGATACTATGAACCACTGATAGTACACTTTGGATGAGTATATGGTATGTGAAGATATAATATATCTTAATAAAAAGAAATAAGTAATTTTAAAAAGGTTGCTAATTTAGACTTTACCATTCTTATAAAGAAAAAAAAAAGTAAAGGGTACGCTATATTGTTGGGGAGATGGGGAAACAATACAAAATCATAGTGAAAACCAAGGCCTGAAAGGAAATATTCAAAATATTACAATATTTATGTTTATTATTTGGGGCTTATGGACCACTGTATATACTCCTTTCTAGTATTTCCAATTTTTCTTTAAAGAAAATATAGCCTTTTCATACTGGAAGAAATGTTTTTAAAGAATAAAAGAAATAAGGACCATCCTATAGGGTTTTTTTTTGTATGCTGTATGTTAGGGGTCACATTTCATTCTTTTCCAATGTGAGTATCCCCTTTTGCAGCACCATTTGTTGAATTTTTTTGCTTGTTTGGTTTTTCATTTGTGTGCTTGTTTGTTTGGTAAGTGTATGGGCTGGGACTCAAACCCAGGTCTCCCGCATGGCAGGCGAGAATTTTATCACCTAACTACCTTTGCACACTCATCCTGTAGATTTTTAATAAGAACATGCTAGAGGTTCTCATTTAAATGAACTAAACTATCTAGAAATTATGGAAGGGACTGTTTGATCTTTTATAGAAAGATAAAGAGGATGAGAAGGACTTTTCGTATTGCTTTGAAAATTGGCTATGAAACCTAAAGCTAGAGACTAAAAAAACATTGGTATAACACATTCTCAGAAAGCTAAAAACAACTGGGCAAGTGGGGAGGGAAGGGCAGCCTCTTAAGAGAGGTGGCTGAACTGGCTCAGCTCCCCTTCTCAGTTTATACAGCATACAACTGTAGGCTCTAAAGGATTGCAAGAGAAGGGTTGCGGTGGCCATGAAAATGTGCCTCTCATCTCCCACTTCAGGCAGCATAGCTAACAGCTCCAGCCGCCATGCAGTGAAAACTGCCACTGCATTTGATCCAACATCACACTTCCCACTCGCAGTTCATAGCCAATGACTAGTGTAGCAGACCCAGTCCTGAGTTCCTTGATGAAACTTTCTTAGAACTGTATTGCAATCTAGGACCTTCCTTATTTTCTTCCCCATCACCCCCACAGAAGTCAGCTCAGGATTGCAGTCTGGCTCTCCCAACCTCCTCCAGTCCCTATCCGTTCCCCTTACAATAATGTCCCCTCCATAAATCTCCTGTTCATCTAATCCCATCTCAGCATTTGCATCTCTAAGAATCTGGACGAACATTGGCGTACTTCCCCATCTACTTTCCCCCTGCAGAGCACACTAATGGAAGCATTCACAGAGATTGAGGGTGTTAGCAAACAAAGAGTGGATTGGCATCTCATTCTCCAGTTGAGAATCTGCTTATGTACTAGGCTTATTGATTTGCCTTGAATAAAATCAGCAGAAAAAGAGAACTTCAAAGATGTGGGAGACCAGAAAAGAACAGGGATCCACCCTTCCATTAGTTGGCATGACTCTCCCATGGGTCAAGCGGATACTGAAGAATGTATTTGTGGCATTGTTTGTACCCACCCAATAGGTACAAACCACTAGTGGTGAACCCATAAGTTAGTTGATGAGGGGCAGAGTGCCTGGGTAGGCACTGAGGTACAGATCATAGTTTGATGTAATACCCCAGAAAAGCATATTCTTGAAGCTAGTCCATTCCTGTGTGTACCCATTGTTAGTAGGATCTTTTGGTAAGTAGGATTTTAAGTTAGATGTGACCTACCTCATTTAGGGGGATCTCAATCCTCTTACTGGAGTCCTTTATAAGAGGATAAAGAACAGGGAGAAGTCACAGAAAAAAAAAACCCAGAGAACCTTAGACAGAGAAAGACACAGAAGCTAAGAGAGACAGAAGACAGAGGAAAGGCACACACAGAAGCTAAGATGGAAGCTAGAAAAGAGAAACACACAGAAGCTCAGAGAGGAAGTCACTGAAGCCAAATGCTGGAAGCAACAAAACTTGGATGTGCTGGTTTGAAATATGTACCCCAGAAAAGTCATGCTCTTTTAATCCAATATTGTGGGTACAGACTTACTGTGGGTGGGACCTTTTGATAAGGTTGTTTCTATGGAGATGTGACCCACTCAATTGTAGGTGAGACCTCTCAATTAGTTTGTTTCCTTGTAGATGTGACCCCACCCACACAATGTGGGCCTTAGTTTGCTTACCGGATTCCTATAAGAGGGGAACACCTTGGGGAAGCCTTAGACACAGATGTTTGGGAATGCTGAGAGAGCTGTTTGAAACCAGAAGCCTGGAGAAAAGGACAGCAGATGTACCATGTGCCTGCCCATGGCAGAGAAACGCTGGGCTTGATCAACCATTCTTGATGAAAATATCCTCTTGTTGGTGCCTTAATTTGGGCATTTTCACATTCTTAGAATTGTAACTTGTGACTTAATAAATCTCCTTTATAAAAGCCAATCCATTTCCAATATCTTGCATTCCAGCAGCTTTAGCAAACTGAAACACTGAAAGAGAAGGGATAGACCAGCAGATGTACCATGTGCCTTCCTATGTGACAGAGGAGTCCTGGATCACCAGCAACTCTTCTTCAGGAAGAAGGTACCATCCCATTGACACCTTGACTCAGACATTTTCATGGCTGTTCTAGTTTGCTAGCTGCCGGAATGCAACACACCAGAGATGGATTGGCTTTTAATAAAAGGGGATTTATTTTGTTGGTTCTTCAGAGGAAAGGCAGCTAACTTTCCACTGAGGTTCTTTCTTACGTGGAAGGCACAGGATGGTCTCTGCTGGTCTTCTCTCCAGGTCCCTGGGTTCCAACAACTTTCCCCGGGGTGATTTCTTTCTCCATCTCCAAGGGCCTGGGCTGAGCTGCAAGTGCTGAGATGAGGAATGCCAAGCTGCTAGGCTGTGCTATGTTGCGATCTCTCATTTAAGCACCAGCCAATTAAGTCAAACGTCACTCATTGCAGCAGACACGCCTCCTAGCCGACTGCAGATGTAATTGGTAACAGATGAGGTTCACGTACCATTGGCTTATATCCGCAGCAACAAGATTAGGTATGCTCACCTGGCCAAGTTGACAACTGAATCTAACTAACACAATGGCCTCATAATTGTAAACTGTAAGTTAATAAATCCCCATTATAAAAGCCAACCCATTTCTGGTGTTTTGCATTTCATCAGCTTTAGCAAACTAAAACAGTCGAGTTAGGAAAGTTCAAGCCAGAGCAGAGTTTACAAATCAAGGAAATTTGCATGGTAGGATTCTCCACATGCAACTCATGAGAGAGCCAGCATTTGAATACCTATCTCCCAGGGGATAGCCAGAGAGTCAACATAGCCAAAACAGAATATAACCACAGCCAGATAAGAAAAAAAGACTTCTGTCCCTTTTATCTAAACCTTTTACCCCTAATCTCTGACAGTTTGGATGAGAAAGACACCCAGAAGAGAAAGGAGAAATGGAACGAAAGAGAAAACTCTCTGCCTTCTCCTCCACCAGCAAATCAATAAGACCTTGGGTGAAGGCTGAGCTGAGGGAATAGGAGAAGAGAAAGGTGGAGCTCTAAACTGAATGAGACAAAAGAATTAACCAGGCTTAGAAGGCACCAGACTTTTTATACCTGAAAGTAACCACAAAAGATATGAGATCTGCCTGTAAACAAACAGGAAAGAGAATGCGGTAGGCAGAAGTCTAAGAATGGCCCCAGTAACCCTTGCCATTGTATAATCTGCCCTCTGCTGTGGGTGGAACCTATGAATATGATAAGACTATCTTGTCCATGAATTTGTTACAAGAGTTTTGCAAATGTAATTAAGATTACTAATAAATTGACCTTAAAAATATTGTACTGGATTTTCCAAGTGGGCCTAATCTATTCACATAAGCTCTTTAAAATTGGATTTTTCTCTGGTAGCCTCAGAAGAGGAAGTTAAAAAGATTTGAAGCATGAGGGGGATTCAACATAAGGAATCCTGCTTCCAGCTGTGATGTTGTAAAAGGCCATGGGAGAGAACCTCTGAGAAGACCCCTGGCAAGGAACTATGAGAAGTCTTTAGAAAATTATAGCAGTCCCTGGCTTAGTCAGGAAACAGAGACCTCAATCCTCCAAACATAAGTATCTGAATTCTACCAACACCTGAATGAGCCTGAATGTGGATTCTTACCAAATCCTCCTGATAAGAGCCCAGCTGGTCAACATCTTAAGTGTAAAATCCTAAACAGAGAACCCAGTAAACCCATGCCAGATCCTGACCTACAGAAATTATGATATAATAAATGCATATTGTTTAACTGCAAAAATTGCGATAATGTATAAAAGCTATATAAACCCAATACATGGAGATTCAACAGCATATATTTCTTGTTTTGTTTTGTTTTTTATATGTTGTATGGTAGGTCACATTTCATTATTTTTTTATATGAGTATCCCATTACTGTAGCACCCTTTGTTGAATTTTGTTTGTTTGTTTGTTTTTTGGGAAGCACATGGACTGAGAATCAAACCCGGGTCTCCCACATGTCAGGTGAGAATTCCACCACAGAACTATCCTTGCACCCCCCCCAACAGCATATATTTGATAGCAGTAATTTGAGAAAAATAAAACACTTTTTCTGCCCCTGCACAAAAGTTCAGAATTCTTAATAAACTAATTGCAAAATATTTATTATCAAGTGTGACTTGTATTACTAAATGAACACATAAATTATTGTACAATGTAGTGGTTTAAAAGTTGAGAGTAATTTCTTACCTCAGATCGTAACTGTTCATAACCAACCTGGTCATGCTCTGTGTTATCCTTTTTAAGCTACCCTGGAAGTGCCACAAATTTAAATTAATAACACAATATTTAAAATAATAAACAATCCTTATAGTATTCTATACAAAATTGGTATCAGTGTTACAGTGTGGCTTGAGTTAGGATATGCCATTGCTCACTCAAGACATACCTAATCTCACAACTGGAAACACAATGTTAGTAGCCTCAGCTTGACATATAAAAAGCTGAGAAAATTTTATTGTCTTAGCCTGGATTTCCTAGAAAACAAAGCCTCTGCGGTAAAATTTATATGCTAATACTTGGTTAAGGAGTACAAACCCAGGACAAGAAAAGTAAGGGAGAAAGTGAAGCAAGGCAGAAAAGCAAATAAAAGGTGGTACATTATTTAGGTGGCCACAGTTTTATGAAAAAAAAAAAAAAAAAAAAGCTGGTTCCCTTCATTATTCAGGACATCTCCAGAGAAGTCATATGGAATTCTTGCATCTCTGTATAGTCTACTATGGGAATAAAGGGAACAAAATTTCCTCCTGGATCTTTCCTATCTCCTGTTTCTTGCTGGTCAAAGGAACATCCGTCTCCATCCTCACACATGGTGAACTTTCCTACACTTCTAGGAGTGCCACCTGGCTCTCTGGACAGCCACTGGGGAGGTCAGATTCTCTGCCCCTATAGCACAACACCTAGTCTGAGCCTGGGCAGGGTAGAAAAGTCCAGGGCAGGGGGAGGGAAAGACTGGGAAGGTCCTGACATTGCTGCAGCTCCGGCTGGTGAACACAGCGGGCCCACGTAGAAGCAGGACCCTCATTCTCGGGAGGGTGGCTGGCAGGATTAAGAGAAGAGGGAAAGGTGGTAGCCAGGGCTATTCCATTGAGCAAGTAGCCAGGTCCCTGGGGCAGATGGAACCAAGCAAATCTAGAGAGACGCCTAAACTGGACCTGGCACAGTGTTATCTGGGCCTCACAGTTCCAAGTGGAATGTTCTTTGCATTGCATCACCCTTTCTCTCATACTTTCATCTTGACAACTAGGTGATGGAGAATCGACCCATCCCTCCCATTGCTTGTAAGGAACAGCTACGCATCTCATTCCATCAGCATCCTTAGTTTTGTGTTCCTCCGTCTAGTTTACATTTCTTCTCAGAAGGTTCTTGATGCCCTTATTTCCAAACCCTTTCTGTACATGAGGCTAATCTTCCTCACTGACTTTTTTAAACCCATTCTGAAAAACACACTCAGATGCCCTGGACTTCTGCCTATTCTGCTTTTCATTATTGCAGTTACATTGTGACTAAACCAGTAACATTAAAACGATGGATTTGTGTTTGCAATGCAATGTACTCCAAAGTTGATATGAGTTGGCTTCAACACACACACACAGAAACACACTTATTTTCTGGGCAGTGCAGTCTTTGGACAGATACATCTCTTGGAAAGGAAGAACAGAGAGTAAAAACCTTAGTCTGAGGTATAAGTCTTCCACATTTCAAAATTGGAAATACTTCAAAACTAGTTTATTAAACCCTTATATGCAGGGGACCAAAATCCTATGGGGAACATGAAAAATAAAAGCTAGGCTATTAATAAATAAAAACGTTTTTCCCACAGATAAATCGGAATTTGAGTTCTTTATCCAAGGCCTCATTTTGACATTTCCGGAATTGCATTTATATTCAAACTCATCAAAAATTGTCCCCAAGTGGCCAAGCAATCACTTCTTGTGGTTTTTCTTCCTTCCTCTTGATTGGTTTTCTCATCAGATCTTTGGCTCACTGTTTCTGCTGCTGCTACCAGGACAGAAGTTCCTACAAGGGTTAAAAGAAAGAATCCTGAGTAGATGCTGTGTTCTCAAGTCATTTCACCCAGAGCAGGAAAGGACCATTTATGGATTGATCTCTTCATCAGAGAACCATGTCACCCAATCTCTCTGCTCTGCAACTTGCCACAAAATTGATGGTAAATATAATATATATGAAAATGAAGGAGGAAAATGTATGAAAACCTTCAGTGGTGGTGCAGGGGGCTGGAAACGATGCTGGGTGGTGTATCATTTCATTGGAATTTCTCATTTTCAGGACATTGACTCTAAAATTACTGCAGTCAAAATGTTTAATGTTTCTGTATTGGGATTCCAGGGTTTAAAAAAATTTTATTTGAAGCCAGAAAAGCAAGCCTGACATATATGGACCCATGCTGTAGGGTGGCAAAAAAATTTCGGAAGGAAATACAAAACGCTATAAACACACACACACATGCGCACACTCAGAGTGAGCTTAATACTCTATCCCATAGAACGCTGTGCAGGATGCCAGTGAAAGAAGGAGCACTAATAAAGCTTAAGTTCCAGGGGCCCTCGAAAGCTTAAGTTCCAAGAACCTGGGAGGGGACCTAGCAATGACCTAGCAACAAATTTGTTAAATTTGCAAGAGTAAGCTATTGTAACCAAAATGGTTGAGATTCCTCTCTTTCCACTCTAATTTCCCCTCTGTTGGGGTGGCATTAGGCAAGCCATGAGCATTTTGGGAATCCAACTGAGAGAAAGTTGAGTTGAGGATGTGCTTCATTTGGGTTTAGTAGAAAGGTAGGATGTATTTATGTGGCTCCCATTTACCACTGGATTAGTTATGTAATTGCTGGCTGTCCTGGTGGAGCAAAGTCTTCCAGGAATACTCCTATGGTCCCTGAGTGACACAAAGGCACAGCACACGAGGTGATACTGCACTGTGAACATGTCCTTCGGTGCCCTGCATCAGCAGTGTGGTGGGTAAGAAGGAGAAACAAGGTTTGAAATGTACAGAGCTACCAACTAATCTATGGAAGTCTCCTAATCATCAGCTCTATACGAAGACAAGCAGAGGATTCAGATTTTGTCAATGCTTAGTCAATACAGAATTTCTCTCTTTGATAGGGGTTTTCCAAATTTGACAGCAATCCTAAAAAGTTCCCTGATATTAACCTAACAAGGTTTGACACTGAAAGAAACGTTTCTAAACTATCAAAAATTAAAAACAATTTCAATCAGCCATGTTGGAGAAAAACTGAGTTATCTTTTTACTCTCCCTGTGAAAAAGATATTATGAAATTGCTTGTACATGAAGAAGCAATCAGAGATTATGAAGCTGGAGAATGATTTTTTTATGTTTATGGTATTTGACAGCTTTTCAAATTTGTAATTTTGTTGTGATTCTTTTCTCATTTTGTGAATGTTCTCTCATACCTAATTTAATAGTCATAACTTTGATTCTGTTTCTTAAAGACCCCTATATGTGTCCTTCTCTCTGACTCACAGTCTCAAGGCTGACTCTCAATTAGGCCTTCAGCCTGAGCAGCTTCTACTAGACCCACAAGACTGTACAGCTTCAGAGCTTCCTTCTTCACCTCCTGTCCTCCAAAGCTTTGGTTTCTGATTCCCTTGAGCATGGCCACATCTTGTTCTTCTCCTCACATGGAACCCACTCTACCTCTAAATTTTAAATTTCAAAGTACCCACAATTCAGTTTACCTAATAAAACTCTACCTTTTTATTTTTTTTACCAATTTCTTTTACACATATACCTATACACACATACACCCACACAGATTATTTCAGTGCATTGTGTATGTATTTTTGCACTATATATATCCAACCCCCTTCCTCAACCCTACAGCTCACTCCAAATTCCCCAACCATATACATTTCTCTGAATCTCACTTTTCCTATTCAGTACTTCATGACAATTGCTCCCCAGATCAACCCATTTAACTTTCTTTTTATTAGCTGTGCAATATTACCTGGTGTAGATATATCATAATGAATTCAACCATGTCCCTTATACAAGCCACTCAATTCGTTTCCAGTTTTATTTTGTTTTGCATTTTGAATTTATGAGTAATACTGCAAAAAAAATTCTTTCACATGCCTCTTGGTGCTATTACATCTATGGAATTCCCAATCCTAGTACTGATGATTTAAAATATATCTTAGATTTTCATAAATGTTTTTAAGATATTTCCAAAAAGACTGCAACAATTCATATTTTTACCAATAGCGTATGAGAAACTCCTTGTCCTTGCCCACTCTGCAAAAATAGGTGGTGTTCTTTTTAACTTTTACCAATCTGAAGTGTATAATATGACACCTCCCTGTTGCCTTAATTTGCATTTCCCTGATTACTAGTAAATTTGAGCATCTTTTCATGGATTAATTAGCTGGACATTTAGATTTGGCTCTTCTGTGAATCATCTACTCACATTCTTGATCAATTGTTGGGGGAAATATTTGCTCATTTCTCAGTGATTTTTAACTTAACTTGTATATCATAGATAATTACTTTTTCAGATGGTAGGGGTTTATTTGACAGCATTATAGATCTATAGTTACTCAGAAATTGGTACCTAGAATGGGATGCTAAGCAACAAAGTCCTAAAATATGCAGCTTTGTTTTGTTTTGTTTGTTAATGTCATGCATGTTACAAAAATATTTTTTCCAAATCTAACTATATTTCTCCTGACTTTAAAATTATTTTTTACATATTTAAAGTCATCTATGATGGTATATATAATGGTGTTTGGTCTTTTTTAATTGGTAACAAAGGTCTCTTCTACCTGTAGATTGCATATCTTCTCTTAGACTTTCTTCTAAAATGTGTAATGTTTTATTGTTTATATTAAAATCCTCAGGCCATCTGGAATTTATATTTGCATATTTTGTCTGATAGGGCTATCCAGATGGACAGCCAGTTGTGTCAGCACTATTTATTAAATAAATCATCCATTTCCCATTGAATTGAAGTGGTACCTTTATCATATAGTATATTTTCACAAATGTTAGGGTATAGTTCTCGATTCTATATTCTGTTCTACTGAGTTGTTTATTCTTTGCCAACACCATATTGATTGTATTACAGTGTGTGTGGTAGTGAGATTCAGTTGTCAACTTGGCCAGGTGAAGGCACCTAGTTTTGTTGCTGTGGACATAAGCCAATCTGTTGCTAATTACTTCTGCAGTTGGCTAGGAGACGTGCCTGCTGCAATGAATGATGTTTGACTTAATTGGCTGGTGCTTAAATGAGAGAGCGCAATGTAGCACAGCCCAAGCAGCCTGGCATTCCTCATCTCAGCACTTGCAGCTCAGCCCAGGCCTTTGGAGATGCAGAAAGGAATCAACCCAGGGAAAGTTGTTGGAACCCAGAGGCCTGGAGAGAAGGCCAGCAGAGATCACCCTGAGACTTCCCATGCAAGAAAGAACCTCAGATGAGAGTTAGCTGCCTTTCCTCTGAAGAACTAACAAAATAGATCCCCTTTTATTCAAAGCCAATCCGTTTCTGGTGTGTTGCATTCTGGCAGCTAGCAAACTAGAACAGTGTGTTTGTTGAATATACTGATATCTAAAAAGCAAAGGGTCCCTAACTATTCTTTTTCATAGTCTTATAGTTTCTTGGGCATTTTTTTTCCTATATGAAATGTGAGATGACTTATCAATTAAAAATTGTTTGGGAGTCTACTGAAAGTACCCTAAATTTCATAAGAAATTTTGCACGATTTGACATTTTTAACATACTACACCTTCCCATCAGAGATAGGGTCTTTCCTTCCATTTGTTCAGACGTACTTCATGTGTCTTCATACAAGTGTCATGAAGAAACATGAAATGTTCTACCTTTCTTGTTAAACATATCTGAGGAATTTTCACCAGTATATTGAATGAAATACTTTTCACACTTCCATTTCTAGGTGTTATTATTAGTGCAAAGAAAAAATTATTTTTTATTTTCAATTTTCAAATCCAGTCACTTTGCAAAAATCTTATTAATTTGATACTGATCGAAAGCAGTGGGTTCTCTGCCAGATGCACTCAACTGACCAATCTCTGAGACACTGGAGTTTCAAAGAAAGAAAGAGCTTATTGCTAAGTGCGAAAGAGGAGATCAGATGGCCTATTGGCCTAAAACTCTTGTCTCCCAAACAACAGTAACTCTGACAGTTTTATAGTACCAAAAGACAGGCAGGTTTTGGATTGTAATGAGCACAATGGCTCCAGATGATGAGGTTAGAGAGCATCTAATCATCTTATTATTGAACTCAATGCAAATTGATCACATGCTTAGTCACAGAACACATGTAAGAAAGCAGTGGCCTTGCTATGAAGATGGGCTTAATTTTTAATATTATAATGAGGTAGAGGCCGCTTATGAGTTATAGTTTATGCTACTAAACATGGAAATTGGGTCAGTCTTGGGTAGAGTCAGCTTCATCTAACAACACAGTTTAGGAATTAGGGTTGGTTAGTTCTGGCCTGACTCAAGTTCCTTCATTAATAAACATCTTCTATATCATAGGACTCTGAAGTTAAAAAACAGGATAAGGGGATACAAGCAGGGCCAGTCAAGATTTTTGTAATCACAAGATGACTATATAATTTTACAACCGTTATCAAAGATCCAGGCAGCTGGGCCACAGTTCAGCAACCTCAGGCATTTCCCCTTGGTCATTTTACAATATAGGAGAAAGTAAGAAAATTTCAGTAATCAAAATTATTTGTTAATTCTCAACTCTCAGTTAACAAATTCTTGCAAGTTTTTACTAGGGTTTTAGTTTCTTTAGTTGCTTGAGCAAATACCATGCAATGGGTCAGCTTAAACAATGGGAATTTGCTCACTCACAGTTTTGAAGTTAGGGATAAAGGCCAAATCCAGGCCTCATCAAAGGGATGCTTTCTCCCCAAAGGTCATGGCATTTTGGGGCTGGCTGCTAGTGATCTTGGTCCTTAGCTTGTCACATGGCAAAGCACACAGCGGTATCTACTGGTCTCTCCCTTCTCTCCCAGGTTCAGCTTCTGGTTGCTCCCTCTGTGGCTTTCTCTCTCCATATCTGAATTTCATTCCATTTATATAGGAGTCCAGTAATAGGATGAAGATTCATCTTAACTGAGGTGGGCCACACCTTAACTTAAGGAACCTCTCAAAAGGTCCTACATACAATGGATTCACATTCACAGGGATGAATTAGATTCAAGAAAGTTTTTCTGGGGTACATACAGCTTCTAATCACCACAACTAGAGTCTCCTGGATTTATATCATTACCAAAAACAAAAACAAACAAACAAAAAAGTCATCCATCTTAATTTCTCTAGCACCAAGCACAGCATCTAGTATTTGGCAGGAATTCCAGAAACGTTTTATGAATGAATGGCTGGATAAATTAATTAATGAATAAATGAAGTAAGTCAGATATTATTCACATGGAGCATAAAAGCTATTGATATTGTGATACCACTTCAACAAATGCCTAATATTGCTTTTGAAAGCTGCAGCCATTTCTTTGAAAAAACCACTAAGTTTCTGCATATAGTAAATTGGACAGTGAACAAGTGGGCTGGCCACAGGGAATGTGTTCTTGACTAGTAAAAGATCTCCCTGCATGAACTGTAGTGTGCAATCTTTGAGTTCCTCTTTTGACTTCAGCTAAGAGAAACAGCAAGGGAGGCTTTTAAATTCTGGCTAGAAAGGAAGCAACAATCTTTCACTACACTGAAGATTGAATTGTAAGGCTTAAGGACACAAATTGATGCTTTTATTGGATAAGGGTAAGTAACTACTCAGAGTTTCACCTGCAGGAGAATTTCAGCAAAGGGTACAGAAGCAGAGACAAAAACATCAAGGTAGCCTGTGAAGCTTGGTAAATCTAAGAAGAGAGTCAGAACAAAATGTCCTCAGGTAGCTATTGAGAGAAAATCAAAGAGATGGCAAAGAAGCATTCCTCTTTATTTTAGTCTTGGTCCCACTATTACTTCCATATTTAGACCTTACAAATATTGCAAAAGAAAATAAATTGCAAAAGCATATGCTCAATGTTCTAAAAAATGATCATGGTGATGAATATACAACTATGTGATGATATCGTGAGCCATTGATTGTACACCATGTATGCAATGCTTATATGTTAAGAATGTATGAGCTTGTACATTGCTGTATCAATAAAAATTTTTTAAAAAGCAAGTATTCACATATCTATCCTAAGTCACCCATATTTCAGAAGAGCCATGCCACTCAACCTATCATCCCAACCACAGCCATTCACCGCTATGGCAGCTATTAGAGGTGGAGGCATAATTTATTACAAAGGCAATCAGCCATTGTCTGTGTTGCATACTTGAAGTTCCAACTCAATTTCAATTTGAGCCACAGTAAATTAATAAATAGACTCCAAGTCCTAGAAGTTTCTGACTTGATATCACAAAAATATCACTTAATCGTGGAAGAGGTTTTCCAACAAACCACAGTGGGTCTCTACTCTTTCACAAAGTTAAAATGCACACACCCAAATTCACGAATAGCACATGAAGAATCTTCTATTGCATGATTTTGCTTTCAAAATAGAAAATGATTATCAACAGGCTGGAGAACATGAAGTGCACCCCATAAATTACCAGCAAGAACACAAAGTGCTAAAACAATGAGGAGAAAAGGCTATGTTCATGCTGTGACAATAAATACAAACTCTGGCACAGATTACTACAGATGGTTACAGAAAGGATGACCAAATTCTTCTACTAGGGAAAATACAGTGTCTCTATTAGAGAGCTTAAAGGGAAATCCCTGCAGAGAAAACAGAGTACCAGTGTGGTAACTGGCTGGATAATCCCAAATATCTAGCATCTGAGCTAAGAGCCCAAAGTCAAATGAGTATCATCAGCTTCCAGGCACACACCAGGCTACTGGGGAGGTCTCCTCCTCTTTAGGTATCTCATCACATTTTTAGTTATTGAAAGGTTTATAAAGAAAATTTGTCCCTTTAAATAAGACTCACCCTTCAAGCACACAAGTGCATGATGGCATATCTCAGATCTTTAACTTTCTTTGGATGCAGCTAGTACCCTGATGTTTGGCCGTAGCTTACAAGGCAAATCCTGACTGAGGTTCTGCTGCCCTTCCTCACTGAGGATCTGCATTATTCTCATCTCCCGGCGATCTGCCAGGCTTAGAACCACTTACTTCCCTGGCCCAAACTGTACTTCAAATCTTTTGATCACAGTCAGAGAGAATTTGAAGATACTAAGTGACAGACCTTTCAAAGAGTCTCACATGACCCAATTCCCTATCAGAGGCAATGCTAGGAGGAGCCCAGACATTACTCATATCGCCACCTGGCTTCTGCCCCCATGTAAAGATTCTTCAAAAGGCCCTGAGCCCCAGAGCTGGCCTACTTCACTTGGGGATTAGGACAGAAAACAGAGGAGTCTTGCCTGCAGCGATAATAGGACTCCTCTGAAGATGACCAAAAGTGTAGCCCTAGCAAACAGAAGTGGTACTCTTTACTTTCTCTAGGGCAGAACTGTGAGCTCAAAATAATGAAAGCCAATTATAATATCCTTTTACTTTACTTATAGAATGATCATTCAGCCATGTTTGCCTCCTGGTTTACTACTCTTATCCCTGGATACTTATTTATAGTTATCCTTACACTGTCAACTAATATAAGATACCAAGGGCAAGTTCTTTCTTGATCCAAGTTTACATATATATTAACGAGGACAAGTAAGCAGGATCCCAAAGTAATGGGATATTAAGCACAAGGATGGGGATTTAGAAATTTGTTGCACATTCCTTTTTGGTGCAGACATCAGGCTTATCTTTCTGTAAAGGGAGCAGTGATCTTGCTTATCTTGCTGGAGAAAATTAGTCCATAATCTATAGATCTTATTAAAAGGAAGACTGGATACATGACTGCAAAGGACAAGGTCCCCACAGGAAAAAGATGACCTCCTAAACTAGGGTAAGTCAAAGAAGCTTTACTTACAAAGGTGTGAATGTAGGGGGACCACCGGGAATAGTCTAGTAACCTGAGGCTTAGTGCCAAGCCAAGCTATTATCACCCTAAGCCAAAGAAGGGAGAGCATCTTGTAGAGTTGGCTTCTTGAGAGGAGGAGTGACTTTCCTTGAGTTCCATAGCCAACTCAAGATGAGTTTGCAGGGAGGGATTCAAGTTAATGAACACCCTGATCTCACTCCACTCCTTCCTCTGCTGGCTCATCACCAACACCACCAAACCAAACTGGAAGCCAGAGGGCATGGTCCCCACTGACATGATCCATACAAATTAGCATCCAGGCAAAGAGCAAAATGGAGAGGGTTTGAACATGGATCCGGAGGGACAAATAGAAGATCCAGGACAATGTCCACACTAAGAGCTTCAGGCCCCACTTAGGGATTTCCCAAAGGATATTCCTTAATGTTAGCCCTCATGACACAACTCAAGTCTTCTTTCTTCTTGAGCCAACACCCATGAACAAATCTCAGCCCAGAAGTATTCCATCCTGAAGTACAAAATGCACCACTCATCTGGCATTTAAACATACTAACTTGATTCTCACACACCTTTTTTTTACAGTATAAAGATGACCTATCTTTTAATCTAGACTATAAGTTCTAGGAAGAGAAAGAACACATCTCTTACCTTTATAATGCAAGCATCACAACATTAGTAGTTTTAAACTTTTTAGTTTTACCACAACATATAAAACTAATGGCATTCACACACAAAGCATTCATTGGATTAGGCATAATTCCTATCATAGCCCACCAGTTCCCTCCCAGGGAAAGCAAAGCAGAAGGCACATGACTGAGGTCAGGTTACTACACAGATAACCTTGAACCCACTCCAACATTTTACTCTAAATTGTACATAAACTTCAATGTTCAGTTACTACTAATTAACATTTTGAAGCACAGCCCATAATTGCTCCTGGCACAAGCATGTAAAGTGATTGAGGAAAGAATCTGTATTAGGGTTCTCTAGAAAAACAGAACAGCAGGAGATATCTGTAAATATGAGGTTTATAAAGGTGTATCATGCAACTGTGGGGATGGAATAGTCAAAATCCGTAGGGCAGGCTGGCAGCTCTAATGAAGGGTCTAGATGAACTCCACAGGAAAGGCTTGCTGGTTAAAGGACAGTGAATAAGTCTCTTTTCTTCTTTAATAGTCTTCAGCTGATGGGATTATTTCACGTGGGAGACATGCCCTTCGTTGATCAAAGATGTAATCAGCCACACCTGCAATCAACTGACTGCTGATTTAATAAACCCGCCTTCTGATGTATCAACCAGCTATGAAATATCCTTGCAGCAACAAGGCAGTGCTTGCCTGACCAGACAACTGGGCACATCACCTTACCAAGACACCAGAACCCGACCAGCACAGAATCAGAAAATGGAAAGCAAGTGTGGAAGCGCAGGCTGCCTCCACCACTGTAGACACAGGTATAGGGCTGTGTGCATGCTATGGTCGGATCTCAGAAGAGATTCCACATGTATAATCTCAGAAAAATACTCCTAAAACTACCTTTACACACCAACTTTCCCAACCTTGCATTTTATAGATGAAGAAATTGGGATGTGCCATCTACCCATGATTGTACAAGATACAAATCAAGGTGATAATGGAACCCAGAATTAAAGATATTAAAGGAAAATCAACATCATCAACAACTACAAAATTCTTTTCTTGTCTGGGAACTGATGAATTCATTCAAATTTACTGAATATAAATATTTACTGAGTGTCTACCTTGTACCAGGTAATGGCACATTCTACGTAATGGGGATACACAGTAAATAAAAGCAAAATAAAACGGGGCCTGCTGTCCGAAGAAGGTACTATTTTATTTAGGTCAGGGAAAACCTTTCTAATAAGGTGACACTTGAGCAGAGAGATAAATTGAGAAAGTCAGACATAGAAACAGGTGGTTCCAGGTGAAAAGGCCTGGACTGGGACAAGGGTCCCTGGAGATGAGACCAGGCATTGGCAGGGTGGGGGCAGATCATGTAGAGTCTGGGATTTTATACTGAGTGAAGTGAGTTAACTTTGTGGGATTTTCAGCAGAAAAGAGCCATGATCTGACTTAAGTTTTTAAACTATTCATTCTATGTGAAGAGGCGATTGAGGAGGGGAAGGGAAGAAGTAGGGAGGGGGCTTTTGCAGCAATCTAGAGGAGCTGTGGTCGCAGCTTGGACTAGGAAGATAGTCGTGAGTGGGGAAAACTGTTCAGATTCTGAACATCTTTGGAAGGCATTGCTGACAGGATTTGCTCATTGATTGGATATGAGAAGTGAGAGAAAAAAGAAAGCAACCCATGAGGCCTAGGTTTTTGGCCTGAGTAAGACTGAAGGGGACATTTACCATGAGAGAGAACAATGAGGGAAGAGCAGATTTGGAGAGGAAGATCTCTTTTGAATATGCTAAGTCAGCCCTGCTTATTAAAAATCTAAGTGGCAAGTCCACCAGGCAACTGGACATGAGGATGAGGAGGTCAAAAGAAAGGTTGTGGGGCCATCAGCCTAGAGGTGTCATTTGGAGCCATAGACCAGGATAAGATCATCCAAGATGTGAGCACAGAATGAGGAGAAAGCTCAGGACTGAGCCCAAGTCCCAGTTACTGTGAAACAGGTGCTGGAGTGTGCTCCCGCTCCCAAACATCATATCTGCACTTCATCTTAGACCCTCTGCAGATAGTGCCTCTCCTTCCCCTTCAACATCAGCTGAAGGACAATCTACTGCTAAGAATATCAATGAACTTCTCCTCCCTCTTCAGGGAACAGTACTCTTCTTTCAGCCTGTTCACCACCCTAAGCAAACAGGCAGAAACCTTTCAAAGAAGATCATTCAGCAGAAAAAATGGTGAAGGAGTAAAAGAAAATCAACCTCAGACCCGGGGGTGCTGAGAATCCAGGGAAGTGAAACAGGAGCTCTGCCACTGACAGACGGTGAATCAAAGGCAGAGGTAGCAGACTTCTGGAAGATGACTGACTAGAGTAGTTTCAGATTAGCCCTGCTCCATGGAAAAGTTAGAGAAGGGACAGGAGGGCAACCAAGGCAGCAATTTGGGAGTGCGGCTGACCTGGGAGAGCCTTCTGCACCACATGCAGCAGCCCTGTTTGCAGAGGCCGAGGAACTGAGAGGCAGAAAGCTGGAGCCTGGCACAGAGGCGCGGATCCCGTGGAACAGCACAGATGAGAGCACAGGACTCGGAAGTAAGCCAGGCCATGTTCCTCGGGCATGCTACCCTCACCAGTACAGCCCCGTGACCAGCGACTCACCCCACACTTCACGCAACTGAATCCCGTCACCCGTTCCCATTCCCTGCACTCCAGGCACCCACATCTCACCAGCCCCCAGTGCAGGTACCACCCCCACACCCCCACCCCAAGTGCAGCCCAACCCACCTCTCCTGCATCCCTCCCAGGCACTACCTCTCCCTCCCTGTTCCCTGAATTATGTGGCCACCACATAAATGCTGTGGGTACTAACCTTTATACCTAGGCTACACCTGTCTCCCACCTATAGTGTTGCCCTCCTTGAGCTCAGCGCATCCATTTACGGCACTCCCAGGCCCACGCATGTGTGCGTGGGCCCCCAATCACCTCATTCAGCTCTGGGAACTGCATTTTACAGCAGTCCTAGAACCACACATGCACATAGCCCTTTGCCTCACTTCCCTACTCTGAGAAATTGCCGACCTGCACAGCCAGGTCACATCTGCCCCCAATCCACAAAGGCATAATGCCGACCTGCTGCCATAGCTCAATACATGCGCACAAAGGGCCCCGTGCCTTAGACCAGTGCACACCAGGGTTATGCCCCCCAGACCGGTGCACCTGCACAGCTACATCCTCCCTGGCCGCTGGGCACCCACATTCATAAGCATCAGTGTAACATCCCCAATCTATGCCCACACTTGACCTGAAACAAATTACCATACTGAGTGCCCCATCCCATGCCCTACTCCCTGCTGTATAACCATCCCACATACACAAGGCCTTAGACAACTGAAAGAAATCAACTCCCAAAGTAAATCAATCAAGATATTTACATGTCATGAAGATAGCTGTGGTAGTTAGAGTCAGGTGTCAACTTGGCCAGGTGAAGGTACCTAGTTCTGTTGCTGTGGACATGAGTCAATAGTATGTGAACCTCATCTGTTGCTCATTACATCTGCAATCGGCTAGGAGGCATGCCTGCTGCAATGAATGATGCTTGATTTAACTGGCTGGTGCTTAAATGAGAGAGCGCAATGTAGCACAGCCGAAGCAGCCCGGCATTCCTCATCTCAGCACTCGCAGCTCAGCCCAGGCCTTTGGAGATGCAGAAAGAAATCACCCTGGGGAAAGTTGTTGGAACCCAGAGGCCTGGAGAGAAGACCAGGAGAGACCATCCTGTGCCTTCCCACATAAGAAAGAACCTCAGTAGAAAGTTAGCTGCCTTTCCTCTGAAGAACTAATGAAACAAATCCCCTTTTATTGAAAGCCGGTCCGTCTCTAGTGTGTTGCATTCCAGCAGCCAGCAAACTAGAACAGGAGCAGAAGATCACTAAGCATATCAATGCAGACAGGTACAGCCCTGCCTAATGACCAAATTAAAACACCAGAGGAGACACAGACATTGGAACAACTAATCAAAGATGGTCATACAACTCTACTTAATAAAATAAGTGGGATGGCAAATGACATAAAGGAGATCAAGAAGACAGTAGAAGAGCACAAAGAGGAATTTGAAAGAATACATAGAAAAATAGTGGAAATCACAGTGATTACATGCTCTGTTGACCAAATAAAAAACATGCTAGAGGAACACAACACCAGATCTGAAGAGACAGAAGAAAGAATAAGTGATATAGAAAACAGGATAATTGACTTAAAAGACTCAAAACAATAAATGGCAAAAAAGATGGAAAAAATTGAATGGTTGCTCAGGGAAATGATAGACAAAACAAAGCATGTAAATATAAGAATCACTGGTATGCCAGAAGGAGAAAAGAGGAATAAAGGGCTAGGAAGAGTAGTTGGAGATATAATGGGAGAAAACTTCCCAACCTTCATAAAGGACATAAATATACAAGTCAAAGAAGCCCAAATAACTCCAAACAGAATAAATCCAAATAGGCCTTCCCCAAGGCACATACTAATCTGTCTATCAAATGTTGAAGAGAAGCAGAAAATCCTGAAAGCAGCAAGAGAAAAACAATCTACTACATACAAGGGAAATCAAATAAGACTGAGTTCACAACTGGAGGTGAGAACGCAGGGTATGATATACTCAAGATTCTGAAAGAGAAAGACTTCCAGCCAAGAATTCTGTAACCAGTCAAACTGTCCTTCAAAATTGAGGGAGAGAGTAAAGTGTTCACAGACAAACAAGTCCTGAAAGATTTTGTCAACTAGAGATTGGCACTACAAGAAATACTAAAAGGAGTTCTGCCGGCTAAGAAAAAAAAAGAGGAAAGGGAGGTCTGGAGGAGGGCACAGAATTGAAGAGTACCAGTAAGGGTAACTTAAAGAACACAAAGAGAAAAAAGGAAAAGAATATATATGTCTAACAATTAAATTAAAAAGATAAGATGGTGGAATCAAGAAACGCCTTTTCAGTAATAATTTTGAATGTTAATGGGCTAAACTTACCAATTAAAAGATACAGATTGGCAGAATGGATGAAGAAACATAATCTACCTATATGCTGCTTACAAGAGATTCATCTTAGACACAAGGATACAAATAGATTGAAAGTGAAAGGATGGAAAAAGATTTTCCATGCACATTGTAACCAAAAGAAAGCAGGAGTAGCTATACTAATATCTGAAAAAATAGACTTTAAATGTAAAGACATCATAAGAGACAAAGAAGGACACTATATACTAATTAAAGGGTCAATTCACCAAGAAGATATAACAATCAAATGTTTATACTCCCAATCAAGGAGCTCCAAAGTACATGAGACAGACATTGGCAAAACTGAAGGGAGCGATAGATGTTTCAACAATAATAGTAGGAGACTTCAATACACCACTCTCCTCTATAGATAGAACAACCAGACAGAAGATCAACAAGGAAATAGAGAAATTAAATAACTTGATAAATCAATTAGACCTGACAGATATATATAGGTCATTGCACCCGAAAGCACAAGGTTATACATTCTTCTTTGGTGCTCATGGAACATTCTCCAGGATAGATCTTATGCTGGGGCACAAAATACGTCTTTATAAATTTTAAAATATTGAAATTATTCAAAGCACTTTCTCTAATCACAATGGCACGAAGTTGGATCTCAATAACCACCAAAGAATGAGAACATTCACAAATATATGGAGATGAAATAATGCACTCTAAAACAACCAGTGAGTCAAAGAAGAAATTGCTAGAGAAATCAGTAGCTATCTGGAGATGAAGGAAAATGAGAATACAACTTATCAGAACTTACGGGATGTGGCAAAGGCTGTGCTGAGAAGGAAATTTATTGCCCTAAATGCCTATATTAAAAAGCAAGAAAGAGCAAAAATTGAGGACTTAACAGCAAACCTGAAGGAACTTGAGAAAGAGCAGCAAATTAACCCCAAAGCAAATAGGAGAAGAGAAACAACAAAGATTAAAGCAGAGATAAATGAATGGGAGAACAAAAGAATAATAGAATCAATAAAACCAAAAGTTGGTTCTTTGAGAAAATCAATAAAATTGATGGACCACTAGCAAGACTGACAAAGAAAAAAAGAGAGAGGGAATGCAAATAAACAAAATCAGATATTCAAAGCGATGTGTTACCACAGACCCTGAAGAAATAAAAGAAATCATAAGAGCATACTATGAACAACTATACGCCAACAAACTAGACAACTTTGATGAAATGGACAAATTCTTGGAGACACACAAACAAGCTACAATGTCTCAAGAAGAAATAGAAGATCTCAACAAACCAATCACAAGTAAAGAGATTCAATCAGTCATCAAAACTCTTCCTACAAAGAAAAGCCCAGGGCCAGATGGCTTCACAGGGGAATTTTATCAAACATTCCAGAAAGAACTAACACCAATCCTGCTCAAACTTTTCCAAAAATTGAGGAAAAAGGAACTCTTCCTAACTCACTTTATAAAACTAATATCATTTTAATACCCAAACTGGGTAAAGATGCTATTAGAAAGGAAAACTGCAGGCTAATCTCCCTAATGAGCATGGATGCAAAATTCTCAATAAAATATTAGCAAATCAAATCCAACAGCACATTAAAAGAATTATACACCACAACCAAGTGGGGTTTATACAAGGAATGCAAGGATGGTTCAACACAAGAAAATCAATTAATGTAATACAGCACATTAACAAATGAAAAGGGAAAAATCACATGACCATCTCAATTGATGCTGAAAAAGCATTTGACAAAATTCAGTATCCTTTTCTTGTAAAAACACTCCAAAAGATAGGGATCAACTATAACTGCCTCAATATGATAAAGGGAATATATGAAAAACTGATAGCCAGCAACGTACTCAATGGAGAGAGACTAATAGCCGTCCCCCTAAGATCAGGTACAAGACAAGGATTCCCACTGTCACCACTATTATTCAACATTGTGCTAGGACTTCTAGCTAGAGCAATCAGGCAGGACAAATATACAAAAGGCATCCAAACTGGAAAGGAAGAAGTAAAGTTTTCATTGTTTGCAGGTGATATGATACTACACTTGGGAGATCCTGAGAAATCCACAGCAGTTATTGGAACTAATAAACAAATTCAGCAAGGTGGCAGGATATAAAATTAATGTGCATAAATCAGTACTCCATTATAAATTGAAAGTGGTTAAATGTACCAAATTTAAGGGAGAAAAAAATTTCAGAAATAATTTATGGAGAATTATTTTCCAAGTTAAAATAGAACCACCACATAAGTGTTAGATAGTTTAAAAAAAAAATTAGGTAAACTCTTCCTGTAATGAACTCAAGGAGCCTACTAATTATTTTAATGAAGTAAAATATGCTAAAATTAACATATTGCTAGAAATCAGGTTCCAGGATGAGGGATCTGGAGGAGAAAGAACACCACATACAACTTCTGCTAAAATAATAACAATAATAATCATCCACAAGCAAAGGGAACTAAACACAGCAGGATGAATGAAATACCATGGAGATACAAAGATATATGTATTTCCTCTTTTGCTTATGAGATGGTGGACTTTTGTTGTATATATTTTTTAATTATTTGGAACATGTGATGGCATTAAATTAGATACCAAGTTCTTCTGGCTGAAGAATGAGAGACACTGAAGAAAAAACACTTCCACTGGAAGAACAAACCTGCTAGGGGAGCTTAGCTATCTTATCCTACCCACAGTACAGGAAATGAACAGTCTATTTCTTTTATTGTTGAAGTGACTTTAATATGGGCAGTCATTCTATCAGATTATTATTGAATTCACTTGAACCAGAATAACAAAGCACTCTTTGCGATTATTTTTGAATCAGGCCAAGATATGGGCCCATATCCCAGTTCTACAAATTACCAGCTGTGTGACCTTGGGCAAATTGCTTTACCTCTTTGTATCTTGGTTTCCTCTTCTGTAATGAGAATATAACACCTACTTCATATGGTTTTGAGAATTAAATGAGATGGTAATTGTAAAGCACTTAGTACATAACTAAAAGTGGTTATTAATCATTAATAATCATATAAAGATTATCCAGAACATGGATTTAATTTTATCTTCCAGAAACCTTTCTTATAATGGTATTTATTGAGATATGATTTAAATGAGAAAGCCATGCAAGAGACATCTGGAAAGCCAATGCAGTTACCTAGGGCATTCACTGATAAGTCCAAACCTCTAAAAGCATTTATAAAAGAAAAGAACAGGGAACCAAGTCAAGCTGTTTTTTCAGTAGCATTAACCTAATGCTTGGCAAGATAATATAAAAACTGCACAAAATTGGCTGAGATTTGTTGGTAAAAGTGACAAACAAAAAAAACCTGTTTTAATTATCCCTTTGAGGGAAAGAAGTATTTGGCATTGGTGAAGTGCTTAGTTCACTACTGATGTTCTAATCAAAGCTTGCAGTCTAAAACTTCAAAGAGGGGGTCGATGATGTTTAAGAATAAAAACCAAGAATTGGAAAAATGGGTTCAATGGCATAAGTTGGACTAATTTTCCTTCAGTGTTCTTGGGGAATGAGGTCCTTCTGGCCTAAAATAAAGGCACTGACAGTTCCTGTTCCCTTCTCACCTTCCTGTAAGGAAAGACTGTTGATTGCTGGGGGAAAGTGTGCATGGCAGGAGAAAGGATTAATGTACTTTGATGCATGTAGTTGAGATTTGCAGATTTTTTAATCAATGTTTAGCAAAATCATTATATTAGAGAATATATTCACTATTTTGTTATGATTTTTTATACATTCATAGGATTGCCAGATTTAGCAAATAAAAATATAGAACATCTAGTTAATTTTGAACTTCACATGAGCAGTGAATAATTTTCAGTATAAGTATGTCCTAAGCAATACTTGGCACTCCTAACATTGGGTTATCAGGAATTTGTCACTTTAGAAATACCTGATGCTAGGAAGTGATTCCCTTCAACTATGACAAAGAGCACAAGTTCTGTTTGACTTTTTTGCTCCTTGTTTGTGAGGAAGGCATTCATCATTGATCATTTTCATTAATTTAGTTCAGTGGTTTTACACACATCAAAAAAATCTTTTCAAAAATAAATTCTGCTGTGGAATTCTAATATATAGCACAATTTCTTTTCAAAAGGAGGTGGGGGCAGCCGAGCCGCCCGACCTCCTTCTCCCCTCTCTTTCTCCGCCGGCCCGCCGTGCGGCGCCCACGCCCCGCAGCAGCCGAGCCGCCCGACCTCCTTCTCCCCTCTCTTTCTCCGCCGGCCCGCCGCGCAGCGCCCACGCCCCGCAGCAGCCCAGCCGCCCGACCTCCTTCTCCCCTCTCTTTCTCCGCCGGCCCGCCGCGCGGCGCCCACGCCCCGCAGCAGCCGAGCCGCCCAACCTCCTTCTCCCCTCTCTTTCTCCACCAGCCCACCGCGCGGCGCCCAAGCCCCGCAGCAGCCGAGCCGCCCGACCTCCTTCTCCCCTCTCTTTCTCCGCCGGCCCGCCGCGCGGCGCCCAAGCCCCGCAGCAGCCGAGCCGCCCGCCCTCCTTCTCCCCTCTCCTCCCCCTCCTGCTCCGGCTGCTCTCCAACCACTACGGTGCCCTCTTCCCCCGCCTTCACCGTGCTCCTCCGCCACCAGCCTCAACAGCCTTGCCGCCCTCACCTTTCCTCCTCCAGAACAGCTACTGGGGGAGTGGAGATAATACAGAGCAGCTCCCGGAGCCACGACGGAGATCAAAGGGACAGCGTACCCCATCCTGGAACGGCTGACTATCTGGGAGAACCAGCTCCGGTGAGATCACCAAGGGGCACGGGCTTTCCTGGGTGGGACGGCAAGCGACCGGAGTCCCTCCCTTCCACCTTCCTGGGCCAGCTGGTAGAATTGGAGAGGCGGTCCCCTTAGGCCGCGGCGGCTGGTGCCCCCACCACACGAGGCCCCCCGGAACAACTGAGATAGTTGGGTCGGAAATCCCCAGACTGTGGAGAACAGTGACCGGGGATCCCTTCCAAACACGTGACTCCCCCGTCGGCTGGGAACAGTGTACTCTCCCGGGCTGCGACAGCTGGCGCCCTCCCGCCACGCTTGGTGCCCCGGGCCGACTGGCTAATTTGGCCGGACGCTCTCCTGTGCTGCGACGGCTGGTGACCCTCCCCGCGTTTGGAACCCCGGGCCGGCTGGCATTCTTCCAAGACGCTTCGGTTGCCGAACCTCCCCTACGGCGAGAATTTTCCAGAGTTGAGGGACCCACAGCAACTTTCGCTGGTGGAACCCACAGACAGGCGTGTGCCACGAGCGCCACCTACTGGGCAGGATAGGAAGAACAGAACCCAGAGATTGCGCAGAAAAATCTTTCAAGCTGTGGGGTCGAACACCCGGGGAAATCTGACTAAATGCCCAGACGCCAGCAGAAGATAATGGATCACGCTCAGAAAATTGAACATATGGCCCAGTCAAACGAAGAAACCAATAGTTCAAATGAGATACAGGAGCTGAAACAACTAATGCTGAATATACGAACAGAAATGGAAAACCTCTTCAAAAACGAAATCGATAAATTGAGGGAGGACATGAAGAAGACATGGGCTGAACATAAAGAAGAAATAGAAAAACTGAAAAAACAAATCACAGAACTTATGGAAGTGAAAGATAAAGTAGAAAAGATGGAAAAAACAATGGATACCTACAATGACAGATTTAAAGAAACAGAAGATAGAATTAGGGATTTGGAGGATGAAACATCTGAATTCCAAAAAGAAACAGAAACTATCCAGAAAAGAATGGAAAAATTTGAACAAGGTATCAGGGAACTCAAGGACAATGTGAACTGTACAAATATACGTGTAGTGGGTATCCCAGAAGGAGAAGAGAAGGGAAAAGGAGGAGAAAAACTAATGGAAGAAATTATCACTGAAAATTTCCCAACTCTTATGAAAGACCTAAAATTACAGATCCAAGAAGTGCAGCGCACCCCAAAGAGATTAGACACAAATAGGCGTTCCCCAAGACACTTACTAGTTAGAATGTCAGAGGTCAAAGAGAAAGAGAGGATCTTGAAGGCAGCGAGAGAAAAACAATCCGTCACATACAAGGGAAACCCAATAAGACTATGTGTAGATTTCTCAGCAGAAACCATGGAAGCTAGAAGACAGTGGGATGATATATTTAAGTTACTAAAAGAGAAAAACTGCCAGCCAAGACTCCTATATCCAGCAAAATTGTCCTTCAAAAATGAGGGAGAAATTAAAGCATTCTCAGACAAAAAGTCACTAAGAGAATTTGTGACCAAGAGACCAGCTCTGCAAGAAATACTAAAGGAAGCACTAGAGTCAGATACAAAAAGACAGAAGAGAGAGACATGGAGAAAAGTGTAGAAAGAAGGAAAGTCAGATATGATATATATAATACAAAAGGCAAAATGGTAGAGGAAAATATTATCCAAACAGTAATAACTCTAAATGTCAATGGACTGAATTCCCCAATTAAAAGACATAGACTGGCAGAATGGATTAAAAAACAGGATCCTTCTATATGCTGTCTACAGGAAACACATCTTAGACCCAAAGATAAATATAGGTTGAAAGTGAAAGGTTGGGAAAAGATATTTCATGCAAACAACAACCAGAAAAGAGCAGGAGTGGCTATACTAATATCCAACAAATTAGACTTCAAATGTAAAACAGTTAAAAGAGACAAAGAAGGACACTATATACTATTAAAAGGAACAATTAAGCAAGAAGACATAACAATCATAAATATTTATGCACCGAACCAGAATGCCCCAAAATACGTGAGGAATACACTGCAAACAATGAAGAGGGAAATAGACACATATACCATAATAGTTGGAGACTTCAATTCACCACTCTCATCAATGGACAGAACATCTACACAGAGGATCAATAAAGAAATAGAGAACCTGAATATTACTATAAATGAACTTGACTTAACAGACATTTATAGGACATTACATCCCACAACAGCAGGATACACCTTTTTTTCAAGTGCTCATGGATCATTCTCAAAGATAGACCATATGCTGGGTCACAAAGCAAGTCTTAACAAATTTAAAAATATTGAAATCATACACAACACTTTCTCAGATCATAAAGGAATGAAGTTGGAAATCAATAATAGGCGGAGTGCCAGAAAATTCATAAATACATGGAGGCTCAACAACACACTCTTAACAAGTGGGTCAAAGAAGAAATTGCAAGAGAAATTAGTAAATACCTAGAGGCAAATGAAAATGAAGACACAACATATCAAAACTTATGGGACGAGCAAAGGCAGTGCTAAGAGGGAAATTTATTGCCCTAAATGCCTTTATCAGAAAAGAAGAAAAGGCAAAAATGCAGGAATTAACTGTCCACTTGGAAGAACTGGAGAAAGAACAGCAAACTAATCCCAAAGCAAGCAAAAGGAAAGAAATAACAAAGATTAGAGCAGAAATAAATGAAATTGAAAACATGAAAACAATAGAGAAAATCAATAAGACCAGAAGTTGGTTCTATGAGAAAATCAACAAGATTGATGGGCCCTTAGCAAGATTGACAAAAAGAAGAAGAGAGAGGATGCAAATAAATAAGATTAGAAATGAAAGAGGAGACATAACTACTGACCTCACAGAAATAAAGGAGGTAATAACAGGATACTATGAACAACTTTACGCTAATAAATACAACAATTTAGAAGAAATGGACAGGTTCCTGGAAAGACATGAACAACCAAGTTTGACTCAAGAAGAAATAGACAACCTCAACAAACCAATCACAAGTAAAGAGATTGAATTAGTTATTCAAAAGCTCCCTAAAAAGAAAAGTCCAGGACCAGACGGCTTCACATGTGAATTCTATCAAACATTCCAGAAAGAATTAGTACCTACTCTCCTCAAACTCTTCAACATAATCGAAGTGGAGGGAAAACTACCTAATTCATTCTATGAAGCCAACATCACCCTCATACCAAAACCAGGCAAAGATATTACAAAAAAAGAAAACTACAGACCAATCTCTCTAATGAATACAGATGCAAAAATCCTCAATAAAATTCTAGCAAATCGTATCCAACAACACATTAAAAGAATTATACATCATGACCAAGTAGGATTCATCCCAGGTATGCAAGGATGGTTCAACATAAGAAAATCAATTAATGTAATACACCATATCAACAAATCAAAGCAGAAAAATCACATGATCATCTCAATTGATGCAGAGAAGGCATTTGACAAGATTCAACATCCTTTCCTGCTGAAAACACTTCAAAGGATAGGAATACAAGGGAACTTCCTTAAAATGATAGAGGGAATATATGAAAAACCCACAGCTAATATCATCCTCAATGGGGAAAAATTGAAAACTTTCCCCCTAAGATCAGGAACAAGACAAGGATGTCCACTATCACCACTATTATTCAACATTGTGTTGGAGGTTCTAGCCAGAGCAATTAGGCAAGAAAAAGAAATACAAGGCATCAAAATTGGAAAGGAAGAAGTAAAACTATCACTGCAGACGATATGATACTATATGTAGAAAACCCAGAAAAATCCACAACAAAATTACTAGAGCTAATAAATGAGTACAGCAAAGTAGCAGGCTACAAGATCAACATTCAAAAATCTGTAGCTTTTCTATACACTAGTAATGAACAAGCTGAGCGGAAATCAAGAAACGAATCCCATTTACAATCGCAACTAAAAGAATAAAATACCTGGGAATAAATTTAACCAAAGAGACAAAAAACCTATATAAAGAAAACTACAAAAAACTGTTAAAAGAAATCACAGAAGACCTAAATAGATGGAAGGGCATACCGTGTTCATGGATTGGAAGACTAAATATAGTTAAGATGTCAATCCTACCTAAATTGATTTACAGATTCAATGCAATACCAATCAAAATCCCAACAACTTATTTTTCAGAAATAGAAAAACCAATAAGCAAATTTATCTGGAAGGGCAGGGTGCCCCGAATTGCTAAAAACATCTTGAGGAAAAAAAACGAAGCTGGAGGTCTCGCGTTACCTGACTTTAAGGCATATTATGAAGCCACAGTGGTCAAAACAGCATGGTATTGGCATAAAGATAGATATATCGACCAATGGAATCAAATAGAGTGCTCAGATATAGACCCTCTCATCTCTGGACATTTGATCTTTGATAAGGCAGTCAAGCCAACTCACCTGGGACAGAGCAGTCTCTTCAATAAATGGTGCCTAGAGAACTGGATATCCATATGCAAAAGAATGAAAGAAGACCCTTCTCTCACACCCTATACAAAAGTTAACTCAAAATGGATCAAAGATCTAAACATTAGGTCTAAGACCATAAAACAGATAGAGGAAAATGTTGGGAGATATCTTATGGATCTTACAACTGGAGGTGGTTTTATGGACCTTAAACCTAAAGCAAGAACACTGAAGAAGGAAATAAATAAATGGGAGCTCCTCAAAATTAAACACTTTTGTGCATCAGAGAACTTCATCAAGAAAGTAGAAAGACAGCCTACACAATGGGAGACAATATTTGGAAATGACATATCAGATAAAGGTCTAGTATCCAGAATTTATAAAGAGATTATTCAACTCAACAACAAAAAGACAGCCAACCCAATTACAAAATGGGAAAAAGACTTAAACAGACACCTACCAGAAGAAGAAATACGGATGGCCAAGAGGCACATGAAGAGATGCTCAATGTCCCTGGCCATTAGAGAAATGCAAATCAAAACCACAATGAGATATCATCTCACACCCACCAGAATGGCCATTATCAACAAAACAGAAAATGACAAGTGCTGGAGAGGATGCGGAGAAAGAGGCACACTTATCCACTGTTGGTGGGAATGTCAAAGGGTGCAACCACTGTGGAAGGCAGTTTGGCGGTTCCTCAAAAAGCTGAATATAGAATTGCCATACGACCCAGCAATACCATTGCTAGGTATCTACTCAAAGGACTTAAGGGCAAAGACACAAACGGACATTTGCACACCAATGTTTATAGCAGCATTATTTACAATTGCAAAGAGATGGAAACAGCCAAAATCTCCATCAACAGAAGAGTGGCTAAACAAACTGTGGTATATACATATGATGGAATATTATGCAGCTTTAAGACAAGATAAACTTATGAACCATGTAATAACATGGATGGACCTAGAGAATATTATGCTGAGTGAATCCAGCCAAAAACTAAAGGACAAATACTGTATGGTCCCACTGATGTGAACGGACATTCGAGAATAAACTTGAAATATGTCATTGGTAACAGAGTTCAGCAGGAGTTAGAAACAGGGTAAGACAATGGGTAATTGAAGCTGAAGGGATACAGACTGTGCAACAGGACTAGATACAAAAACTCAAAAATGGACAGCACAATAATACCTAATTGTAAAGTAATAATGTTAAAATACTGAATGAAGCTGCATCTGAGCTATAGGGTTTTTTTTGTTTTTGTTTGCTTGTTGGTTTGTTTGTTGTTGTTGTTTTTTACTATTACTACTACTTTTATTTCTTTTCTTTATATTAACATTTTATATCTTTTGCTGTTGTGTTGCTAGTTCCTCTAAACCGATGCAAATGTACTAAGAAACAATGATCATGCATCTATGTGATGATGTTAAGAATTACTGAGTGCATATGTAGAATGGTATGATTTCTAAATGTTGTGTTAGTTTCTTTTTTTTTTTCCGTTAATAAAAATAAAAAAAATAAAAAAAAAATACACTCAGAAAATATACAAAAAAAAAAGGAGGTGGGTGCTGTGGTTGAATGGAGAAGTTTGGGGTAGGATGGAGGAAGATGGAGAGTCTCGATCTCTGTCCGCTTGGCTTATCCATCATCTTGCCCTCAAGAGTGCCCCCACAGTATCTCGTCGGACAAAGGGACCCTATAGAGCAGATTTGGGGCATCAATCATTTTAGTCAGTCGTACCATCTCTTGCATAAAACTGAATTCCCTGATCAACTTCATGTAAGTTTTATCTGTACATCTTTTTGCTGTGCCAGGTTTTCCTCTTACTGCAGACAATATTGCCCAACTTCCACAAAAGAAACACTGGAGCTATATTTGACTCATTTCAATCCTTCTCTTGGCATAGCCAATCTGTTGCCACAGACTGCTGGGTTTTTTTAATTATTATTTTATAACAACTGTGCCTTTGAGACATAAAATAAGCAGCTAAAAACAGACTAAGTTACTCCAACAACTCATCTTACCTACATGATATCATTAATCCAGGAAATAGAATTTCAGATGCTTCAGGTAAATTTTCCAATTACCAGCTAGGATATTTAATATCATGTAGAACATAGCCAACACTCTTCCCACTTCAGTCTTTTAGGGTTGCTTTAGAAGAGTGTTCTCTTCTCATTTTGATGGAGAAGAAACATCGATGTGACACAGAAGTCCTTTTCTTCACCTCAACCCTACAGCTATCTGCAAGAGTGGCAAGCCATTGCCTGCAGACCCACCTGCCATTGGGTGTGTGCAAAGTATCTATGGACACACTTTTCATGTTTATTCAAATCCTGTTCTTCTTGCCAACCACTGGATATGTCTTTCAGATACCCTTCCCTTCCTGGCCCTTATCTGGGAGTAATTAGTCACTATCCTTTTGCCCCAACTCATTCACCATGAAAGACCTTTTGTTTTATAAACTGCACCACAGAGCCTTTCCCAGGGCATTCTTGATCAGCTTAAAAATCCAACTTTACAACGATGCTTGGGAAGGCTGACCTTCCCTTAGAGATGTGTGCCTGTCCAGTTTGCTAATTAAAAAGTTACAGGGGTGCAAGGGTAGTTCAGTGGTAGAATTCTCGCCTGCCACGTGGGAGACCTGGGTTCAGTGCACTTCCCAAACAAAGCAAACAAACAAATGAAAAACCAAACAAACAAAAATACAACAAGTGATGCTGCAATAAGGGGACACTCACACGGAAAAAGAATGAAATGTGACACACACACCCCCATACAGCACACACACAAAAAAAGCTACCTACTTATTAAAAAGCTACTAGAAATAATAAGCGAGTTTAGCAAGGTTACAGTATTTACGATCAATATACAAAAATCAATCATATTTCTCTATACTAATAACAAAGATTCACACGCTGAAAAAAAGACCATTTGTAATGTTATTTAAAAATATGAAATACTTACGAATAACTCTGAAAAAAGATTGTGCAAGAACTGAACATAAAAAACAATAAAACACCGCTGAGACAAATTTTGGAAGGCCTAAATAAAAACTTTATTCATGATTCAGAAGATTCAGTATTAAAATATTAATTCTTTCCAAATTGATCTAGAAACTCTATGCAATTACAATAAAAATCCCAGCAATTAGCAAACACTCTAAAATTCATATGAAAATGCAAGGGACAGGAGGGGCCTTCGCTTCAGCATGAGTGGAGGGAACTCGCATAGCTGGCGTTAGCAGGACCCTGAACTATGGACATAGGTGAACTTCTGAGCTATCAGCTCAACAGGGGCACAAAACGTCCCCAGGATGATGAAGAGGAGGAGCTGAAAATGCGACGGAGACAAGCTGGAACTCGAGAACATGGACGCTATCGGGAAGAGGAAATGACTGTAGTTGAAGAAGCAGATGATGACAAAAAAAGGCTGCTTCAGATTATTGACAGAGAGTGAGGAGGAAGAGGAAGAGGAGGAACCACTGGATGAAAGCTCAGTGAAGAAAATGATCCTCACGTTTGAAAAGACATCATACAAAAACCAGGAGTTGCCGATCAAGTTTCCAGACAATCCAGAGAAGTTCATGGAATCTGAGCTGGACCTAAATGACATCATTCAGGAGATGCATGTGGTGGCCACCATGCCAGACCTGTAGCATCTTCTGGTGGAGCTGAATGCTGTGCAGTCTCTTTTAGGGTTGCTTGGACATGATAATACAGATGTGTCCATAGCCGTGGTTGATTTGCTTCAGGAATTAACAGACATAGATACCTTACATGAGAGTGAAGAGGGAGCAGAAGTACTCATTGATGCTCTGGTAGATGGGGAGGTGATAGCACTGCCGGTACAGAATTTGGAGCGCCTGGATGAATCTGTGAAAGAAGAGGTGGATGGCATCCATTAAACTCTGGCTATTGTGGAAAACATGGCTGAGTTCCGACCGGAGACTTGTACGGAGGCTGCCCAGCAGGATCTTCTCCAGTGGCTGCTGAAAAGGCTGAAGGCTAAGATGCCTTTCAATGCCAACAAACTGTATCGTAGTGAAGTGCTAGCCATATTGCTCCAGGACAACGATGAAAACAGAAAATTGCCTGGGGAGCTGGATGGAATCGATGTGCTTCTTCAGTAGTTATCCGCGTTTAAAAGACACAATCCCAGAACAGCTGAGGAGCAGGAGATGGTGGAGAATCTGTTTGATTCACTCTGTTCTTGCCTTATGCTTAGCTCCAATTGTGAGCGCTTCCTGAAGGGTGAAGGACTTCAGCTGATGAATCTCATGCTCAGAGAATAGAAAATTTCCCAGAGCAGTGCCCTCAGAGTACTGGACCACGCTATGACTGGACCTGAGGGCACAGACAATTGCCATAAGTTTGTTGACATCCTTGGCTTACGAACCATCTTTCCCCTCTTTACAAAATCTCCCAGGAAGATCAAGAAAGTGGGAACAACCGAGAAGGAACATGAAGAACATGTCTGTTCGATCCTGGCTTCCCTCCTGCAGAACCTGAGGGCAGCAGCAGACCCGGCTTCTGAATAAATTCACTGAAAATGACAGTGAGAAGGTTGACAGACTGATGGAGTTGCATTTTAAATATCTGGATGCAATGCAGGTGGCTGACAAGAAGATTGAAGGGGAAAAACATGACATGGTCCGGCATGGAGAGATCATTGATAATGACATCGAGGATGAGTTCTATGTCCGGCGCTTGGATGCAGGGCTCTTTGTTCTCCAACATATATGCTACATCATGGCTGAGATCTACAATGCCAATGTCCCCCAAATTCGTCAGAGGGTTCACCAGATCCTAAACATGCGAGGAAGCTCTATCAAAATTGTCAGGCACATCAGCAAGGAATATGCAGAGAACATCAGGGATGGCCAGAGTCCGGAATTCCAAGAGAATGAGCAAAAATGCACCCTGGGCTTGCTAGAGAACTTCTAGAGGCCTCTTGGGGAGCACAGGGGTGCATCATGGACTTTCTCTGGGCTCACCTCCCAGAAACAGTTTTTACACAGCTCAATATGGCTTTTGGACAAATTAAAGCTAGTTTTGGTAAAAAAAAAAAAAAAAAAAAAAAAAAAAAAATGCAAGGGACAGAATAGACAAAATAACTCTGACCAAAAAAAGAACAAAATTGGAGGACTAACAGCACCTAACTTCAAGACTCATTATAAAGCTACATAATCAAGACATTGTGCTATTGATATAAGATAGTGAAATAGAACAGTAAAACAGACTAAACGATACAGGAATGGACCCATAATATATGGACAACTGATTTTCAGGAAAGATATAAACGGATTTCAGTGGAGAAAAGATAATCTTTGCAACAGATACTGCTGGAACAATTGGACAACCATCTGCATAAACACATACAAATACATACACACACAAATGCAGAACTGTGATTTGTACAATAACTAACTCAAAATGGACCACAGACCTAAACTATGAAATAAACCTAAAACCATGAAATTTATAGAATAACACATATGAGAAAACCTTTGTGACCTGGGATTAGATACATCAACAAAAGCACAATCCACTTAAAAATTTAATAAATTCAACTTGATCAAAATCAAAAATATGTTCTCTTTGCATGACACTGTTAAGGTAATTAAAAGACAAGCCATAGGGCTGAGGCGGACAGAGGAATTGTTCCCACTCCTGCTGTGTCTGCAAGGCAGAGCAAGGAGGAGCACGCCCAGGCCTAGGACTCCAGAGTGCCAGGGCGAGGGATGCCCTAATGGACACACATACAGGTCTGTTCTAGTTTGCTAGCTGCTGGAATGCAATATACCAGAAACGGAATGGCTTTTAAATAGGGGAATTTAGACTTCCGGAGAAGATGGCGGCTTAGTAAGACGCGCGGGTCTTACTTCCTCCTCCAGAAAAGCAACTAAAGAAACAGAAACAATACGAAACAGCTCCCGGAGCCACGACAGAGACCAAAAAGACAGCGTACCCCATTCTGGAACGGCTGAACGGGCAGGGAGAATCCTCTGTGGTGAGATACCCGAGGGGCGCGTATTTTCCCGGCCGGGGCTGCTGGTGACTGGGGTCCCCTCCACGCACGTGGCTCCCTGGTCTGACTGGGAATGTTGGATAGCGGGGCCCTCCCACCACGCTTGGCGTCTCGGGCCAGCTGGGCAATTTGGACCAGCACTCCCCCAAGCCGCGGCGGCCAGCGAACACCCCTCCACACGCGGTTTCCCGGGCCGACTGCGAGAGTCGGATTGGCAAGTTAAAGGAGCCACAGCATCTTTTACTGGTGGGCCCCGCAGACAGACGAGCACCACGAGCGCCACCTACTGGGCAGGAAAAGAAAAACAGATCCCAGAGATTTCACAGAAAAACCTTTCAACCAGCCGGGTCCCACACCCAGGGAAATCTGATCAAATGCCCAGACACCAGCAGAAAATAATGGATGACACTCGGAAAATTGAAGATATGGCCCAGTCAAAGGAACAAACCAATAGTTCAAATAAGATACAGGAGCTGAGACAACTAACGCTGAATATACGAACAGAAATGGAAAAACTCTTCAAAAACCAAATCAATAAATTGAGGGAGGACATGAAGAAGACATGGGCTGAACAAAAAGAAGAAATAGAAAATCTGAAAAAACAAATCACAGAACTTATGGGAGTGAAGGACAAAGAAGAAAAAATGGAAAAAACAATGGATACCTACAATGGTAGATCTAAAGAGACAGAAGCTACAATTAGTGAACTGGAGGATGGAACATCTGAATTCCAAAAAGAAACAGAAACTATAGGGAAAAGAATGGAAAAATTTGAGCAGGGGATCAGGGAACTGAAGGACAATATGAAACGCACAAATATACGTGTTGTGGGTGTCCCAGAAGGAGAAGAGAAGGGAAAAGGAGGAGAAAAACTAATGGAAGAAATTATCACTGAAAATTTCCCAACTCTTATGAAAGACCTAAATTTACAGATCCAAGAAGTGCAGCGCACCCCAAAGAGAATAGACCCAAATAGGCATTCTCCAAGACACTTACTAGTTAGAATGTCAGAGGTCAAAGAGAAAGAGAGGATCTTGAAAGTAGCAAGAGAAAAACAATCTGTCACATACAAGGGAAACCCAATAAGACTATGTGTAGATTTCTCAGCAGAAACCATGGAAGCTAGAAGACAGTGGGATGATATATTTAAATTACTAAAAGATAAAAACTGCCAACCAAGACTTCTATATCCAGCAAAATTGTCCTTCAAAAATGTAGGAGAAATTAAAACATTTATAGACAAAAAGTCACTGAGAGAATTTGTGACCAAGAGACCAGCTCTGCAAGAAATACTAAAGGGAGCACTAGAGTCAGATACGAAAAGACAGAAGAGAGAGGTATGGAGTAAAGTGTAGAAAGAAGGAAAATTAGATATGATATATATAATACAAAAGCCAAAATGGTAGAGGAAAATATTATCCAAACAGTAATAACACTAAAAGTTAATGGACTGAATTTCCCAATCAAAAGACATAGACTGGCAGAATGGATTACGACCCAGCAATACCACTGCTAGGTATCTACTCAAAGGACTTAAGGGCAAAGACACAGACGGACATTTGCACACCAGTGTTTATAGCAGCATTATCTACAATTGCAAAGAGATGGAAACAGCCAAAATGTCCATCAACAGACGAGTGGCTAAACAAACTGTGGCATATACCTATGATGGAATATTATGCAGCTTTAAGACAGACTAAACTTATGAAGCATGTAATAACATGGATGGACCTAGAGAACATTATGCTGAGTGAGTCTAGCCAAAAACTAAAGAACAAATACTGTATGGTCCCACTGATGTGAACCGACATTCGAGAATCAGCTTGGAATATATCATTGATAACAGAGACCAGCAGGAGTTAGAAACAGGGTAAGATAATGGGTAATTGGAGCTGAAGGGATACAGACTGTGCAACAGGACTAGATACAAAAACTCAAAAATGGACAGCACAATAATACCTAAGTGCAATGTAACTATGTTGGAACACTGAATGAAGCTGCACCTGAAATATCGTTTTTTGTTTGTTTGTTTGTTTGTTTGCATCTTTCGTTTTTTTTCTTTTCCCTTTTTATATATATATTTTTTTATTAGTATTATTATCTTAATTCTCTTCTCTATATTAGCATTCTATATCTTTTTCTGCTGTTTTGCTAGTTCTTTTCCTAAATCGATGCAAATGTACTAAGAAATGATGATCATACATCTATGTGATGATACTAAGAATTACTGTGTGCATGTGTAGAATGGAAAGATTTCTAAATGTTGTGTTAATTTCTTTTCTTTTTTTTGATTAATAAAAAAAAATTAAAAAAAAAAAAAGACAAGCCATACACTGGAAGAAAATGTTTAAAAATCTTACACCTGATAAGAAGATAAATGGATGGCACATAAGCACATGAAAAGATGCTCAACATCATTAATCATTATGGAAACGCAAATCAAAACCACAAGAGATAACACCACATCCCCATTAGAATGGCTAAAATTTAAGAGAATGACCATACCGAATGTTAGCACGATGTTGTAGTGCTAACATTAACTGGTATACCCCAGTTTGGACATGTTCTCGGTCTTTGTATTCTGGTGGGTGTGGACCCCCTGCAAATAGCATCTCTTCAAGAGGTTACATCAGCTAAAGTGGGGCTCAACTCAGTCATGTTGGGCAAGCACTGGGAAGCGAACCCAGTCTCCAGCATGGCAGGTAAGAACTCTGCCTGCTGAGCCACCATGGCCTGCCCTCATATTGGGTTTTAATCAGAATTACTGGGATCCTTTATAAATAGAATGAAATTAAGACAGAGAGAAAAAGTCATGGGAAGAAGCTGGAAGTCAATAAAATTCACATATGAATTGTCACGTGTCAGGAAAGCCATGCACCAAGGATTGTCAGCAGCTAGCATCAGAATGCCTCAGTCATAAGACAGAACATATCACTTGCTGACACCTCAATTTTTTTACTTCTCCTGGCCTCAAACCTGTAAGTCCCATTGTTGAAACCAACCCATTACATGGCTTTTGTTTTTAGCAGCTAATAAAGTAAGACAGATGTGAAGAAATAGGAACTTGCATATACTGCTGATGGAAATACAAAATAGTGCTATCATTTTGGAAAACAGATTAGCAGTTTCTTAAATAGGTAAGCATATACCTCCAATATGATCCAGCCATTTCACTCCTAGGGATTTTCCAGAAAGAAATGAAAGCACATGTCCACACAAAGGTTTGCACAGTTGTTTGTTCATAGCAACTTTATTATAATAGCCAAACACTGGGAACAACACAAATATCCATCAACAGATGAATAGATAAATCATTTGTGGTATAACCATACAATAGAATACTACTCAGCAGTAAAAATGAATGCACTATTAATACATGCAAAAACATGGGTATCAATCAAATAATTACTGAGTAAAAAAAAAAGCCAGACCTAAAATAATAAATAAATAGAATTCTAGAAAATGCTAATTAATCGATAGTGGCAGAAAAGAGATCAGTAGTTGCATGGAACAGTGGAGAGTGGAAGGGAGGGTGTTCTAGTTGGCAAGCTGCTGGAATGTGATATATCAGAACTGGAACAGCTCTGCTATATCCCCTTATAAAGGGGAATTTATTAAGTTGCATGCTTACAGTTCTAAGGCATGAAAACATCTAAATTAAGGCAAAGCTATAAAAATATCCAAATTAAGGTGTCCAGTGAAAGATACCCTGGTTCAAGAAGTCAATGACATTCAGGGTTCCTCTCTCAGCTGGAAAGGCACATGGTGGCATCTGCTAGCTTTCTCTCCAGGCTTCTTCAATGGTTTCCCTGGGGCCATGTTCATTCTGTTGGCTCTGTTGGTTCCGGTGGCTCTAAAGCTTTTTCCAAAATAGTTCCCTCTTAAAGGGCTCCAGTAAGCAACCCCACCTTGAATGAGTGGAGACACCTCTCCATGGAAACAATAAAAAATATTCATTCCGGAGAACATGGCGGCTTAGTAAGACGCACAGGTCTTAGTTCCTCCTCCAGAACAGCTACTAAAGAAATAGAAACAGTACAGAACAGCTCTCGGAGCCACAACAGAGACCAAAAACACAGCGTACCCCATTCTGGAAAGGCTGAACTGAGAGGGAGAATCCGCAGCGGTGAGATCACTGAGGGGTGCGCGCTTCCCCAGGCCGGGGCGGTTGGCGGCCGAAGTCCCTCCCTCCCTCCTTCCCGGGCCGGCTGGGAGAATTGGACAGGTGGTCTCCTAAAGCCACGGCAGCTGGCGCCACCCCCACGTGCGGCCTCCCGGACAGGCTGGGAGAATTGGATAGGAGGTCCCCCAAGCCGTGGAGACCGGCGACCAGGGTCCCTTCCACACATGTGGCTTCCCGGCCGGCTGGGAGATTCGGATTGGCACACCCCCAAGCCACGGCGGCCGGCGACCCTCCCCTACAGCGAGAGTTTTCCAAAGTTAAAGGAGCCACAGCATCTTTTACTGGTGGGACCCGCAGACAGACAAGTGCCACGAGCACCACCTACTGGGCAAGATAAGAAAAACAGAGCCCAGAGATTTCACAGAAAAACCTTTCAACCAGCCGGGTCCCACACCCAGGGAAATCTGCTTAAATGCCCAGATGCCAGCAGAAAATAACGGATCACGCTCAGAAAATTGAAGATATGGCCCAGTCAAAGGAACAAAGCAATAGTTCAAATGAGATACAGGAGCTGAAACAACTAATGCTGGATACACGAACAGAAATGGAAAACCTCTTCAAAAACCAAATCAATAAATAGAGGGAGGACATGAAAAAGACATGGGCTGACAAAAAGAAGAAATAGAAAATCTGAAAAAACAAATCTCAGAACTTATGGGAGTGAAGGACAAAGTAGAAAAGATGGGAAAAACAATGGATACCTACAATGATAGATTTAAAGAGAAAGAAGCTAGAATTAGTGAACTGGAGGATGGAACATCTGAATTCCAAAAAGAAACAGAAACTATAGGGAAAAGAATGGAAAAACTTGAGCAAGGGATCAGGGAATTGAATGACAATATGAAGCGCACAAATATACATGTTGTGGGTGTCCCAGAAGGAGAAGAGAAGGGAAAAGGAGGAGAAAAACTAAGGGAAGAAATTATCACTGAAAATTTCCCAACTCTTATGAAAGACCTAAAATTATAGATCCAAGAAGTGCAGTGCACCCCAAAGAGAATAGATGCAAATAGGATTTCTCCAAGACACTTACTAGTTAGAATGTCAGAGGTCAAAGAGAAAGAGAGGATCTTGAAAGCAGCAAGAGAAAAACAATCCATCACATACAAGGGAAACGCAATAAGACTATGTGTAGATTTCTCAGCAGAAACCATGGAAGCTAGAAGACAGTGGGATGATATATTTAAATTACTAAAAGAGAAAAACTGCCAACCAAGACTTCTATATCCAGCAAAATTGTCCTTCAAAATGAGGGAGAAATTAAAACATTTTCAGACAAAAAGTCACTGAGAGAATTTGTAACCGAGAGACCAGCTCTGCAAGAAATACTAAAGGGAGCACTAGAGTCAGATACGAAAAGACAGAAGAGAGAGGTATGGAGAAGAGTGTAGAAAGAAGGAAAATCAGATATGATATATATAATGCAAAAGGCAAAATGGTAGAGGAAAATATTATCCAAACAGTAATAACAGTAAATGTTAATGGACTGATTTCCCCAATCAAAAGACATAGACTGGCAGAATGGATTAAAAAACAGGATCCTTCTATATGCTGTCTACAGGAAACACATCTTAGACCCAAAGATAAACATAGGTTGAAAGTGAAAGGTTTGGAAAAGATATTTCATGCAAATAACAACCAGAAAACAGCAGGAGTAGCTATACTAATATCCAACAAAGTAGACTTAAAATGTAAAACAGTTAAAAGAGACAAGGAAGGACACTATATACTAATAAAAGGAACAATTAAACAAGAAGACATAACAATCATAAATATTTACACACCAAACCAGAATGCCCCAAAATACATGAGGAATACACTGCAAACACTGAAAAGGGAAATAGACACTTATACCATAATAGTTGGAGACTTCAATTCACCACTCTCATCAATGGACAGAACATCTAGACAGAGGATCAATAAAGAAATAGAGAATCTGAATATTACCATAAATGAGCTAGACTAAACAGACATTTATAGGACATTACATCCCACAACAGCAGGATACACCTTTTTCTCAAGTGCTCATGGATCATTCTCAAAGATAGACCATATGCTGGGTCACAAAGCAAGTCTCAACAAATTTAAAAAGATTGAAATCATACACAACACTTTCTCAGATCATAAAGGAATGAAGTTGGAAATCAATAATAGGTGGAGTGCCAGAAAATTCACAAATATGTGGAGGCTCAACAACACACTCTTAAACAACGAGTGGGTCAAGGAAGAAATTGCAAGAGAAATTACTAAATATCTTGAGGCGAATGAAAACGAAAACACAACATATCAAAACCTAAGGGACGCAGCAAAGGCAATGCTAAGAGGGAAATTTATTGCCCTAAATGCCTATATCAGAAAAGAAGAAAAGGCAAAAATGCAGGAATTAACTGTCCACTTGGAAGAACTGGAGAAAGAACAGCAAACTAACCCCAAAGCAAGCAAAAGGAAAGAAATAACAAAGATTAGAGCAGAAATAAATGAAATTGAAAACAATAGAGAAAATCAATAAGACCAGAAGTTGGTTCTATGAGAAAATCAATAAGATTGATGGGCCCTTAGCAAGATTGACAAAAAGAAGAAGAGACAGGATGCAAATAAATAAGATCAGAAATGGAAGAGGAGACATAACCACTGACCTCACAGAAATAAAGGAGGTAATAACAGGATACTATGAACAACTTTACGTGAATAAATACAACAATTTAGATGAAATGGACGGGTTCCTGGAAAGACATGAACAACCAACTTTGACTCAAGAAGAAATAGATGACCTCAACAAACCAATCACAAGTAAAGAAATTGAATCAGTCATTCAAAAGCTTCCTAAAAACAAAAGTCCAGGACCAGACGGCTTCACATGTGAATTCTACCAAACATTCCCGAAAGAATTAGTACCAACTCTCCTCAAACTCTTAAAAAAACTCGATGTGGAGGGAAAACTACCTAATTCATTCTATGAAGCCAACATCACCCTCATACCAAAACCAGGCAAAGATATTACAAAAAAAGAAAAGTACAGAACAACCTCTCTAATGAATATAGATGCAAAAATCCTCAACAAAATTCTAGCAAATTGTATCCAACAACACATTAAAAGAATTATACATCATGACCAAGTAGGATTCATCCCAGGTATGCAAGGATGGTTCAACATAAGAAAATCAATTAATGTAATACACCATATCAACAAATCAAAGCAGAAAAATCACATGATCATCTCAATTGATGCAGAGAAGGCATTTGACAAGATTCAACATCCTTTCCTGTTGAAAACACTTCAAAAGATAGGAATACAAGGGAACTTCCTTAAAATGAGAGAGGGAATTTATGAAAAACCCACAGCTAATATCATCCTCAATGGGGAAAAATTGAAAACTTTCCCCCTAAGATCTGGAACAAGACAAGGATGTCCACTATCACCACTATTATTCAACATCGTGTTGGAGGTTCTAGCCAGAGCAATTAGACAAGAAAAAGAAGTACAAGGCATCAAAATTGGAAAGGAAGAAGTAAAACTATCACTGTTTGCAGACGATATGATACTATACGTCGAAAACCCGGAAAAATCCACAACAAAACTACTAGAGCTAATAAATGAGTACAGCAAAGTAGCAGGTTACAAGATCAATATTCAAAAATCTGTAGCATTTCTATACACGAGCAATGAACAAGCTGAGGGGGAAATCAAGAAACGAATTCCATTTACAATTGCAACTAAAAGAATAAAATACCTAGGAATAAATTTAACTAAAGAGACAAAAAACCTACATAAAGAAAACTACAAAAAACTGTTAAAAGAAATCACAGAAGACCTAAATAGATGGAAGGGCATACCGTGTTCATGGATTGGAAGACTAAATATAGTTAAAATGTCAATCCTACCTAAATTGATTTACAGATTCAATGCAATACCAATCAAAATCCCAACAACTTATTTTTCAGAAATAGAAAAACCAATAAGCAAATTTATCTGGAAGGGCAGGGTGCCCCGAATTGCTAAAAACATCTTGAGGAAAAAAAACGAAGCTGGAGGTCTCGCGCTGCCTGACTTTAAGGCATATTATGAAGCCACAGTGGTCAAAACAGCATGGTATTGGCATAAAGATAGATATATCGACCAATGGAATCGAATAGAGTGCTCAGATATAGACCCTCTCATCTATGGACATTTGATCTTTGATAAGGCAGTCAAGCCAACTCACCTGGGACAGAGCAGTCTCTTCAATAAATGGTACCTAGAGAACTGGATATCCATATGCAAAAGAATGAAAGAAGACCCATCTCTCACACCCTATACAAAAGTTAACTCAAAATGGATCAAAGATCTAAACATTAGGTCTAAGACCATAAAACAGTTAGAGGAAAATGTTGGGAGATATCTTATGGATCTTACAATTGGAGGCGGTTTTATGGACCTTAAACCTAAAGCAAGAGCACTGAAGAAGGAAATAAATAAATGGGAACTCCTCAAAATTAAACACTTTTGTGCATCAAAGAACTTCATCAAGAAAGTAGAAAGACAGCCTTCACAATGGGAGACAATATTTGGAAATGATATATCAGATAAAGGTCTAGTATCCAGAATTTATAAAGAGATTGTTCATCTCAACAACAAAAAGACAGCCAACCCAATTACAAAATGGGAAAAAGACTTGAACAGACACCTCTCAGAAGAGGAAATACGGATGGCCAAGAGGCACATGAAGAGATGCTCAATGTCCCTGGCCATTAGAGAAATGCAAATCAAAACCACAATGAGATATCATCTCACACCCACCAGAATGGCCATTATCAACAAAACAGAAAATGACAAGTGCTGGAGAGGATGCGGAGAAAGAGGCACACTTATCCACTGTTGGTGGGAATGTCAAAGGGTGCAACCACTGTGGAAGGCAGTTTGGCGGTTCCTCAAAAAGCTGAATATAGAATTGCCATACGACCCAGCAATACCATTGCTAGGTATCTACTCAAAGGACTTAAGGGCAAAGACACAAACGGACATTTGCACACCAATGTTTATAGCAGCGTTATTTACAATTGCAAAGAGATGGAAACAGCCAAAATCTCCATCAACAGAAGAGTGGCTAAACAAACTGTGGTATATACATACGATGGAATATTATGCAGCTTTAAGACAAGATAAACTTATGAACCATGTAATAACATGGATGGACCTAGAGAATATTATGCTGAGTGAATCCAGCCAAAAACTAAAGGACAAATACTGTATGGTCCCACTGATGTGAACGGACATTCGAGAATAAACTTGAAATATGTCATTGGTAACAGAGTTCAGCAGGAGTTAGAAACAGGGTAAGACAATGGGTAATTGAAGCTGAAGGGATACAGACTGTGCAACAGGACTAGATACAAAAACTCAAAAATGGACAGCACAATAATACCTAATTGTAAAGTAATCATGTTAAAACACTGAATGAAGCTGCATCTGAGCTATAGGTTTTTGTTTTGTTTTGTTTTGTTTTGTTTTGATTTTACTATTATTACTTTTATTTTTTTCTCTATATTAACATTCTATATCTTTTTCGGTTATGTTGCTAGTTCTTCTAAACCAATGCAAATGTACTAAGAAATGATGATCATGCATCTATGTGATGATGTTAAGAATTAATGATTGCATGTGTAGAATGGTATGATCTCTAAATGTTGGGTTAATTTCTTTTTTCCCGTTAATTAAAAAAAAAAAAAAAAAGAGAAGGGGTAATTGGAGCTGAAGGGATACAGACTGTACAACGGGACTGGATATAAAAACTCAGAAATGGACAGCACAATACTACCCAATTGTAATGCAATTATGTTAAAACACTGAATGAAGCTGCATGTGAGGTATAGGTTTTTTGTTTTTGTTTTTTTTGTTTTTTTTCTTTCTATTATTGTTTTAATTCTTATTCTGTTGTCTTTTTATTTCTTTTTCTAAATCGATGCAAATGTACTAAGAAATGATGAATATGCAACTATGTGATGTTATTAAGAATTACTGATTGTACATGTAGATTGGAATGATTTCTAATTGTTTTGTTAATTCTTTTTTTAATTAATAAAAAAAAAAAAATCCCAACAACTTATTTTTCAGAAATAGAAAAACCAATAAGCAAATTTATCTGGAAGGTCAGGGTGCCCCGAATTGCTAAAAGTATCTTGAGGAGAAAAAACGAAGCTGGAGGTCTCACGCTGCCGGACTTTAAGGCATATTATGAAGCCACAGTGGTCAAAACAGCATGGTATTGGCATAAAGATAGATATATCGACCAATGGAATCGAATAGAGTGCTCAGATATAGACCCTCTCATCTATGGACATTTGATCTTTGATAAGGCAGTCAAGCCAACTCACCTAGGACAGAACAGTCTCTTCAATAAATGGTACCTAGAGAACTGGATATCCATATGCAAAAGAATGCACGAGGACCCGTATCTCACACCCTATACAAAAGTTAACTCAAAATGGATCAAAGATCTAAACATTAGATCTAAGACCATAAAACAGTTAGAGGAAAATGTAGGGAGATATCTTATGAAACTTACAATTGGAGGCGGTTTTATGGACCTTAAACCTAAAGCAAGAGTACTGAAGAAAGAAAGAAATAAATGGGAGCTCCTCAAAATTAAACACTTTTGTGCATCAAAGAACTTCATCAAGAAAGTACAAAGACAGCCTACACAATGGGAGATAATATTTGGAAATGACATATCAGATAAAGGTCTAGTATCCAGAATTTATAAAGAGATTGTTCAACTCAACAACAAAAAGACAGCCAACCCAATTACAAAATGGGAAAAAGACTTGAACAGAAACCAACCAGAAGAGGAAATACGGATGGCCAAGAGGCACATGAAGAGATGCTCAATGTCCCTGGCCATTAGAGAAATGCAAATCAAAATCACAATGAGATATCATCTCACACCCACCAGAATGGCCATTATCAACAAAACAGAAAATGACAAGTGCTGGAGAGGATGCGGAGAAAGAGGCACACTTATCCACTGTTGGTGGGAATGTCAAATGGTGCAACCACTGTGGAAGGCAGTTTGGCGGTTTCTCAAAAAACTGAATATAGAATTGCCATACAACCCAGCAATACCATTGCTAGGTATCTACTCAAAGGACTTAAGGACAAAGACACAAACGGACATTTGCACACCAATGTTTATAGCAGCATTATTTACAATTGCAAAGAGATGGAAACAGCCAAAATGTCCATCAACAGACGAGTGGCTAAACAAACTGTGGTATATACATACGATGGAATATTATGCAGCTTTAAGACAAGATAAACTTATGAAGCATGTAATAACATGGATGAACCTAGAGAACATTATGCTGAGTGAGTCTAGCTAAAAACTAAAGAACAAATACTGTATGGTCCCACTGATGTGAACCGACATTCGAGAATAAACTTGGAATATGTCATTGGTAACAGAGACCAGCAGGAGTTAGAAACAGGGTGAGATAATGGGTAATTGGAGCTGAAGGGATACAGACTGTGCAACAGGACTAGATACAAAAGCTCAAAAATGGACAGCACAATAATACCTAATTGTAATGTAATTATGTTAAAACACTGAATGAAGCTGCATCTGAGCTATAGTTTTTGTTTGTTTGTTTGTTTGTCTTTTGTTTTCTTTTTCCTTTTTTTATATATATATATTTTTATTTATTATTATTTTTATTTTTATTTTTTTCTCTATATTAACATTCTATATCTTTTTCTGTTGTTTTGCTAGTTCTTTTCCTAAATCGATGCAAATGTACTAAGAAATGATGATCATACATCTATGTGATGATATTAAGAATTACTGATTGCATATGTAGAATGGAATGATTTCTAAATGTTGTGTTAATTTCTTTTTTTTTTTAATTAATAAAAAAATATATATATTCCACCCAGTAATACTGAATGAGGTTCAAAGGACATAGCTTCCTGGGGTGCATAATAGCTTCAAACCAGCACAGAGGGATTACAAAAGGATGTGAAAAAACTTTGGGGAGTGATGGACCTGCTCATCATCTTGAGTGTGGTTAGTTTCACAGGTGTATACTTGTCAAAATATATCAAACTGTACACTTTAAATATGTGCAGTTTATTGTATGTCAATTTACACTTCAATAAAGTTGTTCAAAAAATCTGAAAATTAAAGAAAAATAACAAATATTTAGGAAGAAGAATTAACCATATTTGGTGGTGGTGGACACTCACATCTCCCCCAAAAAACTTATTCCTGACCAAGAAAAGAAGCACTTTGGCTGCAATGGGAGATAATGAGGTGGCTATCTTACAATGTCTGGCTTGTAGTTAAGATTCGATAAATGCTATTATTGATAATAAATAACTAAATGAAACATGTGCTCTCAAATACATGATATGCCAAATGTTTGTGTTCATCAAAACTGTCTCATTTTTTCACTGGTTGCTATGAAGAATAAATGCAATACATCTGACATTAAAAATAAATTTATACCAATTCAAAAATTCATTATTCAGTGATCCCTAATTGTAAATACATGTAAACAAATATAATAGATGGGTCACAGATCTTTTCCTAGAGGATAGTCCCAAACTCCACTACAGCAGGAGACAAGAAAGATAAGTGTGGGCAAGTGACAATTTCAACATTTCGTACTTCAAGATCCTAAGAAAATAAGGACTTTCTGTCCTAAGAAAATGAGGATCTCCGCCATCACCCAAGCTCATCCCATACAGCCAGGGAAGCTCTAACATGCACTCTTGTAGCCAGTGTGACAGCCATAAAAACACTGATGGTCACCTCGGGTCTCACCTAGACCATTTCCACTTCCTTGTAAGGACCATCCAGATACACACGTCCTCTGGCAAGCAAAGTGCTCACCAAGGCTTTTTCTAACTATCTGCCTTCACACACATATTGTTAAGTTCCTACCTGCTCACAAACAAAAAGGACTATAACGAAGAGACTGGAAAACAGTGATGGTTTCAGAACTTTCCTTCTCTTAGACTTGCCAGAGCCGTTTTTCTTGTCTCCTCTCACTCTTGATCTCTGGGCCCATTGCCTACTGGACTCACGAGACTTACTCTCTTGATCCCTCAGCCATATCTGGTCTTCAAAGCTCAGTCTCTTTTGCTAGTTAGCTTTGGGCTGTCCCTAATTGCCAATCCTAGTTTTGCTCCTCTAGTTAGTCCTTTTAGAATTCTGAATAAATTCCTGCCCCAGCATCATTTATCTTTTTCAGACTTGTTGACTTCTCCTGCCCTGCTCAATTCTCAGTGTTGCTGTCATGGATAGTTTCTTCATCCACTCTTTGACCCATGGTTTCTTCTAAGTCATTCATTGAGCAGATATATAGTAACCACCTACTCTGTGTCAGGGATTGTGCTAGGTGCTACAGATGTGAAAATAACTAAGACAAAATCCTCTCTTCCAGAAGTTCATCATCTGGGTAGGGAGACGGGTGTACTGTGCTACAGGAAGCAGTGGGGAGAACAGGCACAGGGCACCGTGAGAGAACAGAGGAAATGTCCAACTGCTGCCTAGGGAGGAGAGTGGGCAAAGGCCACAAAAGGTGCAAAGAGTAAGCCAAATGAGTTACCTAGAAATATATACAAAAATTCACCAGGGGGCCAAGGGAGAGGAAAACATTTCTGAGAGGATAGCATGTGCAAAGTCACAGGGGTCTGGGTAAGTGTCCTTTAGATCTTACAGCTCTAAAAAAATCAGAACCCAGCATGACCTCAAACACAAACAAACAAAAACCCCAGAGACTTTCCATGGTTTAGTCTCTGCACTTACTTAACAACTGCACATAACTGAAATAACTGTTTGGCAGCCAAGAATTAAATGACCACAGTCCTAACCTTTATTGAGCTTGTTGAAAAACATTTTAAAAAATGGATCCCAGTTCATAACCAATAACAAAACACCCTCAAGCTGCCATTCTTCATCATTTAGCCCCCAAAGACTCTTCTTCTCTCTTTAAACTCCTCAAACCTCTTCCCCAGCCTCATCCGAGGAGCTGGTTGCAGTCTTTCTCCCCACCCTCCCTCTCCCTTCCTTAATGTATTCTCTGTTCACTCTGCAACCCTACCTCCAATCATTTATTTTCTTCTCATTTCCTATGCCCTATTCCTTCTAGTTCAGCATTTTCTATCCATTATTCTGAGCAGCTTTACTAACACCCCAGAAGCCAAAAAGTGAAAATAATCTCCCTTTGATAGTAAAATGATTAGAGCTAGGAAGGAATGCTCATACCTTAATAATTTTTAAATCCTAATAGCTGGGGTTAGAGAAGGATATTGTCTTTTAAAATGAAAAGACTGGTCCCAAGACCTGGTCCCCTTCTGCTCAGAGCTCCTCTTCTCACCTCATTCCCCTTCCTCTCTCATTCTCCCAGAAAGGAGACTAGATGTTCACTGCATTTAGTATTACCACCCCAACTGTGAATTGTATCCCTGTGCTTGCAATACATCCTCCTTCTAATTCACCATTCTCCTTTCCTTTGAATAGCTGTTGCTATTTCACCTCTTCTCTGAGCCCTTCCCCCCATATCATGAGAAAAGAAATGACTGTCATCCTTTCTAAACGTTACTTCCACAAATCCCTCTTCTATGTGGTTTGTGTATTCTTTACAGATTTAAAGTCTTTTTTTCTTAAATGTTTGTCCATTTATCTGCAAGTAACTAATGCAGTTGATCTCTCCTCCTGTATCACTGCTCTTTATAGAAGACTTTAAAGTTCTAGAGAGACAGGGACCCATCTGCTTGACCACCTTTTCTGGGCTTCTTGCCATGGGCTGCTATGCTGAGCATGTCAGTATCTTTCACCACTGTAACCCATTTCAACTCTTCCTACTACCTAGCTCTTGCTTGGTGCTCCAACATTATCAAACCACCTACAGTCCCCAACCTCACATCCCTAGCACACCACCATCCTCTTTGATACCGCCATGCATTACCCTCTGCCTAGAGCAGGGGTTAGCAAATTTTTCTGTAAAGAACCAGATAGTAAATATTTCAGGCTTTGTGGTTCATATGGTCTTTGTCATAACTACCGAATTCTGACACTGTAGCACAAAAACTACCAGAGACAATACATAAGTGAATGAGCTTGGCTAGGTTCCACTAAATCTTTATTTACAAAAATAGGCGGTAAGCTGGATCCACAGAGCCGCTCTAGATCAAAAGCATCTTTCCCTCTCAAGCTCCATTTGTCTATCTCCTAGTTTTCCTGCGAGACTCAGTACAAGTTGAGTCTCTGTACTCCCATAGCATATATACCTAATGGATTTTAGGAAAGTTCTTTTTTCCAAGGCTCCAGTGCTTCCTTCCATGTGGAGTGAGTTCCATTAGCATAGCTCTGTGGCCTCTCTCCATTCCCCGTGGGGTGTGGAGGCACTTGGAGTAGTCAATGCTCCTTCTTAGCTCACTCTTGGAACCAAACCGCCCGCAGAGAGCTCATGTTCTGCCGGCTGTCCCAACCAGAGGGGGCCACTCCACCGCTGCTGAGAAAGGTCTGTCTGTCTCGTACTGCCTGTGCCTGCATGCCTAAGTCTATCTCTTTCCAGAGTTCCTCACTGTCAACTTACTCGTGCCAAAGTCATATTTTGATCTCTATCTGTTTTCTTGACTATCTCTTAATTGGTTCAGAACACTAGAGGGAAACAGGAGTGAAATTAGCCCCAATGAACCTCAACATATCCCACTAGTCAAAGTACTCACAGATATTTTCTTTGTATAACTTCTTTCTCTTGAGTTCAGTGATTCCCAGAGTGGACCTCAGTCCTCTGGAGATTTCTTCCAAAATCACCATGAACAGATCCAGAAGTGCTAGTTTTCCTCTCACACTGACAGCAGATGACGCAGTTCTTTAAGCTGTTATTTTTACCTATAGCATAGAGATACTTCTAATTACCTGCTAACTGAGTTTTTCAGTTTCTAAAAGTGAGTTTTCCACAGTTTCTAAAGTGAATGATTGCTTAGTGGATCTTTAATTCAGCATTCTGTTAAGCATGGCAGTCACTCTTTTGGTATTCTGCAAAACTTTTATTGAGCATAAGCATACAGGGCAGAATTTCAGCAGTTCTCAGGAATGATAATTTGTGAAGAGTATATCATTGATGCCGTCTTCAATTTTTCATTGTTTTCAACTGCCAAAACTGAAGTCTGGTTTTTGCATTATGTGTTAGTGTTAGTGTGGCATCTTTAGCAAGTATATAGCATACTGAAATGCATATGGTCCATATAATAGAGTACAGGCTATAGAGTCAGACTGCTTGGGTTTGTATTCCAATATCACCACAAACCAGCTGTTGTGGCTATGGATAAGTTATTGCAGTTCTTGTACCTCAGTTTATTCACCATTAAAATGGGGAGTACCTATATCATAGGGATAATGTGAAGATTAAATGAGATAATCCATGGAAAGTGCTTAGAACACATGGTTAGCTGCCCGGTATTGTTTTATTATTATTATGCACATAAATTAAATTTTCATTAACTAGATTTTAACCTATGTATAGATAGATTAAAATAGAAGTCATCCATAAATCTATTACTAAAGCAGATGTATCTGTAATCTGCCAAAATCTTTTTATACAGTACATTTCCTTGGTTATACCTTTTATAGCACATATTTTTTGTTTGGTTATCTGTCTTCTCTACTGGAACCTAAATTTTATAATAGCGAGAACTTTTCCTTACATGGGAGTTCTCTGCTATAGCCCCAATGTCTAGAACAGTGCCTGGCACACAATAGTAATGTTTTTTTTAAAAAAAATATATATATTGCATTTTTAAATAAATATTAATATGCTACATAAGAATTTCTACTATATAACCTGTGATATAATATTGAATTTACTAAAAAAGGTACTAGATTATGACTATCTTTGACGTTCTTTTATACATTAAATCAACATTCAAGGTCATACTGTCATTCTTATTAAGTAACTAATAATGAAACATATATATTTCTCTCCAATTCTTTACTGTCACTGAGTTATCTTCCACCAAGGGAAGGTTTGGTAGTGACTATGGGTCTTCTGTGAAATCTGAGTAGGACAAAGCCAAATAAAGAGCTCTATTTTTCAATTCAGCAATTCAAAATGACTCAGCAGTTATAGTTCTACACATATGCCCAAGAGAAATAAACGGAGAAGCCCAACAAAAGACATGGACAAGGATGCTCATAGCAGGTTTGCTTATAATAGCTAAAAATTGGAAACAACTCAAATATCTGTCAATAGGAGAAGAGAAAAATAAATTGTGGAATAATGATGCAATGGAATAGCACACTGCAACAAAAAGAACAAACTACTCTTACATAACCTTATGGGCAGCAATGTGGGTGAATCTCACAGATATAAAGATAAGAAAAAGAAGCCAGACACAAAAGAGAATATATTGCATGACTCCATTTATATGAAGATTCAACTTATAAGAATTTATAGACGAAACTTATTTGTGGCAATAAAATTCAAAATAGTGGTTCCCTCTGATTGGGGAATTGTGGTGACCTGGAGGTTGGCCTGAGAGCCCTGGGATGTGGGAAATGATCTCTAGCTTGAGTTGGGTGACGGTTCACAGGTGTGTGCACACTCACGTGCGCATAAATTCATTGAATTATTCAGGTAAGATCTACGGACCTTACGGTACAGGTTCTGTTTGTTATACATGTACATATAGGGAGAGACATATTTAAAGAGAGAGAGAGTAACTCTTGCATGCCTGACATTTAGCTAGGCCTTGGAAACACACTGATGAGCAAAACAAGAAAGGTCCCTTCCCTTAGGATAGTGTGTCCCTGGGGCTAGCTCAGTACCTATAATTTATGCTCAGCAGATGATGGTTGACCTGAACTGAGCATTCTTTTTGCACACTAACCACATAAATTAAAAAAAAAATACTTTTACAGATGCTGATGGCAAAAATGGTACTTTGTATTTCTTTGATAAACATGATTTCTTTCATTTTAGGCTTTTTTTTTTAACATGGGCAGGCACCGGGAATCAAACCCAGGTCCTCTGGCATGGCAGGCAAGCATTCTTGCCTGCTGAGCCACCGTGGCCCACCCCATTTTAGGCTTTTTCAATTGGAGGTCATCACAATGCCTCCTTCCGGAAAAATCCAAGAATTTTTTTATCCCCTTAGCAAAAGAGCTACATGCACTTTCATCTTGCAAATTTCAGAAATGATTCTCAGTGCTACTAGCATTCTCCATATCCCTGGAACTGTGCACTAAACTCCAAGCCATGAACACACTTATGAAAAATGATGCTTTCGAGCCTACCCCGTGGTGCAGTAAATTTTGAAAGTACTCTTAATAATAGTAAGGGCCAACATTGACTTTAATGGTCTTCAATTCCATCACGTAATTTCGTTAGCAAGCCAGCACAGATGCAAGCAGGGGTGATGTCATACTTTTCTCCCCTTGCTCTGAAATCTGAGTCAGGCGCCAGAGACGAAAACCAGTTTTACAGACTCTAATCGGATTAAAGCTCTGGCAGCCGCTAATCAATAGCTGGTAGCTGGAGGAATCCCAACATGGGCTAAACCCTCTCAGGTTCCTCCATGGGCACTGCCTCACTCAGATTCAGGTGGTCACTTTCTGCCAGGGAGAAGTCAGGGTGCTGTGTCCGGAGGCACGGTGCTGGCTGCACTTTTCCCACTCTCAGGGTCTGAGGGGAGAGAGAGGTTTGTCATTTGTGCAGCAGCCTCAAATCTTGCTCTCTGATCTCACCCGAAGGATATGTCTCACTACCTACACAAAGGTCAAATGGTAAATTAGCAGTTAAGATCATGAACTCTGGAGTCAGACGCTAGCTCTGACCTTGATTAGACAACCTTGAGCAAGTTACCCTAGCTCTCTGAACCTCAGTTTCCTCATTTATGACACCCACCTTCATAGAGGGGTAGTGAGGATAGAGAGCTCATGTATGTAAAACGCTTAGAGCAGCCCCTCTCTTCTGTGGTTGCATATGCTCAATAAATGACAACTATTCATGAAGAGAAATGATAAGCTAAGATTAATAGCTATGAATTATCATTATAATTCATAGAACCCTGAAATTCCCCCTCACAACCAGAAAGGAGAACTCCTTTTTATTCCTTTATCAATGTATTTGTCTCAACTTTCCCATCTTTCAAACTTGCTTCAAACAAGCAAGAAGCCAGTGCCTACATGTGCTTATAACCCCCAGGTTACTTTAACAAGAACTTTGATAACATGGCAAAATGCAATGACCTCATCATCTCACTACCGCGGCAGTAAAAATCAATGCTACTTAAAAAGCCTGACAATCAATCAAGGTCTAGCCAGATATCTGTGGAAGTAAAAAAGGCCCATAAAAAAAACTGATTCACCCAGGGATCTCATTAGGCTTTGCAGCAGTTTTCCCTGATGTAAGCTGGGAGTTTTCATTTCATTTTTTTTTCATATATGGAATCCCTGTGAGATCAGGGCTATATGTCTCCCCAGCAGCTGGCTGGGAAGCATTTTTATTGGTTGGATGTCCTCACTTCCATTAGCAATGCAAATGTCATTCATAAGTCACTGTCACTCCACCCTCCCGCGGTGACGCTGAAAGCCCATGCTACTTCAGTTCAGAGTAAGTCACTAAAGAGTAACAGACATGTTTATTTTTATTGCATTATACATAGTGTCATAGGGGTTATAAAAAGCATCATCTTATGATAATGCATTTCTATTCTATGGGACTTTTCCTAAAACCTCATAATTCAAATTTTAATGTAAGATAATTTTCCCTCTTCGGAGCCCCAGTCAGTTTAAGAATTAGCACCACTATGGGCCAGGCATTCTTCAAAGATATGCCTGGAGATAAAAAGATGGAGAAAGCATAAGCTTTCTGTGGGGTTCTATGAGACTAGCAGCCACAAATCCCACTAACTCCACACCTAGTATCTAAAAAGAAGACAAATAAAGTGAAATACAGAATTGGCATATACCACTGAGCTAAGGGTCTTTTTTTCCTCTAGCAATGAAAATAACACTAGACTCTGGATTGTCAACTATAGCACAATCAACTTTAGAGGAAACTTAAACTGGTATGAGAAATAGGGGAACTGAAATTAGAAGCCCCACTGTTCTCAACTGCTTTGGCACCCTATTCTCTTAGGAGCTCAATTCTTAACCTACTCCATATCCAATGTGTGCATGATGGGAAAGGGAGTGAATTCACACACTGGAGGCTGTGTCCTCTTCAATACTTCAGGAGCATTCCCTAATTTCTTTAGTTAGTCTCTTTGTTTATAAGTATAACTATACTTACCTCTTGGAGTTGTTGTGAGGATTAAATGAAACAATATAAATTAAAAGTGGCTAGAAAAGCAGCCAGCTTATATTAGGTGTTGCTGAAATGGTAGCTACGGAGAGAACTCAGTTCCAGCAACCCAAAGGAACATGACCACACACACTGCCCCCCTTACTAGCTTCTGGTTTTTCCTAACTTAAAGCAGGAGGAGCAGACTTTTGTTGCCCATATCAACCTAAAAAGGAGTCTAAACTTACCTACTAGCACTAGACGGTCAGTAGGGCAACAATCCATCCTTGACAAGGGATGTAGAAACAAATTCAACAAAAGATATTAACATAGCAAAAATAACAGTGACCCCAATTGTTGTACTTGGGTTAAATTCCCTTATTGAAAGATAAAGACTTTCAGATTGATTTAAAGAAAATTTTAAAAACTAATGCCAGCTATATGCTATTTACAAAAGAGATAGATGATCTAAAACAAAATACTACAAGAAGTTTGAAAATATGTGGATACCCAAAAGTAGTCCAGGTAGAGCCAAACAAAAAGAAGCAACATATCAATATTAATTAATATTAGCTCCTACAGAATTGAAGACAAAAGTCTATAAATGGGACAAGGAAGGTTGTTTTAAACAGATTAATAGTAGACTCATCAAAATAAACAGCAACCATGAAATTTTACCCTCTGAATATCACAGCAGCAGAAACATAAATAGTAATACAGCTTTCTCAATGTGTCAGGCCCCGTCCTAATCTTTTTATATACACCAACTCACGTAGTCCTCCCCAAAACCCTGTGAAGTAGGTGATATGGTTTCATAGTTGAAGAAATTTGTCCAATGTCTGTGAGCTCATGAGACTGGAGCTGGTACTCAAATCGGGCAGATTGGAACCAGCATCAGTGCTTTTAACTTTGTTACTATACTCATTCCAAAAAAAAGTAAAAAGAAGTGTTAGAAATAGAAAAAAATATTGTCAAAACCATGCTGTTTTCATTTCCTGGGCTGCTCAAAAAAGTACCATGCAATGGTCCAGCTTAAATAATGAAAATGTATTTGCTCACAATTTTGAGGCTAAGAGAAAGTCCAAATCAAGGCATCATAAAGCTGATGCTTTCTCCTCAAAGATGTAGCATTCTGAGGCTGGCTGCCAGCAATCCTTGGCCCTTAGCATGTTGCATGGTAAGGCATATGGCAGCCTCTTCTGGCTTCTCCCTTCTCTTCTGGGTTCTGCTGATTTCATCTTCTAGCTGCTCCCTCTGTGGTTTTCTCTCTCTGTAATCTGAATTTCAGATTAAAGGACTCCAGTAATAAGATTAAGACCCATCTTGTTTGAATTGGGCCACAACATAACTGAAGCAATCTCATCAAAAAGTCCTACTTAAAATGGGTTCACGCTCATTAGAATGGATTAAGTTTAAGAACACGTTTTTCTGGGGTACATAACATACAGCTCCAAACCACCACACATAGTATACAGGGAGAGGTTAACAAATCATACCTAAAATGTCAAGATGACAAAAAAATTAATATACAAAATATGTGAAAAATACATATAACAAGCTTAACATCACAGAAAGCCTAAAGAGAGCTCTCTAAGGGGAGAAGACACATTCTTTTCAAATGTCTGTGAAACATTTATTTGAAATATATAGAGAAAGAAATCATGTTAATAGATTAGGAAAACAATCAGTAAGTTTTTTTAAAGTAGAAATCTTATAAGGCTTGCTCACTGATTAAAATGGAATTAAACCTAAAACTTACCTCTTCTAAATAGCTCTTTTGTCAAAGAGTAAATAAGACCTTAATTTAAAAATTTAGAAATTAGCAAGTATTAAGACACTAAGTAGAAAACTCTATGGCATATGGACAAAACCTTACTCAAGAGAAAAATATCCTTAAACAAGTTTTCTCCTAAATTAAGAAATGTCTAAATATTTTCTGAGCATTAGACTCAGAAGCTAGAAAAAGAAAAACAAAATAGCAAAAGGAACCAATGAATTAGGAAGTTAAAAATAATCAGAATTGTTGAGTAAACCCAAAATATAGTTCTTTGAAAAAAAGTACTGAGATATTTGACAAATAATGACAGAGAGGGGAAGTTTGAGAGCACATATAATACATCACCAATGAGAAAGCAAATATAACTAAGATGGGGAAAAGACTGTTTTTAGTAAAATAATGCTACTTCTAACTTTATGCCAATAATGTGAAAGCCTAAATGAAAAAGGATAATTTTCTAAGATCCTACTTGAATTTTTTTTAAATCAGAAATTGAAAAGATAAGTGAAATCAACTGCTGAGAAAAAGTTCCAGATGTTGGCTTTACAGACAGTCTTATAAGGCTTTCAAGAAGTCACTTCTCAACGTTAGCATAATCATATCAAAAACTGATCAAGACAGTGAAGAAAATCATAGAAGGCAGATTCACTTTTGAATATATAAGCAAGCATCCTAACCAAAGTATTAACAAATAGAACCAGCAACACATTAAAAGAGTAAGATAGCCCCTCTAAATAGGATTTATTTCAGGAATTCAAGGATGGATTGATAATAGAAAATCTACCCAGGTGGTCACTTTGACAAATGCAATTGATAAAATCCTATACTCACTCAGGATTAAAATTATGGGTAAACAAAGAATAGAAAGAAACTTCTCTGATATGATACAGAACATTTTTTTAAAAACCAATAACAGTTTCCTCAAAAAGTCAATATAAAAAAAAAAAAACTAGATAGCTAAATAGAAAAAAAAATAGCTGATTTTGGTCTAGTAGAGATAACCTATCAAAAATAGAAAAGTATTCCATAATAATCAATCTATGATCATTCCTCCATTTCCAAGACCCTCCTTTGTAATAAAGAAACTAGGTGTCAACCAATTATTGTAATTTCCCCTTTGGAAATTCTCTAATTGTCTTGATAAGCCAATGTAACTTACTAACCATTTGAGACTCTTACTTTGGTTTAAGATCTCCTGCTCAAGCAGTTTCTCTTACAATAAAATGACTTATTAAGAAAAGTCAATATTATGGGTGAGGAGGAAGTTACAGGATTGTTCTATATTTAAAATGTTCTATGTTAAATACTAAAAGTACCTAACAACCAAACACAAGAAACTTAATCTTGATTGGGTCCTGGGTTTTAAAAAAAGCAACATTAAAAGATATTTGGGGAAGAAAACAGGTAACAAATAGAACAGTAAAAAAAAAAAGTATCTCTATAAAGAATTCTTATAAATAATTTTTTTTAAAAAGACAAATACTCTTCCCTCCCCCAAAAATAAGGAAGAAAACACAAACAGGGTAATTTCAAAAGCAAAATATAAATTGCCAAAAATCATATGAAAAGGTATTCAGTCTGACTAGTAACCAAAGAAAGGTACATTAGAATAACAAAGAAATGCATTTTTCACTTCCAGATTGGCAAAGATTTTTTTTTAATAATCACATTCAAAGCTGGTGAGGGTATAATTTCTCTATAGTGGAAGTGTAAATTAGTTCAACTATTTGGAGGAAATTAGATACTATATACCAAAAGATGACATAAATATTTCTACTAACCCAATTTTTAAATGTCTAGAATATGTCCAAAGAGAATAATTGAATGAGTGGTCAAAAAACTGATGTACATGCTTTCCCATTGCAATACTTTTAAAACATTTTTCTTCTTTATTAGAGAAGTTGTAGGTTTACAGAACAATCATGCATAAAATACAGGATTCCCATATTAAAATTTGCATTGGTTTGGAACTATTAAAATTTGTATTGGTTTGGAACATCTGTTACAATTGATGATAGCACTTTTTATAATTGAAATATTAACTAAAGTACATGATTTAATATATACATTTTCCATCTATTTTTTCTTGTGGTTATGATGGGATTAATATTTGACATACTAAATGAATAACAATTATATTTGGTTTGATACCAATTTTGCTTCAATAGCATACAAATATACTTTTCCTATACTACTCTGCTGCCCCTTTTTTATGTACATGTTACCATTTATCTTTGTACATTTTATGTCCAAAATCATAGGTTTATCAGTACTTTTTATGCATTTGCATTTTAGCAACTGTGGGAAGTAAGAAGTGCAGTTACATACCAAACAATATAATACAATAATAATGGCATTTATAATTACCCAAATGGTTACTCTTACCACAGTTCTTTATTTTTTATGCCACTTTGAGCCACTGTCTATTGTCGTTTCCTTTCAGGCTGAAGAACTCCCTTTAGCATTGCCTGTAGGAAAGACCTAGTGGTGATGAGCTCCCTCAGCTTTTGTTTATCTGAGAATGTCTTCATCTCCCCATCATTTTTTAAAGAAAGTCTCGCCTAACAGGAAATTTTTGGCTGGCAGTTGTTTTCTTTCAGCATTTAAGTATTTCAATCCACTGCCTTCTTGCCTGCATAATTTCTGATGAGAAATTGCACTCAATCTAATTAGAGCTCTCTTGGACATAACACATTGCTTTTCTGTTGCAGCTTTCAGAACTCTCTCCTTGTCTTTTGCATTCAGTAATGTGATCAATATATGATAGAGCATATTTTTCTTTATGTTTATCCTCTTTGGTGTTCTCTGGGCTTCTTGGATGGTAAGGTTTGAAGTGATTATGTACCCCAGAAAAGCCAGGTCCTTTAATCCTCATTCAATATTGCTGGGTGGGATCTTTCTGATTGCTTCCATGCAGATGTGACCCACCCAATTGTGGGTGGTAGCTTTTGATTAGATGGTTTCCATGGAGATGTGTCTCCACCCATTCAGGGTGGGGTTCCCTTCTTAAGAGGGAACCATTTTGGAAGGAGCCACTGGAACCGACAGAGCCAATAAAACAGACAGAGCCCCAGGGAAGCCATTGAAGAAGCCTCTATGTGCCTTTCCAACTGAGAGAGTAATCCCAAACATCATCAGTCTTCTTGAACCAAGGTATCTTTCCCTGGGTACCTTATTTTGGACATTTTTATAGCCTTGCCTTAATTTGGACACTTTCACGGCCTTAGAACTGTAAACTTGCAATGTAATAAATTCCCTCCTTTAAAATCCATTCCAGGCCATGGTGGCTCAGCAAGCAGAGCTCTTATCTGCCATGCCAGAGACCTGGGTTTGATTCCCAGTGCCTGCCCATGTAAAGAAGAAACATATTCCAGTTCTGGTATATGACATTCCACTAGTTTTCACAAACTAAAACAGATGCGTATATTTGGGAAGTTCTTTGTCATTATTTTTTTTAATATTCCTTCTGCCCCTTTCTCCTTGCTCCTTCTGGGACTTTCGTAATGCATGTATATTGGTTTGCTTGATGGTATCTTCGGCTATTTTGACTTTTTATAATTCCTTTTCTTTCTGCTCCTCAGTCTGATTCATTTCAAGTGTCCTGTCTTTGAGTTCACTGATTCTTTCTTTTTCCAGCTCCAATCTGTTCTTGAAACTTTTCTGGGCATTTTTCATTTCCGTTATTGTTGTCTTGAATGCCAGTAATTGTTTGGTCCCTTTTTAAAATTACTCTTTACTAAGATTCTCATATTGCGCATTCATCATTTTCCTAATATCCTTTAGTTCTTTCTAACTCTGGGATTTGTTCTAAGATATCTGTTTCCTGATTTTGTTTCCAGCGGGTGATAAGACAAAGATTTTCTTGAGCTTCAGCCTTCCTATCAGGTGTGCGGGCTTGTCCCTGTTTTACAGGGCTCATGTTTTGTCCTAGGCTTTTGTTTGTCATTTTACAGTTCCCCTGTTTACAGGAGCGTAGCTGTCCCCTCTGATTCCGAAGAGACAGACTTCCCCTTCCCGGGTATTTGAATGCTACAAGCCTTTACCCCAGATTGTCCACTCTAGAGATTCTCAGACTCCTTTCATCGTCTCAAGCTGGAAGGAAAATCCTGAGAGGAGAAGAGCACTAGAGAGGGCTTTCCCAAGTCAGTCTTTCGCAGCTGAAACAGGGCAAGGGACCCATGGAAGGACACAGGCCGTCTCCAGAGTGCCCTGTGGACAGAATAAGAAGGGGTGCCAAGTGTTTCTTTCATGGCTCCCCAGAACTGAGCTTTATTGGCCTGCCCAGCAAATGCAGCCCCTCAACTGTTCCCCACAGCCCTGAAGAAATATAGCACATTTAAGTCTCCTCCACCGTGGCCTCTGCTGTGGCCTTTGTCCAGGGCAGGCTGAAACAATGACCACCTTTAGAACCAGGCCCCCAGTGATCCAAAGACACTCACCAAAAGCTGTGACAACTGATTGGCCATGCTCAACCCTGGTCTTGGGGAAGAAGATGTTTATGTCCCTTCCTGTCACCAGCAAGTGAGCCAGGGCCTAGACCCCACTGCAGCAAGAGTGGGGTATGGGCACTGGTAGACACTGGAGTCGCTGCACATAAAGAGCAATTTGCTATTCTTTATCGTTCTTTACTGTATTTTATCTGCCTTTCTCCTGCTCTGTCCTGGATGCTATATGGTGTTCTTCTGGCCTCCAGAATTTCAAAATAGTTGTTTCAGACAGTTCCCGTCTATTTAATAGTCGTTGTGGTGGAAAGACTAAGTCCTGGAGCTTCATACTCCACTTCTTTCTACCTTATTGCAGCAATTAAATATTGTTTTCATCTAAATAACCAACTAAACAAGTCGTGGCATAGCCATATAACAATATAGTCTTAAGCCTTCAGAAAGGAGAAGTAAATCTATGTGCGTCAGCATAGAAAGACATCCATTAAATATTTTAAAGTTAAATATGTGCTGAAACGTTTATAAATCCATAGAAAAACTTCTGAAAAGTATACAATAAAAAACAGTGGCTATCTTTGTGGAGTAGAATCATGAGGAATTTAACTTTCTACATCATGTCTGAAATTTTTAGTCTTTTCAAATCAGCATATATTGTGTTTATATTCAGAAAGATAATTATTATCATTATTTCTTGCAGGAAGCAAGAAAGAGGAAGCCTGTGTACCCTCCCTCCATAGTAAATGTTAAGTCCATGTCCCATCTGGCTGGTTCATCAAAAAGCCACAGGGATTGGGTCAGAAACTACATCAGCACATGGATATCTTGCTTTGTAAAGCTCCACATGCCTGACCCTTAAGTCACTTCAGAGATTGGCCCCTCTTTCAGGTCACCCTAATTGCTACTTGTTTTAGTTTGCTATGTTGTTGAAAGTAGATACCATAAATGGGTTGGTTTGTTAACAATGGAAATTTTTTAGGTTACAGCTTAGTTTTGAGGCTGTCAAATGTCCAAACCAAAGCATCATCAAGACAATGCTTTCCTCCTGAAGACCATCTGCTGGCAGCCCTGGCTCCTCTGTCACATGGCAGGGCACATGGTGGCATCTGCTAGTCTCTCCCTTTTCTCTTCCAGGTTATGTTACTTTCAGTTTTTTGCTTCCATGGCTTTTTCTTTTCATCTGAATTTCATTTTCTTATAAAGGACTCTAGTAAGAGGGTTGTGACCTACCCTGAATGAAGCGGGTCACACCTTAACTTAAGCAGCTTCACCAAAAGATCCTACTTACACTGGGTTCACACCCATAGGAATGGATTAATTTAAAGAATAAACTTCTCTGGGGTACATACAGCTTCAAACCACCACATTACTGAAATAATTACTCCACATAGGGGAAAAATAAGTGAGCCAGAGGTGCCCTGTTTCCAAATCTCCTTCTCCACCTTGTTTTATGATCAGTTTAGACCCTCGGCCTCTGATGAACCATCTGCTCAGCTGCTTCTTATCCAGTAGCATTAATTGTCCTTTTTATTTTTAAGCTGCCTTTAAGAAAAGATTCAGAGGCAAGAGCATCAGCAATGCCCCCTAAATCTCAGGAATAAATCAGGCCCACTAACCTGCTCCCTATTTCCCCTCTGTGAACATGGCCACGATCAAGGTGTCACAATCATCGTAACATCATAGCTCTGAGGATCAGTACTTAAAAGCAGGCATTTTGCATAGCCTGCCAGGTCAATCCAAGCAAAAGGCCAAGGAGACTTTGCCAAAATGATTCCAAGTGGCAAAGCACTATGCTTGGAAGCTTCACATTTCAGAGAGTGATTCAGGAAGCAGGTCTAAGATGCTCGGCTGGCCAGCCTCTTGGTAATTACATTCATAGCTTGAATATCGTGTGTGGATAATTAATGATCTATAAATGTCCCAAATGAGTGCACATATTGAGTTATTCTATCATTAAAAATGGTGGCAGTGTTAATGTGGTTCCTCTGTTGGGTTCATTAACTGGACAGAGTGTCAAGTCAGTGTGGATTTATTTTTTCATTTCTTCCATTCGCTCTTTATTTTGTTCCCTTCCATTGTTCATAAATAGAAGTGGTAATTACTGGAGGAGAAAAAAAAGCATTTCTCAATTCCTTCACTAGTTATTATAGGGAAAGGTAGGAATTATTTACCTATAATCATATTGCCAAGTCTGCAGAGAACTAAATAGATGCAAGCAATTAGCTGAAGGATTTTGAATGCTAAAGTACTCTGAAAAGTATACAATTCTAAGTATTAGTAAGCTAATGTTTTTCATCTTGCACTGTGTATACCTGACCTCAAAGTGATCTTTGGGCTAGAGAAATCACTGCATGGGGCAATTCAAATGACACAAAACCTACATGTCTTGGAGGGTTGTAAGTACCTTGATCAAAGTTCTGGTTACCTGAAGCCCACTTTAGAATACCACATGCTTATCCAGGATCTCTGGGGACAAGCAATCAGAAGGTCCAAGGAAATGAGGTTAGATTCTAAGAAAATGAGTACCAGATAGATAAAGATAGATGAATGATAGATTAATGGATGGATGGATACATAGAGATGATAGACAATGATAAGTAGATAGATAGATAGATAGATAGATAGACAGATAGATGATAGATATAGATAGGAAAATAGAAAGATGGATAGGTGAATAAATAGACAGATGGATAGGCATGAATAAAGACATGAATAAATATATCCCTTCCTCACTCCAATACCTGTGCATCTAAACAAGGACAACTGAATACCTCCTACCTCGGAGAAAGTGGTGACCTTACTTCTTCTCAGGGCTGGCTCTTCACTTATTCTCTTGATCCCATCCCCTCCTGTCTCTTCCCAAATCTTGATCCAATATGCATTCTTGAATCTGGGCTCTCTCCCCACTAGTTCCTTCAGCATACAAACTGTATTAGTTTGCTAAACCTGCAGGAATACAATATATCAAAAATGGAACACCTTTTAAAAAGGGATTTAATTAAGTCCCAAGTTTACAGTTCTAAGGTGATGAAAATGTCCAGACTAAGCCTCCAGGGAAAGACACCTTGGCTCAAGAAGACCAATGACGTTCAGGGTTTTTCAGATGGGAAGGCACATGGCAAAGTCTGTTAGCCTTCTCTCCAGACTGCTTCAATGGCTTCACCAGGGGCATATTCTTTCTGCATTTCCAAAGGTCTCTGGTTGCATGGATTCTAAAGCTTTTTCCAAAATGGTTCCCTCTTAAAGGGCTCTAATAAATGCCTTGAATGTGTGGAAATATATCTCCATGGAAACCACCTAATTAAAAGTACCACCCACAATTGGGTGGGTCACAGTTCCATGGAAACAATAAAAAAGAAACCACCCCACAATATTGAATGAAGATTAAGAATCATGGCTTTTCTTGGGTACACAATTTCAAACTGGCACACAAACACACACACACATTTCCCCAACCTACTCCCCCTCAGGCTCACAAGTTTCATCTGAGCAGTCTTCCACATCTGACCATCTCACTCAGTCACCCCCATCTTACCCTTCTCTCCACTGCAACTTGCCTCCCACTCTCCGCTACAATGTTCCTCAAAAGTCACCAGTCAGAAAATGTCCATGGTTCCCTCATCCTTTAATATTTGGCCACTTTACTTTGCATTTATATTTTCTCCTCCCAGATCTTCTATAATAGTTTACTCCTTTGTTTCTTTTTTCTCTCTCTCAACACTCTGTTTTGATTCATCTATTCTTTTATTTATTAATTATTTATTGAAAACTTGTCTTGTGCCAGGAACTGAGCTTGATCCTGGGAGCAAAAAACGGCCATGACCTACACCTTATTCTTAAGAGCCTGCTGTAGTTTGCAAGCTTCTGGAATGCAATATACCAGAAATGGAACACTTTTTAAAAGGTGAATTTACTAAGTTGCAAGTTTACAGTTCTAAGGCCATGAAAACGTCCAAATTAAAGCAAGTCTATAGAAATGTCCAAATTAAGGCACCAACAAGAGGTTTTCTTCACTCAAGAAAGGCCAATGAAGTTCAGGGTTTCTCTCTCTCCTGGAAAGGCACATAGCAAATATGGCAACGTCTGCTGGCTTTCTCTCCAGGCTTTTTGTTTCAGGAAGCTCCCCCAGGAGTGTTTTACTTCTTCATCTCCAAAGGTCTCTGGCTGCGTGGGCTCTCCTGGTTCTCACGACTCTCTTGACATTTTCTTGTGGCTCTACCTTGGCTCTCTCATCATTCTCCAACTTTCTCCAAAATGCTTCTTCTTTTAAAGGATTCCAGTAAACTGCTCAAGACCCAGCCTGGAATGGGTGGAGACACATCTCCCTCTAATGAAAGGCTAATATGCACAATTGGGTGAGTCACATCTCTGTGGAGATAACCTAATCAAAAGATTCCAACCTACATTCTTGAATAGGGATTAAAAGAAAGGTTGCTCCCACAAGATTGGATCAGGACTAAAACATGACTTTTCTAAAGTACATAACCTTTCAAATTAGCATAAAGCCTAAAGAGAGAAATAGTTGGGTAAACAGATGAATTACAGTAAAACAAGATATGTGTAATAAGTCATTCATTCAGTGATTCAAAAATATTTTGGCCACTTACCATGTGTCAAGCCCCATTCTAAGTACTGGTGATACAACAGGAACAAAATAGATAAAAATCTCAGCCTTTACTGAGTTTATATACTAAAGAGAGAGGAAAAAAAGAGTATGAGTAAAATATATAGTAGGTCAAAAAATAAAGCAGGGGAGGAGAATGGGGGAGTTCTAGAAGAAAGGAGAGCTTGTCATTTTCAACAGAAGATTAGGGAAAAGCTTGTTAAGAAAGAGATATTTGTAAAAGACTCACTAGAGGTATGTGTGGGTATTGGAGGGAAAATATCTTGGCTAGAAGGAACAGCAAATGTGAAGTCTCTGAGGCAGAAGCATTTCTACAATGCTCTTTCATAGTGAGGACACAGGTGGGTGTTGGAAGATGAAGTCAGAAATGTAAAGCATACGGTCCATCAAAGGGACTTTGAGTTTTACTCAGAGTGAGATCAGAAACCAACAGGCGGTTTTGAACAAAGGAATATATGTTAAAAGAATCCCTCAAAGGAAAGAAGTACTAATATATGCTACAACACGATAAACCTCAAAAACATACTTGGTGGAAATAAAACAGGCATAAAAGACACATATTTATAATCCCATGTATATGAAATATACTGAACAAGTAAATCCATAGAGTCAGAGCACAGATTGTTGGCTAGAGGATGAGGGAATGGAGAACAACTGCTTCATGGGTATGGGGTTTCCTTTTGGGGTGATGAAAATGGTTTCAAACTAGATCAAGATGTTACTTGTACAACATTATAAATATACTAAATTCACTTATAAATGGATAATTTTAAGTTATGTGATCCTCATATCCTCATATCCTCAACAAACAAAAGGATCCCTCTAGTGACTGCATTGAAACAAGAGTCTAGGGACCATGAGCAGAAACAGGGAATGTGGTTAGGCGGAGATAATCTAGGAGAGAGATGCTGGCGGCTTGGAGCAGGAGGAAGGCTCAGAGAAAGAGGCGTGAGAAAATTAGATATGGGGTGTTTTTTTAAGGCAGAACCAACAGATTTAGAGATGGATTACAAGTGAGAGCTCCCCAAAGGTGAGGGTACCCACAGAAACCGCAAAGGTCCCCATAAGAGAGTAAGATTTAAACACTTGCCCGGCAGGTTCAGCTGCACCTGACGCCAGCACTGGTCTGTAAAACCTTTCCCGGCTCCGTTCCTCCTCTCCTCAGCACTCCCTACCTTCTACCTCGGAAGTGATCCAAAATAGTAACCTTCATCTCAAAATGAAGGAGAAGGGGCAGGATGCACATTGGGGGAAAAATGAAGAAGCTGAACAAGTCCCCAGTTCCAATGGCCAGCGTTCAGTAGGCCTGAGCTGGAGAAACAAGAAAAGCACCAACCTTTAATGAAATACACTTACTACTATTATTATACTAGCCTGGACATGTTATCACTAACAGGATGACCTACTGTTAACTGGAAGTGGTCAGAAAGTACTATAATTTGCCCTAAATTTCATCTTTCATCCAAGGCCAGGGAAAAACCTAACTCCATAGAATAAATGTAAAGGGACAGTGGGAAACAAAAAATAAATTTATTTTATTGTAATAAAGTCTTGCTTGTTCAAAGAAACACTTACTTTAGGAAGTCAAGACTAAAATGATCAGCAAGTGCACTTTAGGGCAAAGGCCAGCTAAAGAAGCAGGCTTGTGTCTCATTGATGATATATACCTCCAGCCATAAGCACAGCTTTTAATGTTAAACCTGCAAAAAAAGACACAGTCCTCTGAGAAAGCCTGTCCCTTAGACACAAAACTGCTAGGAGCTGGTAGGAAAAGCAAAGGGTTCTGTTGTTGTTATTCAGTAAAAGACCTTAAGTTCTTTGGAAGCAGAAATTCTGGGCTGAATTTATAATTTGAATAGATTCTTCACAGGTAAAGATAATCCTTCATTTAACATTTCTTCACTCTGTTGTTTTTTCCATATCGTTCATAGCAAACCTTGACATTTGATTTATTATTACCATAATGCTCTTGTGCATTTGCTATTTTGATTATTGTCTCCTATTTAAAGCTGAGTTGGCACTTTCTTCCTGGGACCTCATTTCCAGCAGCTTCTACATTTTATGAACAAATTATTTTTTATTGATCATCCTCTTCCTCTGACCAGCTGTGAATATTTTGGAAGTTTGGCAGAGAATGCACATATACCTACTTTTTAAATGTGGCATTTTAATGAAGAAAGTTAGAGTCTTTGTAAAAAAAATAAGCCAAAATGATGCTTTCTTTCGAATTATTTAAAAATAAAAGCTACATATAAGAAATATAATGCAAAATATATGTGGTCATCCTTCAAAAAACAGAATTAATTCTTTGGAAGAGGTATTTTGGTAGCATTTCATTTGTTCTGGTATATGGCTTCTATGCTGAAATGTTTCCAAAACAGCCATAACTACCTAACCCCACAAACCTATGCTTAAAAAAAAAAAAAGTTGAGAAGTTCACTATGATTCCAAGAGTGACATATTACTCCCGTAAGAGAGAGAAGCTGTCAGACGCTGGACTGACAGAGCATCCTCCATCAGTGACCCTGTGAGGAGATACCATAGCCACCTCGAGATGGGTAGAGCCAGTGTGCATAAATAAAATCCAAACAAGAGTGAACCCAACTTTGAGCACTTTCCATATAGCCGACAATTTACATATTTATTTCATTTAATCTGTGAAGCCTATGCAAAACAAGCACTATTATCCCCAATCTGCAGAGGAGATTATAGCTCAGATAGGGTGACTAAGTTGCCCACATTTGCATAGCCAACATTGAAGCTTGGATGTGAACCAAAAATATCTCTCTAAAGTATAGCATTTTAATTTTAGACAATGGTCTTGAACCTCCTCTTCCTTCCCATAAAAATCCATTACTAATGCTTCTAAAAGTCATGAAAATAGCTGATTTGGGCAAGTGTGAAAATTATTGAAGAGGTAGGAACTCAAGAGCTTAGGTAGTTCAATTTCTGGATGATTGTTTTGGAAGTAGGAAGCATGACCACAGTACCCAAGGGTCAGGAAATTCTACTTTCCTCCTCCATTTCTGCTATTCTGCTTTACCCAGCATTGCAACCACTGTCCCAACACCCAGAAGTCAAACTTAATTTGGATCACGTCCATTCATAGAAAAGTAAACTGAGAAACATCAGTTGCTCAGAGTTACACAGCAAATTCTCTTCCAAGTTCTTAATAACCAGACAATTGTAAACCTAAATAAACCTACACCCAGATTTCCAACTTTCACAATTACCTGGCACTAAAGAAACGCAGCTGAAAATAGGATGCTCAGCTGTGTCCATAGTTGCAAAATTAAAACCTGCCTTTAATTGTCTGAGGGTAAAAATCTTGAAATTCCATAAGATGGCAAAAAAAAAAGAACCCCATGAAGCTAAAGAAGCTCTGCATAACAAAGTAAGATACTGTTTTTACAGTGCTAAAGAAGCCAAACTTCATGGATAAGAACACCAAAGAATTTTACTGAGGATAAGACAATACTCTAGCACATTCTGGTTTGAATTCATTATCACTTCTGCAGAAAAGCCACCAAATCATGTTGCTGTGGGGGTCATGTAAGTGCACAGACTGCACTCCACTTTCCTGAGAAAGAAAGTAGCAAGGCACTGGGCTCAGTATTAGTCACATATTCAAGAAGATGGCAGGATTTGTCCTGGGATATTATATATCTAACCAAAATGGGCATCTGACATTCATCTTGGCTTCTCAATATAAACCCCTTTCTCTATTTGGGAAATTTCATACTTTATGACTTGTAGTCAGGGCAAAGACAAACAATCTCCCTATAAAACACGAGAAAATTTTAGATATTCCTTTGCCACAGGAGCACACCAATGAAGCAAAGCTCTGTCAATCAGAGCACCCATTCCAGACTTGGCACAGAGAGCAAGCCCATGCTCAGGGCTGAGTGCCTTCAATCTCTCTTTCTCTCTCTTCTTCACTTGCCTCCCCTCCCCTTCCCTTCCCTCTCCTCTCCCTGCCTTTTTCATCAGCAGTAGCTGCAAGGTGAAGCTCTTACACAAAAGCTGCATTTAAAACTGTATTACCCAGTACTCAGTGGCTGCAGAAGTGGTGCTTTCCTTATATGACTGCGTCTGCAGCCTGTATCTGGCAATTATTCCTGAAAGTTTAGCTTCAAAACTTGTTGTCTCCAGGCCTCTATAAAGTTCTCAGTTAGGTAAGCCATCCCCCTCCTGAAAAAGCAGAAGTCTGTTTCTGATGCCTGTAACCAAAAACTCCCGACTGAATTAAAACCCAGCAACCAAAGCATCTGCTTATAACCCAACACCATTTCTTAATGGATGACCTACATTATTAAGAAAAGTTTCAGTTGTATTTTGTGTACTCTGTTTACTACAATGTAGGTGTGTGGACTGTATTTTAGACAGATTTCCATTTTAAGGAAATGTTGAGGAAAAGGTTGTGCTGCTTAAAACATCAAATTACCCAATGAAAACAATCGTCCAAACATTTTATGCCCCAACTTTGCCAGGTTCCTGAGATATTACTAAATATATTACATATAATATAACATGTAACACATATTCTATACGAAAAATGTTTAGAAATATTAAGAAAGCACTGGGTGGCACGTGTTCTGCTTATGAGTCTGTGTAAAACTAAGGGGCAGTGAGAGAAGGGGAGATATAAGAAGCAGAAGGAAGAAATGGTTAAAAACACCATCACCAGTGAATTCATTTCAGGAATTTCCAATATTTCTAAATTCAGTACTCTAAAGTGATATACATAGTGACTTATAAATACTGACAACTAAATGAAGGCCAGAGTGGGTTGGGGGTTGAGGGAAAGATAATGGAATATCTCTTATTACAAATCATGCCCACTTAAAAATAAATTTAAAAATAAAAAATGTTCACCTCAGAGTAAATTAATGTAAAACTAACTGGACCATTAACTTTAACTTCATTATATCAAAACAATTGGAGTTCAGGGTACCTAAAAAAACATAAGTTTTATGAACAGATTATATATACAATCGATAATATATCCATAGAATCCTACTAGGCAGAGGGCTAGAAAAAAGAAAATCCTTGCTGTCCCTTCAAGCAATAGGAATCTATTAACCTAATCCAACTCATTTAAATCACCTCAGTTTTGAAGAAAAACACACACCTCAAAAGGAGCTCTCACAGAATTTGAAAGGAAAAAAGAAGGAATTGAATAAAAAGAAAATGAAGGAAAGGTTGGAGAAAGGATGAACTCCTTTGAGACAGAAGGCAGGTCACCACTGAAGGCTGTTAAGCTGTTTTGACTGAATTCATTAGTCAAATCAATCAAATGGTTCGATGTCGTCAAAAAAAAAAAACCAAGAAATTGATGTTTTTGATAGAACTGACCAGATAATTAAATAAATGAATGATCAAATCAGTCAAAATACTCCTAGCAGGTGTGTGTAGCTGTAGCAAGAAGACTCAAAGGGAAAGATCCTAAAAGCACAAAACCAAACGAATTCAGGCTGAAGGAACAATGCAGAGCAAAAGGACCAAGTACTGGTGCAGCCACCGCGGGCTGTAAATTGTGGAGGGCAAATGAAGACTTCTGATTAGCTCCTGGCTGTGCTGCTAATAAGGTAGAATTCTGCGGATTACCCATGATTCCAGCAATTTTCAAAGCATTTGAATGTACAAAAGACAAATGAATGATGGGTTTGAGGGGGTGAATGAAGTATAAGAGTTCGTAAAACCTTTTAAACGAAGGTGGAAATCAACCATAGAACACTGTCACTAAATAAAAAATGAGGTGACACAGGGGCACCCTTCAGCCCAAAGAGGAAACGCTCCAGGCAGCAATAAATAGACTGGTTCATAAAACAGAAAAGCCCTCCCCAGCCCTTTCCCAGCTATGTTTTAAAACAAACACTTCAAAATAGTTAATTCAATTTCTTAAAAAATGAAATGTGTCACAAAAATATGGACTGATTTTCTCTACCTTTCTTTTGCTATACCTCTAATAATTTGCATGTTCCCCAATGCAGAGCCACCCAAAAGTTACTAGTCAACAGTCAATCAATAAAGATATATTGAGCATCTACAGTGTATCAGGCACCCTTCAAAACAAACAGCAATCCCTTCCTTCAATCAGCTAATATTCTTGTTGGGGGGTGAGGGGGGAAGACATGCAAAAAATATTAAATATCTTATTAAGATAATTAGTAATAAATATGAATAATTAAAATATTTTTAATAAATGATTAAGAATAACACAGGAAGTTGATCAGGCCAAGATCAACTGGCCAGGAAGTTGATCACAAATGCTGCGAAGATTGATAGAGCAGGATGGGAAGGATTAAGAGTGCTGGAGGGAGGTGCTACCTCATTGTTCATTCAGAAGAACGGGGATGAGTAATTAGGAGTTGAAGGATGACCTTGGGTCCTGGCCTTTGTACGGTGACCAATGGAAACTGGGATAAAGTGCATAATGGACTGTCCTGATCATATCGAGATAAAAAGTGGTGAGGCTCTGAGAGTTGGGGGCAGAATACACTGAGGATTGTGAGGGTGCACACTGAATTCTGGGATCCCTCTTTACCCCCCACCCATGGTTATGTGGTGTAACCTGGAGCACTCCAGCTCTTGGGTTCTCTCTTGGCTCCTGCAGATGGAGGTGTGGAAAGCCAAGGGAGCACCATCTTTCCAGAAGCAGGTGGAACTCCTGAGCTCACGCTTGGTATCCCAGGAACCCAGCTATGAAAGGGCAGGCAACATACTGCCATGGTGCCAGTACATACAGCACATGCTCCAGAATGCTTATGCAGAGGGCTGCATTTGGTGTGCTAGAAAGTAGTGCTGCACTAGAAAACAGATCAGGATTTAAGTCCTGGCCCCTACACTAGATGCCTGTGTGACCTTGGGCACATCTCTTCACCTCGTAAGACCTAATTTTTCTTGTATTCAAAACGAGTTATGTACAACCCTCTCCTTCAAGCTCAAGAAAGCTCCAGGAATTTGTTTTAGTAAGAGAGGAAGGAGTAGTACTTGCTTTTCACTCCAAAAGTAGGCCCACTTTTAGTTTCATAAAATAATCATTCGGCACATCTTCTGAGGAACAGATGTCCTTATATCTGTTCCACAGAAAAGTCACCATGGCCACTAAGAAGATAAAAGCCACATGTCCCCAACTCTTGGGCCCTCTGGTGGACTCAGATCCACCCCAGTCTTCTGCCCACAGCAGTCACATGCCCATGGAGCATGGGGTCCCTTGTGCACACACACACATATTCACACTCACTCATTCCCCCTAGCATTCCCACACACACATGAGTGTGATCAGGCAATCTCTTAGTCTTCTATACCATGTGTCTACCCAATATCAGTGACTCTGGAGCCACAGACATTAATGACAAAACTTTCTTATTGGTAGAGAACGGCAGAAGAATTTGGGTTAGTTTCACATAAGTTGCCTCTCTCCCTCATCTCTTTAGGTTTGCTTTAGTATTATTTTAATAATTCTATACCATATAAATAATTTTTATTTTCTAAACAACATCTATTCATTGTAGTAAGATTAGAAAATACAGGCAGGCAGAAAGACGAAATCACACCATTCAGAGATAATCATTATAAATATTTTGAAGTTTAGCCTTCTACTAAACTCTTACCCATAACAATTATACAAACTATTTTAATAAAAATAAGATCAAAATGAACCACTGTATTGTTTCCTGTTTTTTCATTATATTGCAACCATCTTTATATATGCCTAATCTCAATTTTGCAGCATTCTCTTTTATAGCTATATTGTATTTCATTGGGTGAACACAACAGAATTTACTCAACAACTCCCTATTGTTGGACTTTCATGTTGCTTCCAGCACTATTTTAAACTTGCTGTGAAAAGGGTCTCTTTCAAAAGAATCTTTTGAGGAATTGCTTTCAGTTTGCCAGTCTTATAAGTTTTAACAAATATATTAGGTAGGATTCCTTCAGTTACCAGGGACAGAATTCCAAGTTGAACTGTCATGAGCATAAGAAGGATTTTATTAGCTTTTATTTATTGAAAAAAAAAAGTCTAGAGGTACTGGAGCTTCAGGCACAGCTTGGTCCAGGTATCTGAATATAATCAGGAACCTGCCTCTATCTCTCTGCTCTGGTTTCCAACGGCTGAACTTCATTATGAGTTAGGCACTTCCCATGTGGTGGCAAGATGGCTACCTGCAGCTCTAGCCCAAAGGATCTTACCAGTTTGACCAATCGTGTCTGAGGATGAACTCTCAATGATGTGATTTGGGACACATGCCCATGCATCAGTCAATCTTGATGGCCAGAGAAATATAATACTCTGATTGGCAAGACCTGAATCTACCCATAGGTCCTAGAGATCAGGTCAGTCCCATCCTAACCATGTGGACTCTTCAGGGAAGAGTGGGGAATGGAAGCTGAATAGGCAAAAAACAGACATCCATTACAACCAGCTATATCCAAAGCATCCTTCTCTCCTCCCATGATTGAGACAAACCTTCCGCTTGTCTCTTGAGAGCTGAAGAACTAAACGTTACTAACTTCACTCGCTCCTCTCCTACCCCCTAGAATTGCACTGGGGCAGTAGAATTGTCCAACGCGTCCCTGCTCTCTGAGGCATTATTCATTCATGGTGAGCCACAGTCCATATCCACTCCCAGAGGGAGTCTCCCCAGACTTTCCAGGTAACTGTGACCTTCCCTTCTCTGTACTAGTGGAGCTCAGTATCTCTACCACTGAGCAATTAATCACATGACACCTAGTTCCATGTCATATACTCTGACTTAACTTTTCATTATGAATCTTGTCTCTCTGGCTAGTCTATAATTTTAAAAGTAGAAAAAAAAGAATGCTTTTTAAGGTGTACTACAAACTGGGCATTGTGCCTAATTAGACATATTTCTAATCCTCACAGGCCCCTAGTCTGTTTTATTTTTCCTTTCAGACCGTTTCAAAGGTATGCTAGAACTGGCTCATACTAGCTCTCAAGAGCTAATTGTGAAACACTCAGGAATTTTAAAGTCTGCCATTGGTATCTTGAAATCTATCACTGTGAGATTATTTGCATCATAGAAACTGGCAAACACCACAAATTAGCGATATTTTTTTCAAAGAGCCAATTGTTAAATGTTTACCAGCACACCACTAGTCCCTTCTAATGGTTAACTTTCATTCATATGCTATTTCAGATTTTTCAAAGCCCCACACATCACTTCTATGAGATCCTGTTTGTCATGAAACACACGAGCTAAATCAGACTGTAACCAAAAGGAGCCAAAAGCCCAGAACAAAAAGTATCTACACACCATATATGTGAGATCCCCTTAGGGAATCTGTGGGAGAGGCCAAATACCTCGATTTCTTAAAGTGGATCTTCGTGTTCTATTGTCTGGGGAAAAGCTTTGATGACTGATAAACCAGGCTCCCACAGCTGCAGGAGCCAGTCCTGCCGTCACATTCAGCTTTTATTCTGAAGCGGTATTCTGTAGTTTTTAGTTCCTGTAATCTCTGTGTATCTTTTGTTCTTTCTAGAGCCAGTCCTTATTCCCAAACTGCATATTCTGGGGTATGACTATCTGAGAACTCAAAATCAGCCTAACTTATTTTCACACTCTCTCCACTTTGGATACAAATCTGTCCCTTTGGCATAAATCTGTCACTTTCCCAAATCTCTTCCCATCACCCAAGTCTTTAACACATTCCCATGCCCTCATCTTTCACCTTTACCTTTACTCATGCAGGGTCACATCACTACCCTGTGAAATGTGTAAGGTAGATATCACTAAACCCATTTTACAGATGGAGAAATGACTGTCAGAGATTTGCTCAGACTCACATAATTAATTAATGGCAAAGCTGGGTCTGGAATTCAGGATTTCAGATGCCTTCAACTCATTCCTTAATCTATTCATTCATTTATAAATTCAGTAATATTTAATGATGCTATTATATGGCAATTACTCCTCAGTAGGGTATAAGACTCTCTGCTTTGTTATTACAGCCTGCCTCTTTCCCACTGAGAACTGTCCCAAAAATAAATTCAGTCCCTGTATCCTCAAATTAGCAGCAGGCAATAATACCAAGGCTACGTTAGTTTTCTCCTATATCTTGACTCTGCTTGATCTCTTGCTCTAAAGTATCACTTTTAGAGCCCAGAGACGGCAACCAACAAAGAGCTACTCTGGCAACTTCAATAAAAATGGACTTTATTGGGAAGATGGGCAACTCACAGAATCAAAGAAAGCTAGGGAGCCAGGCCTCAGAAGGGACCTGAAGCACGTCAAGTCCAGGGATGCAGAGAGCAGGTGTGCCACGAAGACAAATGGACTGTAGCCATTTGCAGTCAAAGTCTCACAAAACTCAGTACTCAAATTTCAGAGCAATCAGTTCACATGCTTTCCTACGGGAGAAAGGAGTTCTCTAGTTTAGAGCAAAATTGATACGCTGTCAGCCAGAAGAACAGAATCCCATATAGCTAATAATGCCAGCAGTTAACATCTGTATGGTATATTAGAGTCTGCAAGACACTTTCCCAAGATAGGCTGAGCAGGTTGTAAGATAAAGTTTCAGAAAGGTTATGCAACTTTGCCAAATAAATTCTTTCCTTTCTCTCTTTCTCCAAAGACTTCAATGCAGTGAGTACCTGCCAGGCCACAAAAATATACAACTATTTACTAAACCCTCATTTCTCTCCTGGACCTGCAATAAGCTTCTCACTGATTTCCCTGCTCTCACCTTTTTCTCTGTGTAGCCTTTTTTCCAAGCAGCACCCATAATAATCCTTTTAAAATATAAGTCAAATTATGTCACCCCTGAGCTCAAAACTCTCCATTGGTTTCCGTTCACAGAGTAAAACTCAAAGTCCTTTCCATGGCCCAAAATGCACCACATGATCTGACCCTTAGATGTCTCTTCCACATCTTCTTCCTAACATCATGCATCTTTCTCCCACACTTACTGTTCTTCAACCACACTAGATGCCTTCTGGACTTCCCGCAGGCAAAGAGTACTCCTGTCTCAGGGTTTTTGCACTTGCTGTTCCTGTCACCTGGAACACTCTTCTTCCAGATATCCAGGCTTTCTCCAAAACACTACTGAAAACTAGTGTCCTAAGACTCTCTAGTCCCTTAACTTATGGTACAATCTATTTTCCAAACCCAGATACTTTTGAGAGTAATACAGAATGTTACTAATAAGTACCCCAAGAAGAGATAGAGTCACCTAAATTATGCTGCTTTCTTTTTTTGTGTGGCACTTATTGGTATCCTTAGTTGTTCATTGCCCATCTTTTCCACTAAAATTAGGCTCCAGGACATCAGGGCTTCTGTTTTGCTCACTGCTCTATCTCTGGCACCTAGAGTAGTGTCTGTTGCTTAATAGGTACCCATTTAATATTTGTTAAATGAGTTAATCAGCCCCTGTTATCTACTTAGCAATGTGCTAAGTGCTGAGTGAAAATATCTAACACATCTGAAATATTTAGAAAACAATGCAATTCCAAAATGAATGGTGCTGACCACAGGTCTTACTTAAGACTAGCCTGGGTTGCTATTATAAATAAATAATTGGCAAGTTAGATAACGGGAGAGATAGGAAGCTATTTCATAAAGATGACATCACAGAAATGAGATGTGAGCTTGGCTCTAAAGGGCAGGTAGGTTTGGGGCAAGAAAGAGGAAGACGGAAGTCCTCTTAGGTTGTTAAAAATCTATGAAAAGCATGGCATGAACAAGCAACAACGAGCAATTCTTCCCGAAGGACTTCTTTTATCTCTTTAACTCTCTTCCTTGAAGTCCGATTTGGGACATGTTGAGTTTGAGGTGCCTGCGGGAGATGCCGAGCTTGCATTTGAGTTTGGAACTCAGCCTAGAGATCTAGAATTGGAAGTCATCCACATAAAGGTAATAACTGCCACGCATGCCAGCCAAGAAACCACATCCCTCCTTCAAACTTATCCCAATACCCTACAGCTTTGGATCTTTCAAACAGAAGATGGTATTCATGTTAAGAAACAATCCACATATTCAGTCTCAAATCCAGCCAAGCAGACCCAGCCTGCTCCTCAGGTTTGTGCATGCCCAGTCTTAAACACAGGCCCCCGAGACCCGTTTGGACCAGGAAGCAGGGAATCAGGGTGGCCAGACATCTCAGTTTATCTGAGATAAGTTCTGGTTTATACCTATTATCATAGCAATAATTATCAACAACACCTCTTTCACTCTCAAAAACATCCCAGATCAGGTGATAAATTATATGGATCTCTCTTCTAATTTTCCAAATGAAAAATTCCCCAAATAACCAATTTCTTGAATAACCCATTCCCCAAAATGACCAATTTGCCTAATGTAACTATGTCTTTTAACTTTCTAGTTTAGTTGGTTGGTTTTTATTTTGCTTTTATAATACCATTTTAAGAAATGTTTAGGCTGTCTTCTCGTCAGTCCTCCAACACTCCAGCTGGAAACGAAGCCCACTAGTCTTCTACTGTGTCTGCTCCTGAGGCCGTCCCTGAGTCTCCAGCAACAACAGCAGGGAGCTGAGACACAGAAAAGCTGAACAGATTCCTCTTATGAATATGTTCTCCTCATGAATGTATTGTTTTATGAATATACTCAATGAAAATATTCTTTTTGTGAATATATTCTTTATAAATACTGCCTTCTTGTATATATTCTTAAATGTGAAGCTTTCGTATGAATGTATTATTCTTAAGAATAATAACAACTTAATGAAAAATATATTTATAACAATTCTTCCTATTCAAGAATATATCCTTGTGACTACATTATTCTTGTGGCCCTCAGCCTGGTGGCCTTCTATTTTCCCTGCTTTCTGCCCCTCAGGCTCTGGAGTCTGCCTAGAACAAAAACTGTTAGAAAAGACTGTTAGAAAATCAAAAGGAAAACCAAAGCTAAACAGTACACAGGACGTAAACAAACCCACAGAAGTAGTCATTTAATGAATTGCCCATGCACTGAATTAGCTTTCACCAAATTGGCATTCAATGAATTGACTTTTAGGAAATTGCCCTATAGCCGTCCTGACAATCCCATCTAAACTAGGTGCAGCATTACCCTTCTCGTGATTTCAATACCACCAAAATTCTGATGATTTGTTTATTTTTCTCATAGTTTTATCAAAACCAGAAATAGTTATGCTTACCTATTAGTTTCCATTATCCCACACTTAGACTATCAGTTTCTTTTCAGGACTGTTCACCAGTGATTCCATAGCCCCATCATAACTTCTGGCACATAAATAGATGCTAAATAAATATTTGTGGAACATATCAGCAATGAATGAATGAATGCACAACAGATTCCAAGGGAATCTCTAGATTCATGATAGACACAAGGAGGATATTCCACATACTAACCCCTCCACAGCTCCCACCAACATTCCCAGCCACCCTCATTTTCCCAAGAAAATAAACAATAGCAATCTAACTTTTTAAAACTAGGTAAGAAAAGAATGGGGGTGGGTGGGAGTGACTCAGGGATAAGCACACTTTGAACCATTTTTCAGTTGGACTGAACTTGTATGACCAACTCAAATAAGAATCCACTGAAGACACTCTCTCGGCCCCAGATGTTGTGACATTGCCCATTTAGTACAGTGGGACTTGAGAGCAGATGACGATGAGTCAGGATTTAGCAAAGACCTTACAGCAATTCTGCCAGCCCTTGGGCCATCACTTGCATATGAAGTAGATTTGGCTTGGCTGCTTATGGTGATTGCCTCTTACCCACTCGGACATGACCTTATTTTCATGTCTCCATTTTCCATTTCTGCCATATGCAGTCATACCCTTCTGGGAAATACTGTGCAATAAAATATAAAATAAAAGCAAGTACTGATTATTTGCAGCTCTATTTTAATTATGATATAACTAACATACTTCCTCATCAGAAATCCATTTTTAATTAGAGTCTATAACTAACATACTTCCTCATCAGAAATCCATTTTTAATCAGAGTCTAACACATTGGAGTTAGTATGATGTGGTTTCCTTTCACCATTTAATATCTCAAGTCAAAAGTTTACAGCATTGCATCAGGGCAATTATATGGAAGAAAGCCATTTTCAAAATGCATGTATTTGTGGATTTACACTGTTTATGAAATAGATTTATAGGCCTTGCCTCTCGATGCACTTACATTCATCACACAGAAGGAAAAAACAAGGTACTTCACAAATGAAAGCATAATCTCTGCTCCATTTGGAAATACATCACCCAATCCGAACAAAGACATTTATTTGCACTTAGACAATTTACCTGGAGGGGAGGGAAAGAAACAAGGTCTTCATTTATCTGCTATATCAACTCACTGAGGTCCAGCCAACAGCATATTTTCTCAGGAAAGGACAGGAGTCAGAGGGGCTAGAGAGTAATGTTATTAATTGTACTTTCTGAGAGCACGCGTTCAAGGGACAAGGTAGGAGTCTTGAAAAGTTTCACTTTTTTCCTCTCTTCTCAAATGTTCCAAGCCTAAAGTTTCAATAATCCAGTTCCATCATTTCCCAGTTTTCTAAATCCCCAATATTCCAAACCTAGCCCTCTAGCTTTCACCTATCTCCCCTCTGATTCTAGAAGTCTTAAACAGTTAATTAATTTACCAAGGTGGGGGGGGGGGGGTAGTGGAATAAATTATATTATACACATTTCAACATGGTTCCTTATTTCATAGCACTGCTGCTTAAGCTTTGTGATTGCTGCACATGGGATATGTTTCTGAAAGCATAGTTCACAGCCTACTAGGGCATAGCGAAATATACGCTTTCAGTGAAATAGAATAGAATAATTCAAAATAGAAAACATCAGAGTACATTACATATAATAAACTTTGATTTCAAATATATGTGTGGAAGTACAGTATATATATATTAAGCCAAATATAGTTATTAGAAAACACTCAAATAGTATTTAGTATGTGCCAGGACAGTACCAGGTGCCCTTTATATGCATTAACTCATTTACTCTTCAAGATAATCCTATGAGACAGTACTATTTGTACCCCAATTTTACAGTTGAATGAACTGAGGCACATATTAATTAAGCAACTTGCCCAAAATTATTCAGCTAGCAAGTGGCAGAGAGAAGACTCAGACTCTAGCAATCCAGCAGTACAGTCTGTGTGCTTAACCACTGCACCACTTGTTCTCTCCTAAATGTATTCTTGATGTGGGTTTTAGCTAAAATTTAAAAAAAAATTTAAAAATTAAAAAAACGGTTTGGAAAACACCAACCTAAGGGGACTATAAATGTATATCATAGGTTAGCTCCAATTTCAAATATCCTGTCCCTATACCATCAGGCCATATGATCTAATGTTTTGCTCAGGAAATTCAGTCCCTGTGTCATATATTCCAGTGTCATTAGTGACACCATCCTCACCACCAGCCATAAACCAGAGGTCTTCTGCCCAGTCCCTGGGTTGTGCTAGTTTTTATGATGTTCACTGGTCCCAAACCCATGATGCCAGAGTTAATAAAAACCACATGCTATTTATATTTATGGCAAAACTATTCCATCATAAGGAATGAAACTTAAAGCTTTTGAGAGACTACACATTCTTTGGAGAGGCAAGGACTATAGAATTCAAAGCTTATTTTCCTTATCCTCATTTATAAAGAAACAGGCTAACTACATGGAGGCTACATCATCCAATGAAAACATCCTTAAACTTCCAGTCATAAAATCTGACCTCAGCTCTGCCAAAGATATATACTCAGCAAATCACTTATTATCAACAGATCACATTAGTCAGAATTTTATGCTTTCCAGAGCATGCTCACAGTCATGATTCTGTTGGAGAGGAGGCATTTCCATCCTTCCCCGTACTTCTACCCTCTGCCTACCCCTTTTCTCCTCTCCCATCCCATATAGCTCCCACTTTCAAAAGAGAAGAACCAGGTCATCACCAGGGCCAGAGCTCTGACAATCAATGGGGATTTTCACTGGTCTCCAGTCCCCTGAAGAACATATTATGTGTGATATACTCTTTTACACCCTCTACACCTGCAGGGTAAGGCCGCACAGACATCCTCTTCTCTCTTGTTCCTCCCATCCCAGGAGGTGCTGTCAAAGCTCCACCTAGATCTTCTTAGATCCCCTCTACCCATTCTGGGCTCCATCCTCCAGATTCTGTGCGCTGCTTTGCTCCTGATGGTTCTGCAACCTTCTCTGAAGATTAGCCTGGGTCACTTCATCCAGAAATATCTAGAGTCAAGGTACACATGAGTTGATCCTTCTCCGCTCCCCACCATTCTCCTCCTGCCCACTAGAAGGCAGCCCCTAGTGGGTGACCAAGCGTGCAGGATTGTGGAAGTCCAGCTCCCTTGCCTTGTATCAAATAAATTCTGTGGTGTCAGTCATGCACCAGACCAGGCTGAGTCAGGGAGCTCACTTAAACTGCAGTCTCGCTTGGCTTCCTGGCCTTCCCCACCCTCTCCCCTCCCAGCCGTGCAGGTTTTCCCTGGGAGCATTTCCTTAGTAAAGCATCTGCTCCTGGACCCCAGCTTCAGCCTCTGCTTCTGAGAACCTGACCTAAAATCTCCCCTGTTGCAGGCCTAGGCCTGCCTGAGGAGCTGGGCCAGACTAGATTTTCTCTCCCCCTTTCTGTTTGGCCCACTCTGCCCCTGCAATTACATGAAGCCAGGGCCTGCTGCATGGAGGCAGTGGTCATCGTGGATTCAAGGAGGAAGCAGAAGCCCCATTAGAGTCTTCAGGCCTTAGCTAACTTCTCCAACTGAGCATTCACAGACCCATGTTTTAGAGGTTATTATTCATTGATCAACCATTAATAAAGCGGGACTTTGATGTCTATTTAGCTAGTGTTCTTAAATATAGCTTCCTCAGTTAGGAAACCGAGGAGGGGAAAGGTGTGTGATTTAGTTATTCTGGTTTCCTGGTCCCAGGATTATCACAATGTCAGAATCTAACTTCAAACAACCATGTTAACAGACTTTTGATGGTAAAAGTCCCATATAATCTGGATGAGATTAATCCTTCAATACACAGAAGAAGAAACTGAGGCTCAGACAAGGCATTTTCCCGAAGTCACAACACTAATAGTAAAGCTCTTCATTGGATTTGAGTGTCCAGACTCTCGTAGCAGGGCAGCAAGTGCTGGCCACCGAACCAGCCAAGCTGGCAATAGGCCTGTCAACTTCTACCCTCCCATATCCTGCCCCCTGAAAGCATCTATAGGTATTTATAAATACCTTCGTGGTAACTGATTGCTTTGAGCTGCTTGATCTTTCACCCATTAAGATAAACAGTATGAAACATTAACTCCAGTCATCATCTGCCTTAAAAAAAGAAACAACGCAGTCAGTTCACAAAGTAGAGTCTTAGTCACACCACACTACGTACAGCCAGACCTAGCACAGGATCTGCCATTTAGTAAGCATTCACATAATTTTGTTTGGTTCATTCACCAAATAAAAAATTATACTGAACACTCAACTACAATTTCAATGATTATCAAACTTATTCATGGGGGAGCACCTATAGTAGTGTTAGCAGAATATGATGAAACACTGATATATTTAATCACACCATAAAAATTATAAATAATTTTACCAGTGCTAAAATATGGCTCTATGATGTGCATTTAGATTTCTGCATTCAAGAAATAAAAATACATTCAAATTTTAAGGAATTACTTTTCAGGTTTGTTTTTCACTTTACTCATGCATATTTTACTCACTAGCTAGCCTTCACTACCTGTAAAGCAATAATACCAAATGCAGAAAAAAATAAAAATTGGGAAAGTATTTTATTCACCAACATATTTTTCCTTAAATTTAGAAAAACCTCATTATTACTTGTGTTCATCCACAGACCAATAGCCCAGCTTATATTATAATATTATAATGAGGACATTAATTTGGGAGTACTGATGCAGGTTTTACACGAATAAACTCTAGCATAGATTAGTATAAGCAACCTTCAAGCAGACAACTGAGACAGCCAAGATGGCCAAGGGGTCTAAGGTGCCAGACTCAAGATGACAGAGTACCCCTAGTTCACACCTGATACAGAAAGTAACTCAAAATGGTTCAAAGACTAAATATAAGAGCCAGGACTAAAACTCCTAGAGGGAAATGGTAGGGAAACATCATCAGGATCTCATATTAAGCAATGGTTTCTTTTTTTTTTCTTTTTTTATTAATTAAAAAAAATTACAAGAAACACAAACATTCCCAACACATACACTCAGCAATTCACAATATCATCACATAGTTGCATATTCATCATCATGATCATTTCCCAGAACATTAGCATCAATTCAGAAAAAGAAATAAAAAGACAACAGAAAAATGTAACAAACAGAAAAGAAAAATTTTACAGGCCATACCCCTTACTGATCCCTTTCATTGCTCACTAGCATTTCAAACTAAATCTATTTTAACATTTGTTCCCCCTATTATTTATTTTTATTCTATATGTTCCTCTCATCTGTTGACAAGGTAGATAAAAGCAGCATCAGACACAAGGTTTTCACAATCACACAGTCACATTGTGAAAGCTATATCACTATACAATCATCATCAAGAAACATGGCTACTGGTTTACTCCACGGGCAGCGCTCCCGCCGCCAGCCAGCCAGCCCTTCTCTCCCTCTTTCTCCGTGGGCGACGCTCCCGCCGCCAGCGAGCCAGCCCTCCGCTTCTCCCTTCTCCGCCAGCGGCGCTCCCGCCGCCATCTTGCCCTTCTCTTTGCCCTCCTGCTCCGGCGCTCCATCCACCATCTTATCTTACCCTTTCTTCTCCTGCTCCGGCGGCTCTCCAACCACCACTGTGCCCTCTGCCGCCTTCACCAGCTCCTCCGCCACCATCCTCTACAGCCTTGCCACCCTCACCTTTCCTCCTCCAGAACAGCTACTGGGGGAGTGGAGACGATACAGAACAGCTCCTGGAGCCACGACGGAGATCAAAGGAACGGCGTACCCCAGCCTGGAACGGCTGACTGTCTGAGAGAACCAGCTCCGGTGAGATCGCCGAGGGGCGCGGGCTTTCACAGGTGGGACGGCAAGCGGTCGGAGTCCCTCCCTTCCTCCTTCCCAGGCCAGCTGGCAGAACTGGGCAGGCGGTCTCCTCGGGCCACGGCGGCTGGAGGCCCCACCACGCAAGGCCTCCCGGACCAACTGAGAGAGTTGGGTCGGAAATCCCCAGACCGCGGAGAACGGTGACCGGGGGGGTCCCTTCCAAACCCGTGACTCCCCGGTTCGGCTGAGAACGGTGCACTCTCCCGGGCCGCGGTGGCTGGCACCCTCCCGCCACGCTTGGCGCCCCGGGCCGACTAGGAAATTCAGTCGGGCGCTCTCTCAGACTGCGATGGCCGGCGACCCTCCCCGCATTCGGACCCCCGGGCCGGCTGGCACTCTTCCAAGCCGCTTTGGCTGGCGAACCTCCCCCACGGCGAGAGTTTTCCAAGGTTAAAGGACCCACAGCACATTTTACTGGTGGAACCCGCAGACAAACGTGTGCCACGAGCGCCACCTACTAGGCAGGATAGGAAAGACAGAACCCAGAGATTTCACAGAAGGATCTTTCAGCCTATCAGGTCCAACACCCAGGGAAATCTGACTAAATGCCCAGATGCCAGCAGAAGATAACGGATCACGCTCAGAAAATTGAAAATATGGCCCAGTCAAAGGAACAAACCAATAGTTCAAATGAGATACAGGAGCTGAGACAACTAATGCTGAATATACGAACAGAAATGGAAAACCTCTTCAAAAACAAAATCGATAAATTGAGGGAGGACATGAAGAAGACATGGGCTGAACAAAAAGAAGTAATAGAAAAACTGAAAAAACAAATCACAGAGCTTATGGAAGTGAAGGATAAAGTAGAAAAGATAGAGAAACAATGGATACCTACAATGATAGATTTAAAGAGACAGAAGATAGAATTAGTGATTTGGAGGATGGAACATCTGAATTCCAAAAACAAACAGAAACTATCGGGAAAGAATGGAAAATTATGAACACGGTATCAGGGAACTCAAGGACAATATGAACCGCACAAATATACGTGTTGTGGGTGTCCCAGAAGGAGAAGAGAAGGGAAAAGAAGGAGAAAAACTGATGGAGGAAATTATCACTGAAAATTTCCCAACTCTTATGAAAGACCTAAAATTACAAATCCAAGAAGTGGAGCGCACCCCAAAGAGATTAGACCCAAATAAGCGTTCTTCAAGACACTTACTAGTTAGAATGTCAGAGGTCAAAGAGAAAGAGAGGATCTTGGAAGCAGCAAGAGAAAAACAATCCATCACATACAAGGGAAACCCAATAAGACTATGTGTAGATTTCTCAGCAGAAACCATGGAAGCTAGAAGACAGTGCGATGATATATTTAAATTACTAAAAGAGAAAAACTGCCAACCAAGAATCCTATATCCAGCAAAATTGTCCTTCAAAAATGAGGGAAAAATTAAAACATCCTCAGACAAAAAGTCACTGAGAGAATTTGTGACCAAGAGACCAGCTCTGCAAGAAATACTAAAGGGAGCTCTAGAGTCAGATATGAAAAGACAGAAGAGAGAGGTATGTAAAAGAGTGTAGAAAGAAGGAAAGTCAGATATGATACATATAATACAAAAGGCAAAATGGTAGAGTAAAATATCATCCAAACAGTAATAACACTAAATGTTAATGGACTGAATTCCCCAAAATTCAGACATAGACTGGGAGAATGGATTAAAAAACAGGATCCTTCTATGTGCTGTCTACGGGAAACACATCTTAGACCCAAAGATAAATATAGGTTGAAAGGGAAAGGTTGGGAAAAGATATTTCATGCAAATAACAACCAGAAAAGAGCAGCAGTGGCTGTACTAATATTCAACAAGTTAGACTTCAAATGTAAAACAGTTAAAAGAGACAAAGGACACTATCTACTAATAAAAGGAACAATTAAACAAGAAGACATAACAATCATAAATATTTACACACCGAACCAGAATGCCCCAAAATACGTGAGGAATACACTGCAAACACTGAAAAGGGAAACAGACACATACACCATAATAGTTGGAGACTTCAATTCACCACTCTCATCAATGGACAGAACATCTAGACAGAGGATCAATAAAGAAATAGAGAATCTGAATATTACTATAAATGAGCTAGACTTAACAGACATTTATAGGACATTACATCCCACAACAGCAGGATACACCTTTTTCTCAAGTGCTCATGGATCATTCTCAAGACAGACCATATGCTAGGTCATAAAGCAACTCTTAACAAATTTAAAAAGATTGAAATCATACACAACACTTTCTCAGATCATAAAGGAATGAAGTTGGAAATCAATAATAGGCGGAGGGCCAGAAAATTGACAAATACATGGAGGCTGAACAACACACTCTTAAACAACGAGTGGGTCAAGGAAGAAATTGCAAGAGAAATTAGTAAATACCTCAAGGCGAATGAAAATGAAAACACAACATATCAAAACCTATGGGGCGCAGCAAAGGCAGTGCTAAGAGGGAAATTTATTGCCCTAAATGCCTATATCAGAAAAGAAGAAAAGGCAAAAATGCAGGAATTAACTGTCCACTTGGAAGAACTGGAGAAAGAACAGCAAACTAATCCCAAAGCAAGCAAAAGGAAAGAAATAACAAAGATCAGAGCAGAAATAAATGAAATTGAAAACATGAAAACAATAGAGAAAATCAATAAGACAAGAAGTTGGTTCTATGAGAAAATCAATAAGATTGATGGGCCCTTAGCAAGACTGACAAAAAGAAGAAGAGAGAGGATGCAAATAAATAAGATCAGAAATGGAACAGGAGACATAACTACTGACCGCACAGAAATAAAGGAGGTAATAACAGGACACTATGAACAACATTACGCGAATAAATACAACAACTTAGATGAAACGGACGGGTTCCTGGAAAGACATGAACAACCAACTTTGACTCAAGAAGAAATAGATAACCTCAACAAACCAATCACAAGTAAAGAGATTGAATTAGTCATTCAAAAGCTCCCTAAAAAGAAAAGTCCAGGACCAGACGGCTTCACATGTGAATTCTATCAAACATTCCAGAAAGAATTAGTACCAACTCTCCTCAAAGTCTTCAAAATAATCGATGGAGGGAAAACTACCTAATTCATTCTATGAAGCCAACATCACCCTCATACCAAAACCAGGCAAAGATATTACAAAAAAAGAAAACTACAGAACAACCTCTCTAATGAATATAGATGCAAAAATCCTCAACAAAATTCTAGCAAATCGAATATAACAACACATTAAAAGAATTATACATCATGACCAAGTAGGATTCATCCCAGGTATGCAAGGATGGTTCAACATAAGAAAATCAATTAATGTAATACACCATATCAACAAATCAAAGCAGAAAAATCACATGATCATCTCAATTGATGCAGAGAAGGCATTTGACAAGATTCAACATCCTTTCCTGTTGAAAACACTTCAAAGGATAGGAATACAAGGGAACTTCCTTAAAATGATAAAGGGAATATATGAAAAACCCACAGCTAATATCATCCTCAATGGGGAAAAATTGAAAACTTTCCCCGAAGATCAAGAACAAGACAAGGATGTCCACTATCACCACTATTATTCAACATTGTGTTGGAGGTTCTAGCCAGAGCAATTAGACAAGAAAAAGAAATACAAGGCATCAAAATTGGAAAGGAAGAAGTAAAACTATCACTGTTTGCAGACGATATGATACTATACGTCAAAAACCCGGAAAAATCCACAACAAAACTACTAGAGCTAATAAATGAGTACAGCAAAGTAGCAGGTTACAAGATCAACATTCAAAAATCTGTAGCATTTCTATACACTAGTAATGAACAAGCTGAGGGGGAAATCAAGAAACGAATCCCATTTACAATTGCAACTAAAAGAATAAAATACCTAGGAATAAATTTAACTAAAGAGACAAAAAACCTATATAAAGAAAACTACAAAAAACTGCTAAAAGAAATCACAGAAGACCTAAATAGATGGAAGGGCATACCGTGTTCATGGATTGGAAGACTAAATATAATTAAGATGTCAATCCTACCTAAACTGATCTACAGATTCAATGCAATACCAATCAAAATCCCAACAACCTATTTTCCAGAATTAGAAAAACCAATAAGCAAATTTATCTGGAAGGGCAGGTTGCCCCGAATTACTAAAAACATCTTGAAGAAAAAAAGCGAAGCTGCAGGTCTCGCGCTGCCAGACTTTAAGGCATATTATGAAGCCACAGTGGTCAAAACAGCATGGTATTGACATAAAGATAGATATATCGACCAATGGAATCGAATAGAGTGCTCAGATATAGACCCTCTCATCTATGGACATTTGATCTTTGATAAGGCAGTCAAGCCAACTCACCTGGGACAGAACAGTCTCTTCAATAAATGGTACCTAGAGAACTGGATATCCATATGCAAAAGAATGCACGAGGACCCGTATCTCACACCCTATACAAAAGTTAATTCAAAATGGATCAAAGATCTAAACATTAGGTCTAAGACCATAAAACAGTTAGAGGAAAATGTAGGGAGATATCTTATGAATCTTACAATTGGAGGCGGTTTTATGGACCTTAAACCTAAAGCAAGAGCACTGAAGAAGGAAATAAATAAATGGGAGCTCCTCAAAATTAAACACTTTTGTGCATCAAAGAACTTCATCAAGAAAGTAGAAAGACAGCCTACACAATGGGAGATAATTTTTGGAAATGACATATCAGATAAAGGTCTACTATCCATAATTTATAAAGAGATTGTTCAACTCAACAACAAAAAGACAGCCAACCCAATTACAAAATGGGAAAAAGACTTGAACAGACACCAACCAGAAGAGGAAATACGGATGGCCAAGAGGCACATGAAGAGATGCTCAATGTCCCTGGCCATTAGAGAAATGCAAATCAAAACCACAATGAGATATCATCTCACACCCACCAGAATGGCCATTATCAACAAAACAGAAAATGACAAGTGCTGGAGAGGATGTGGAGAAAGAGGCACACTTATCCACTGTTGGTGGGAATGTCAAATGGTGCAACCACTGTGGAAGGCAGTTTGGCGGTTCCTCAAAAAGCTGAATATAGAATTGCCATATGACCCAGCAATACCACTGCTAGGTATCTACGCAAAGGACTTAAGGGCAAAGACACAAACGGACATTTGCACACCAATGTTTATAGCAGCATTATTTACAATTGCAAAGAGATGGAAACAGTCAAAATGTCCATCAACAGACGAGTGGCTAAACAAACTGTGGTATATACATACAATGGAATATTATGCAGCTTTAAGACAAGATAAACTTATGAAGCATGTAATAACATGGATGGACCTAGAGAACATTATGCTGAGTGAGTCCAGCCAAAAACTAAAGGACAAATACTGTATGGTCCCACTGATGTGAACGGACATTCGAGAATAAACTTGAAATATGTCATTGGTAACAGAGTCCAGCAGGAGTTAGAAACAGGGTAAGATAATGGGTAATTGGAGCTGAAGGGATACAGACTGTGCAACAGGATTAGATACAAAAACTCAAAAATGGACAGCACAATAATGCCTAAGTGTAAAGTAATCATGTTAAAACACTGAATGAAGCTGCACCTGAGCTATAGGGTTTTGTTCTGTTTTGTTTTGTTTTTACTATTATTATTACTTTTATATCTTTTCTCTATATTAACATTCTATATCTTTTTCTGTTGTGTTGCTAGTTCCTCTACACCGATGAAAATGTACTAAGAAACGATGATCATGCATCTATGTGATGATGTTAAGAATTACTGATTGCATATGTAGAATGGTATGATTTCTAAATGTTGTGTTAATTTCTTTTTTTTCCGTTAATTAATAAAAAAAAAAAAGAAAGAAAGAAAGAAACATGGATACTGGAACACAACTCTACATTTTCAGGCAGTTCCCTCCTGCCTCTCCATTACATCTTGGATAACACAGTGATATCACTTAATGCATAAGAATAACCTCCAGGATAACCTCTCGACTCTGTTTGGAATCTCTCAGCCATTGACACTTTATCTCATTTCACTCTTCCCCCCTTTTGGTCGAGAAGGTTTTCTCAATCCCTTGATACTGGGTCTCAGCTCATTCTAGGGTTTTTCTCATTCCCTTGATGCTGAATCTCAGCTTATTCTGGGATTTCTGTCCCACGCTACCAGGAAGAACCACACCCCTGGCAGTCATGTCCCACGTAGACTGGGGGAGGGTGGTGAGTTTGCTTGCTGTGTTGGCTGGAGAGAGAGGCCACATCTGAGCAACAAAAGAGGTTCTCTTGGGGGTGACTCTTAGGCTTAATTTTACGTAGGCTTGACCTATCACCTGTGGCGTTAAGTTTCATATGAACAAACCCCAAGACTGGGGGCTCAGCCTATAGCTTTGGTTGTCCACACTGCTTGTGAGAATATCAAGAATTCAACTTGGGGAAGTTGAGTTTTCCCCCATTCTCACCATTCCCCAAAGGGGACTTTGCAAATACTTTTCCACTCACTGATCAGATCACTCTGGGATTCATCAGGTCATCACCTGGACAAACCATCAAAATCTCATGTCCTATACAAAGTTCCATGTACTTAAGGTGTTCAATCAACTATCCACATAAGTTATATTAGGAGATGCACTAGTCAAAGTATAGATTTGTACCAAATAAACATTTTTTGCTTTAGTCTCATACATTAGTTGAAATTTTAAAATATTAAGTACCATCTATTTTCAGCACACTGCAGTAATGACATACTTTTGTTCTTCCTCATGCAAAAACATTTTTAAATTTCCACATTTAGTCACTATCATTATACACTCTAGGCATTCCTAGATTACACCATCTCAGTCTTTATCGTCTATCTTTCTTTGTGATTTCATTTATGCCCCAGCCCTCCTCTCTCTATCATTCTTATATGCAGCTTCATTCAGTGTTTTAACATAATTGTATTACAGTTAGGTAATATTGTGCTGTCCATTTCTGAGTTTTTATATTCAGTCCTGTTGCACAATCTGTATCCCTTCAGCTCCAATTACCCAATATCTTACCCTATTTCTATCTCCTGATGGTCTCTGTTACCAACAGAATATTCCAAGTTTATTCACTAATGTCAGTTCATATCAGTGAGACCATACAGTATTTGTCCTTTTGTTTCTGGCTAATCACACTCAGCATAATGTCCTTAAGGTCCATTCATGTTGTTACATACTTTATAACTTTATTCTGTCTTATAGCTGCATAATATTCCATCTTATGTAAATGTCACAGTTTGTTTAGCCAACTGTCTGTTGATGGACATTTTAGCTGTTTCCATCTCTTGGTAATTGTTAATACTGCTGCTATAAACATTGGTGTGTAAATGTCCATTTGTGTCCTTGGCCTCGTGTCCTTTGAGTAGAGACAGTATATAGATGGGTTCTGTTTTTTAATCCATTCTGCCAGACTATGTCTTTTGATTGGAGAGTTTAATCCACTAACATTCAGTGTTATTACTGTATGGGTAGTACTTTCTTCTACTATTTTGCCTTCTGGATTTTATATGTCATATCTAATTTTCCTTCCTTTTACCTTTACTCATAGTCTTCCTTTCTACACTCTTCTCCACACCTCTCTCTTCTGTCTTCGTATCTGTCTCTAGTGTTCCCTTTAGCATTTCTTGCAGAGCTGGTCTCTTGGTCACAAATTCTCTCAGTGATTTTTTGTCTGAAAATGTTTTAATTTCCCCCTCATTTTTAAGGACAGTTTTGCTGGATATAGAATTCTTGGTTGGCAGTTTTTCTCTTTTAATAATTTAAATATATTATCCCACTGTCTTCTCACCTCCATGGTTTCTGCTGAGAGATCTGCACATATTCTTATTGGGCTTCCCTTGCATGTGATGGCTTGCTTTTCTCTTGCTGCTTTCAAGATACTCTCTTTCTCTTTGACCTCTGACATTCTGATTATTAAATGTCTTGGAGTATGTCTATTTGGATCTATTCTCTTTGGGGTATGCTGCACTTCTTGGATCTGTAATTTTAAGTCTTTCATAGAGTTGGGAAATTTTCAGTGATAATTTCCTCCATTAATTTTTCTCCTCCTTTTCCCTTCTCTTCTCCTTCTGGTACACCCACAACACGTATATTCGTGTGCTTCATATTGTCTTTCAATTCCCTGAGTCCCTGCTCATATATTTCCATTTTTTTCCTATAGTTTCTGTTTCTTATAGGATTTCAGAAGTTCTGTCCTCCAGTTTTGAAATCCTATGTTCTGTCTCTCGAAATCTACCACTGTAGGTTTCCATTGTTTTTTCATCTCTTCTACTGTGTCTTTCATTCCCATAAGTTCTGTGATTTGTTTTACAGACTTTCAGTCTTTATGTTCTTTTTGTTCTTTCCTTGCCTTCTTTATATCCTCCCTCAATTCACTGATTTGGTTTTTGATGAGATTCTCCATGTCTGTCCGTATATTCTGAATTAATTGTTTCAGCTCCTGTATCTCATTTAAATTGTTGGTTTGTTCCTTTGACTGGGCCATATCTTCAATTTTCCTAGTGTGATTTGTTATTTTTTGCTGGCATCTAGGCTTTTAATTACCTTAATTAGTTTATTCTGGAGATTGCTTTCACTTCTTTTATCTAGGGCTTTCTTGCTGGATGAATTTGTTGTCTATCTGTTCTTTGACATTCCGTTCAGCTTTATCTGGACCTTTAGCTTAAGTTTTGTTTAACAGAGGAGAATTTTTAAGTTCTTGTTTTCTTGTTTCTTGCCCTGCTTGTGTGGTGCCTTTCCCCCCATACACTTAGGAGGGTCTACTTAGATATTATTGACCCCAGCCAGATTTTCTCAGACCAAACTGGCTTCCTATCAGGAGGGGAGAGTCACCTGCATCAGTTTTCCCTGAGGGTGAGACCCAGCAGGTTGAAAGACTTTCCTGTGAAGTTTCTGGACTCTGTTTGTCTTATCCTGCCCAGTATGTGGCACTTGTCTGCCTGCAGGTCCCACCAGCATAAGATGATGTGGTACCTTTAACTTTGGCAGACCTCTCCCAGCTGGGGGCGTGGTGGAGACAGAGGAGAGGTTGTAGGCTGGTTTTAATGGCTTACCAAGCCCTGGTGTCTGAATTCCTTGAGGGAAGGATTCCACCTGGGTGGGGCTTCACCCCTCCCCTGGGGAAGGCACAAGCTCCAGATAAGCCCCCAAAAGAGCTCACTTCTGCCGATGCCTGGGGCAGTTGCAGCCTGAAAAGTCCTGCCACTGTATCCAGAGGCAGTCAAGCCTTTGTAGATACACAGCCACAAAAACCTCTGTTTCCTTCTTTTTTCTCCCCCCCTTTTTCTGTCAGCCCTGCCCCCTTGGCACTGGGGCAAAAATGAGCAACCTCTGCTTTGATCAGTTTCACCTAAGCTGGGGGTCTATTTTTAGTAGTCAGAATTTGTTAATTAGTTCCACAATTGGCGTTTGATTGTGCCCAGTCCCTGCTGCTGGTAAAGTCCTTTCCTTTCCCCTCTGGAAAGTGGCCTGTGGGGGAGGGTTGCTGGCTGCCGCAGCTTTGGAACTCACGGTTCTGGGAGGTGCTTGCAGCTCGTCCAGCTGGTCCAGACTGGGGTACGCTGTGTGTCTGGTCACTGACGTGGCCCCAGGAGATGTTCTGTACTGTTTCTGGTTATTTAGTAGTTGTTCTGGAGGATGAACTAAAATGCGCACGTTGTTAAACCGCCATCTTGACCTGGAAGCTCCCAAGCTACCAAGCAACAGTTTCTTAAACTTTACAAAGCACAAGCAAAAAAAGAAAAAAAAATAGACAAATGGGACTTCCTAAAACTTAAATGGGCAGTACAACAGTGGCACAGTGGTAGAATTCTCACCTGCCATGCCGGAGACCTGGGTTTGATTCCCAGTGCCTGCCCATGTAAAAAAAGAATGCGTTTGTGCTTCAAAGGACTTTGTCAAGAAAGTGAAAAGATAACCTACTTAATGGGACAGAATATTTGGAAGCCAAATATTGACAAGTGTTTAATACCCAGGTTATATGAAGAAATCCTACAACATAACAATAAAAAAGACAAACAACCCAATTAAAAAATGGGCAACAGACTTGAATAGACATTTCTCCAAAGAGGAAATACAAATGGGTAAAAAAGCACATGAAAGATACTCAACCTCATTTGCTAGTAGGAAAATACAAATCAAAACCTCATTGAGATATTATTGGACATACACTAGAATGGCTACTATTTAAAAAAGAAAATTATAAATAGTGGAGAGGATGTTGAGAAATTGAAACCCTCATTCATTGCTGATGGGATTGTATAATGGTACAGCCATCATGGAAGACAGCTTGGCAGTTCCTCAGGAAGCTAAGTAGAGAATTACCATATGACTTTCCAATCTCATTACTAGGTACATATCCAGAAGAACTGAAAACTGGAACTCAAGCAGATATTTACACTCTGAAATTATCCACAATTTCCAAAAAATGGAAGCAACCTAAATGTCCATCAACCAATGGATGGATTAAAATATGCAGTAGATAATACAATGGAATATTATTCAGCTGTAAAAACGGATGAAGTACTGATGCATGCAACAACATGGATGAACCTTGAGGAGATTATGCTGAGTCAAATAAGTCAGACACAGAAGGACAAATAGTGTATGATCTTATGAATAAGAATCAATTAAAATAAGCAAACTCATGGAGTTCAAATCTAGAATATATTTTCCAGGGATAAATTGGGATAGAAAATGGGAAGTCATGTGGCTGGCATCTGCTGTTCTCTGGTTCCTGGGGTCCATTGCTTTCAGCCTCTGTTCCTGTGGGGGTTGCTCACTTTGCTTCTCTGGGGCTGGCTTTCATCTCTTGGCTTCCCTTGGCTCTCTCCAGGTTCTGGCTTGCTTAACATCTCATGGCGATGTCTGCTGGGCTCCAAGCATCTCCAAACATCCGTGTCTCTGTTCTCTGAAGCAACTGTTCTCCAAGCATCTTTTATCTGTTCTCTCTGTTGGCTCTGAGGCTTCTGTCATTTCTCTGTCCAAAATGTTTCCTCATTTATAGGATTCCAGTAAACAACTAAAGACCCACCTGGAACGAGTGGAGTCATATCTCCATCTAACTAAAGTTACACCCCAATTGTGTGTGTCATATTTCCATGGAGATAATCTACTCAAAAGTTTCCAACCTACAGTACTGAATAGGATTAAAAGAAATGGCTGCTCCTACAAGATTGGATCGGAATTGAAACATGGCTTTTCTGGGGTACATAAGACTTTCAAACCAGCACATTCCATGCTCTGGACCCCAAAAAGACATGTTTTCTCCATATTCAACATACATGCACTCCATTACAATGTCACAAAGCCTTAAACTTTCAGTAACAATACAAACACAACACAAAGTTAAAACAGCACAAAATCTCACCAAGGTCAGCTACAGGAATGGTCTGTTCTAAGGCAAAATTTTCTTCTCTCTGGACTTGTGAAACTTAGAACAAGTTATCTGCTACCAATATACAAAGGTGCAACAGTCATAGGACACATGCTTCCTTTGCCACAGGGAGAAATTGGAAGAAAAACGGAGGTCCCTGGACCCATAGAGCTCCTAAAGCCTGCAGGACAAACTCCATTAGATTTCAGAGTCTGAGAGTCATTTATCCTAGGGCTTTTGGAGAGTGGCAGCCTTGCTGTCTTCAAAGGGCCTATGCAGCAGTCTTGCTCTCTTAAAAGGCTGGCATGGAGTTTCCAATCGTGGGGGACATTGAGGAGCCCACCTTTTTTTCAGCTGCAACTCTCTCCAAGCTTGGGTCTGCACCTGGGCTCTCTGCCACCTGCAGGCACACTCTCAGGCCCTCCAGAACAATGGGATGGCAGTCAGGCTCCCTGCCTAATTCCCAGTTTATGTGCTCCATCCATTCTGAGGCCTGAGACGGCACAGCTCTTCCTGAACAACAAAGTGGAAGGCCCATCCTCTGCTTCTAGGGAAAATTTACCCTGCTCTAGTTTACTAGCTGCCAGAATGCAACCACAAGAGATGGATTGGCTTTTAATAAAAGGGGATTTATTTTGTTAGTTCTTCTAAAGGCAACTAATTTTCCACTGAGGTTCTTTCTTATGTGGGAAGGCACAGGATGGTCTCTGCTGGTCTTCTCTCCAGGCCTCTGGGTTCCAACAACTCTCCCCGGGGTGATTCCTTTCTGCATCTCCAAAGGCCTGGGCTGAGCTGTGAGTGCTGAGATGAGGTATGCCAAGCTGCTTGGGCTGTGCTACGTTGAGCTCTCTCATTTAAGCACCAGCCGATTAAGTCAAACGTCATTCATTGCAGCAGGCACACCTCTTAGCTAACTGCAGACATAATCAGCAACAGATAAGGTTCATGTACCATTGGCTCATGTCCACAGCAACAGAACTAGGTGCCTTCACCTGGCCAGGTTGGCAACCGAATCTAACTACCACACACCCTCTTCATGTGTATGGGTCCATCTGCTCTCCTGGCCCGAGTTTTCCTGGCTTCAGACTGTAAATCTTTTCTGAATAATTCAATCTCCAATCCTGGCTTTTTTCTGAAACAGCTTCCATGTTTGCTTAAATCCTCATGTGGGGTCCTATTCATATGGGTCTCACTTTTTGGAAGCCCAGAATTCTCCTGACCATCAACTTCTGTTTACTTTGTACCCAAGAGTTCAATTCTCAACTTTCCTCTTGCATTTTAGTATAAGCTTCAAGGAGAAGCCAGACTGAATTTTCCACATTTAGTTTGGAAATTTCTTCTGCTAAATATCTAAGTTCATCACTCTAAAATTCTGCCTTCCATCTACAAAGAATGCCTTCCTTCCAGTTTGGGAAATCATGTCCATCATTTCTGTCTAAAGCCTCATCAGAGGTATGTTTAGAGCCCACATTTCTACCAACAGTCTCTCAAAGCATTCTAGGCATTCTCTATCAAGCACCTTACAATTCTTCCAGAATCTCCCCCCTATCCATTTCAAAAGCCATTCCAACATGTTTGGTATTTGCAGACTGCAGCACTGCATGCTGCCGGTACCAAAATCTGTTTTAGTTTGTAAAAGCTGCTAGAATGCAATTTACCAGGAATGGAATGTCTTTTAAAAAGGATTTCAAAGGAGTAATTTATTAAGTTGCAAGTTTACCATTCTAAGGCTGTGAAAATGTCCAAATTAAGGTACCAACAAGAGGTTACCTTCACTCAAGAAAGGCCAATGAAGTTCAGAGTTTCTCTCTCAGTTAGGAGGGAATATGGCATCTCCTATCTTTCACTCCTAGCTTCCTCTCTCATGAAGCTCCCCTGGGGTCAATTTCCTTCTTCATCTCCATGCATCTCTGACTATGTAGACTCTGTTGGTTCTGGTTGCTCTGTTGGTTCTGGTGGCTCTAAAGCTTTTTCCAAAAGGGTTCCCTCTTAAAGGGCTCCAGTAAGCAACCCCATCTTGAATGGGTGGTGACATATCTCCATGGAAACCATTTAATCTATAGTTACCACCCACAATTGGGCAGGTCACATCTCCATGGAAACAATAAAAAAGGTCTCACCCAACCATATTGAATAAGGATTGAAGGACATGGCATTTCTGGGGTACATATTAGCTTTAAACCAGCACAGGTGGTATATGAGAAAAAATATACCTAATGTAACCAAGAACTACAGTTAATAGTAATATATTAATATTCTTTCATCAATTGCAACAAAGATACCACATGAAGGCAAAGTATCAACAATAAGGGAGCACTGTATTTTTACATGACTTTTCTGTAAATCTACAATTTCTCTAATTAGAAATTAATAATAATTTTCTATAAAACATTATGCTGAAGTGGGGCAAGATGGAGGCAGTAAGGTGTGGAATTTAGTTTGTCCTCTAGAGCAGTTAGTAAATAGCCAGGAACTATAAAGAACAACTGCTAGGGAGACATCAGTGACCAGACACAGCATACACCAGTCTGGAACAGGTGGAATGGCTGAGATCCCAAACAGAACCGTAAGTCTCTCAGGCAGTGGAGGCTGGTACCTGTTCCCCATGAGCACAGCATGCTGGTTCCCCAAAGGGAAAGAAAACAGACTTTATTAGTAGCCAGGAATTAGCTAAACCAAGCTCCAACTATGAAATTAATTAACAAATTCTGACTACTGAAAATAGGTCCCAAGCATAGACAACCCTGGAATAAGCACTAAAAGAACCAGGAGTTTTTGCCCATGCAGAAAGAGGGTAGGGTTGATGAAAAGAAAAGAGAGAGAGAAAGAGGCTTTTTGAACTGGACAATACAAAATACTAGAAAAGGGCTGGGCTCCAAGTAAAGGGGGCACACAGAGCCAAGGAACACACAGAGCCACATACCAACTCCAGCTCTTGTTTGGCAAACCTGGGGAGCAGGGGTCCAGCTCTGAAAATACTTTTTTTAACTTCTTAACAGCGCATTAGATGGAACTTCCAGCTCTCTCAGGTTCCAGCACTGCCCCAGGCAAGGACATAATTAAGGTATGTCTGAGAGACAAAGCAAATAGTCAGGTGGACTATTCCCTAAGGGGTGTGTCTTCCCCAAGAAAAAGGGGGTGGGGCCAAGCTCAAGTGTAGGCCCTCCTTCAGGGAATTCAGGCCCCAGGGGCTGGAAAACAGAAGCAAAAATCAAAGCCCACCTACTACCTCAGATTCTATCTCAACCACTCCTCTGACAGGAAGAGGCTGCTGAAATTACAGGCACCACATCATTTTATCCTGGTGGAAAGCTGCTGGCAGACAAGTGTCATATGCTGGGCAGGATAGGAAAAACAGACTTTAGAGGCTTTATACAAAAGTCTGATAACCTGCTGGTTCTCATCTCAAGGAAACTTGATAATGGCTACTCTCTCCTCCTGAGACATGGCCTGTCTGATCTGGGAAAATCCAACTGAGGTCAATCATATCTGAAGAGAACCTCTTCAAAAAAAAGGCTTCACAGAGGCAGGGCAAGAAAAAGGAAAACAAGAACTTAAAAATTCTGATCAGGTAAACAGAACCTATAATAGGGGACTAGAATAAGTTGAACTGAATGTCAAAGGACTGATAGAGAACAAAGCCATCCAACAAGAAAACCCTAGGTAAAAGAGTGAAAAAGCCTCCAGAATAAACTAATTAAGGAATTCAAATACATAGATGCCAGCAAAAAAAAAAAAATCAAGTCATATTAGGAAAATCAAAGGTATGGCTCAGTCAAAAGAACAAACCAACAGTTCAAATGAGATACAGAAATTGAAACAACTAATTCAGGATGTTCATGCAGACATGAAAATCTCATCAAAAATCAAATCAATGAGTTGACGGAGGATGTCATGGTCAGGTTCACGTGTCAACTTGGCCAGGTGGTGGTACCTGTTTGTTTGGTTTGGCAAGTGCTCCCTGTCTTTTGCTATGAGGACATTTCATAGAATTAAATCATGATCACATCAACTACATCCACAGCTGATTCCATTTGTAATCAGCCAAGAGGAGTGTCTTCTCTAATGAGTGATGCTTAATCTAATCACTGGAAGCCTTTTAAGGAGGATTCAGAAGAGAGAGGCTCTCTTTCTGCTTTGGCCAGCGAGCCTCTCTTGTGGAATTCATCCAGACCCTCCATCAGAATTGTCGACTTTACAGCCTGCCCTGTGGATTTTGGACTCTACATTCCCACAGTTATGTGAGACACTTTTATATATTTTATATTTATGAATATTTCCTGTTGATTCTATTTCTCTAGAGAATCCTAACTAATACAGAGGGTATAAAGAAGACATTGGAAAAGCTAGTTACCAAATTCATTTGGAAGGGAAAAAGACCCCAAGTAGCTAAAAATATACTAAAAAACAAGAACAAAATGGGAGAATTAACATTTCCTGATTTCAAAGCTTATTATAAAGCCACAGTGGTCAAAACATCTTGGTACTGGCACAGAAATAGAACTATTGACCAATATAATCAAATCAACAGTATGGAGAAAATGACCAAATATATGGCCAACTGATCCTTAATAAGGCCCCCAAATCCACTGAACTGAAACAAAATAGTTTTTTTAATAAAGGGGCAAGGGAGAACAGGATACCAATGGCCAAAAGAATGAAAAAGGACCCTTACCTTAAATGCTATACAAAAATTAACTCAAGGTGGATCAAATATCTAAACATAAGAACCAGTACCAAAAAATCCTAGAAGAAAATGTAGGGAAACATCTTCAAAATTTAGTAATAAGAGGAAGCTTCCTAAGCTCTACACTCAAAGTAGAAGCAAAAAAATGAAAAATAGATAAATGGGAACACCTCAAAATCAAATGCTTTTGTGCCTCAAAAGATTTTGACAAAAAGGTGAAGAGACAGCCAACTTAATGGGAGAAAACGTTTGGAAATCACATATCGGATAATGGTTTGATATCCTGTATACATAAAGAAATCATACAACTGAACAACAAAAGAATAAACAATCAATTATAAAACGGGCTAAAGATATGAACAGGCATTTTTCTGAAGAGCAAATGCAGATGACTAAAAAGTACATGAAGAGATGCTCATTTTCATTAGCTATAAGAGAAATGAAGATCAAGACTACAGCGAGTTATCACCTCACAACTATGAGAATGGCTGCTATTAAACAAATAGGAAACTACAAATGTTGGACAGGATGTGGAGAATATTGGGACACTTATGCACTGCTGGTGGGAATGTATAATGGTACAACCACTACGGAAGACAGTCAGGCAGTTCCTCAGAAAACTAAATATCAAGTTGTCCTATGACCTAGTGTTCTAGATTGTAATCTGCCAGAATGCAATATACCAGAAATGGAATGGGTTTTGAAAGGGGAATTTGTTTGTTGCAAGTTTATAGTTCTAAGGCCATGAAAATGTCCAAATTAAAGCAAGCCTATAAAAATGTCCAATCTAAGGCATCCAGGGAAAGATATTAAGGTTCAAGAAGGCCGATGATGTTCATGGTTTCTCTCTCAGATGGAAAGGCACATGATGAGATCTGCTAGCTTTCTCTTCAACTGCTTCCCTGGGGTTCTGTACATTCATTGGCTCTGTGCTGGTTTGAAAAGATGTATGTACCCTAGAAAAACCATGTTTTAATCTTAATCTCATTTTGCAAAGGCAGCCATTTCTTCTAAACCCCATTCAGTACTGCATGCTTGAAACTTTAATTAGATCATCTCCCTGGAGATGTGATTTAATCAAGAGTGGTTGTTAAACTGGATTAGGTGGAGGTGTGTCTTTGCCCATTTGGGTGGGTCTTGATTAGTTTCTGAAGTCCGATAAAAGAGGAAACATTTTGGAGAAAGAGAGATTCAGAGAGAGCAGGGCAGAATGACATAGCCACAAGCAGCAGAGTCCACCAGTCAGCAACCTTTGGAGATGAAGAAGGAAAATGCCTCCCAGGGAGCTTCATAAAACAGGAAGCCAGGAGAGGGAGCTAACAGATGATGCCATGTTCACCATGTGCCTTTCCAGATGAGAGAGAAACTCTGACTGTGTTCGCCATGTGCCCTTCCACTTGAGAGAGAAACCCTGAACTTCATTGGCCTTCTTGAACCAAGGTATCTTTCCCTGGATGCCTTGATTGGACATTTCTATAGACTTGTTTTAATTGGGACATTTTCTCAGCCTTAAAACTGTAAACTAGCAATTCATTAAATTCTCCTTTTTAAAAGCCATCCCATTTCTGGTATATTGCATTGTGGCAGCTAGCAAACTAGAACAGGCTCTTTCAGTTCTGGTGGTTCTTATGGCTCTAAGGCTTTTTCCAAAATATTTCCCTCTTTAAGGGCTCCAGTAAGCAACCCCACCTTGAATAGTTGGAGACACATCTCCATGGAAACCATCTAATCAAAAATTACTATCCACAATTGGGTGGGTCATATCTTCATGGAAACAATAAAAAAGATTCCACCCAGCAATACTGAATGGGGATTAAAGGACATGTCTATTCTAGGGTACATAATAGCTTCAAACCAGCACACCTGATTATACCACTACTCAATATATACCCAGAAGAGCTGAAAGCAGTGACACATACAGACATTTGCACACCGAAGTTCATAGCAACATTATCCCCAATTGCTAAAAGATGGAAGCAATTCAAGTGCCCATCAACAGATAAATGGATTAACAAAATGTGGTATATACATACAATGGAATATTATGCAGTGGTAAGATGAAATGACATCTTGAAGCACATGACAAATGGATGAATCTTGAGGATATAATGCTGAGTGGAATAAGCCAGACACAAAATAATAGATAGTGTTAGATTTTGCTTTTATGACAATGATAAACATAAAGTCAGAGGCTTATAATGCAGAATATAGGGGACTTAGAGATATGTGGGAGCTAGAAATAGATGAACAGTTAGCAAATGAGGTTGAACTTAAATGTAAGGGAATAGATAGAAGTGAAGACAGTTCACTAGTAGACCTATAAGTAATATTGCCACATTGAAAGTGAACATGGTTGAAAAGGGTTGTATAGAGCCATGTATCCCACTGATTAACACTACAAATATAAATAAGTTCTTGTATGAACTACTTCAAAGGTACGAATCTTGTACAAAGACTATATAATTTGGGGATATATGGGGAAACTGCTTTTGCATGCTATGGGCTATGTTTAACAGGAAAGCATCAACAGTACCTCAGCACTACCATGGGTAAATAAAGGGGTGAGGGACAAGAGTTAAGGGGAGGTTTGGATTTTCTATTTGGTGAGTGTATTTATCAGTTATTTTTCTCTTGGAACAATGAAATTGTCTAAAATTGAGAATGTCGATAGACTGTTGATTTTGGATATTAACATGGATTCCATGACATCATTGCAGGATATCCAATGGATTGAGGTGGCTAAAGGATACACTGAGAAGTAGAATGGCAAATGGTGATGTATACATATGATTAACTATTGTCCTGCTACAGAAAGGGACAAAGTCGTGAGGCATGCAATGTTGTGAATGACCCTGTGGGACATTTTGTGAGGCAAAATAAGCCAGAAAAAGAAGCAAATATTGTATGGTCTCATTTAGAAAATATTTATAAGAATATTGGGGCCTAGATTATAAGATCTTATAGCAGTCACATTTAGTCTGGAGTGGAAATTGTTGTTTCTAGATTGTGAGAAGCTATGCTATATATGCATAACCTGGTATCTAGAGATAAGAACAAAGTAGATCAGGTTGGGATTAAGTTAATTCAGAATACAGGGGTGTGGAAGACATGTCTGCATTTCTGAAGTTCACCTGAGACCAAAGGAAGCAAGATTTATTTTGCCCAGAACCTAAATTTTCAGTAGCACATAATCTAACTAAACCTGACTGGAAGGCTCATTTAAACAATCTAAACACAGGGAGCCTAGAATGGGAATGAAGGCCTTTAATCCTGTATAGCATAAAGTAATGTCTGGATAGATCCCGGAGTATGTTAAGCAGATAATAAAAAAAATATTGGCAAAATCCCTGGAAGGATGGGAGAAAAAAATACAGAACTACTAAGCTGACCCTGGTTCTATGTCAAACATTAGGGATTCTCCCTAAGTCAATAAGACAAGCCCTTGATCTTAAGGCTTGCTCTCATGAGGCATATTTATATAGCAGAGAAGCTTAGCCTACTTATAGATATAGCTAAGAGTTACTTCCAGAGGACCTCTTTTGTTGCTCAGATGTGGCTTCTCTCTCTCTATGCCCAACTCTGCAAGTGAAATCATTATCCTCCTCACTACATGGGACGTGACATCCAAGTGTGAAAGTCTCCCTGGAAACATGGGACATGACTCCAAGCACTGGGATTGACAATGCCATCCTCATCATAAGGAGGAAAAGAAGTATAATAAATAACATATCAGTGGCTGACAGAGTTCAAATAGAATCGAGACACTACTCTGGAAGTCACTCTTATGCAAGCTTCAGCTAGACATTGCTACCTTTTGTAGTTTGCCAACCCCAATCAAAACCATTCCTATCAAACCAAAGGACCACCTAGGGCTTTATATAAGATTTTACAAAGGTCCCACGCACTATGATTATGTTCCAGAAACCTACAACCTCCAGATAAGTTCTGAAACACAGAACTATTCCAGTACATCAACTAGCTCCATCCCCCATCTCATATTATTGACAACCCCTCCCAACATGAAAAAGCTAGAATGGGCATAGCCCAGAAAACCTTAAAGAGTGGGAGAAAGATCAAAGGAGATGATGGAGTTATAAAGAAAAGGTAGTTTATAACAAATGAGTATGATCGCTGAATCATTATATTGATATTTATTTTAATCTCCAGTATCTTGGAGCAGCCAGCAGGAAAAACCTAAAATTGTGGAATTGTAACCCATACCAAATTCTGAAATCTGTTCTACAACTAATTGTTGCAGTGTGCTTTGAAATTTATTGCTTTTCTGTATATATGTTATTTTTCACAAAAATGAAAATAAAACATCAATTGTGATGATGAATACAGCTATATGAAGATACTGTAAACCACTGATTATACACTTTGGATGATTATATGGTATGTGAATATATAATACATATCAGTAAAATTGCATTAAAAATAATAAAAAATAAATACTTCAGCAAAAGAGAAAAAATGGCTGAAGTGGTTTTATGTTATATATATTTTACCACAATAAAAATATTTTAAAGTGAGTTGACTATATTAAAAAGCACCAAGAGTTAACAGAATAATCTGATAATAAAAGGAACACCTATTTTCTTAATATAATATAAATTTCATTTTGCAGAAAAGAGATCCAAATTCTAAATTTTGTACATTATTCATGTTGCAGTAAAGAATTTCTTAATTTGCCTTTATATGTATGTATTTAGTTACATGGATATATAGATGTATACACAATAAGTATAAATCATAATTTGTTAAGATTATCTATGTAGTTTTTTTATCTATGTAGTTTCAAAACACAATTACTTAGTAAGCAATGTATATATTATGTGAAATTCACCAACTGAATAAATAACTTTCTTAATAAAATAAACAAAAAATTGTATGCAAAAAAAGAAGAAATTGGGGAACATAAAAAATAACAAGAAATTTTGAAAAAAACAAATCACAGAACTTATGGGAATTAGAGGAACAATAGAAGAGATGAAAAAAAATTGAGACCTACACCAAGAAAATTGAAGAGGCAGAAGAAAGGATTAGTGAACTAGAGAACAGAATATCTGAAATCTGACACACAAAAGAAAATACAGGGAAGAGAGTGAAAAAATCTTAACAGGATCTCAGAGAACTGAATGACAACATGAAGCACATTAATATATGCGTTATGGGTGTCCTAGAAAGAAAAGAGAAGGAAAAAAGAGAAAGACTAAGGGAGGAAATAATCATAGAAAATTTCCCATCTCTTATAAAACACATAATAATACAGAACCTAAAAGTGCAACATACCCCAAACAAAATCAATCCAAATAGACCTACTCCAAGACACTTACTAGTAAGACTGGCAAATGTCAAAGACAGTGAGAATCTTGAAAGCAGCAAGAGAAAAACAAATCCATCATATACAAGGGAAGCTCAATAAGACAATCTGTGGATTTCTTAGCAGAAACAATGGAAGCAAGAAGACAGTGGCATGATATATTTAAGATTCTGAAAAAGAAAAACTGCCAACCAAGAATCCTACACCAAGCAAAACTGTCCTTCAAAAATGAGGGAGAAATTAAAATATTTTCAGACAAAGAGTCACTGAGAATTTGTGACTGAGAGACCACCTCTACAAGAAATACTAAAGGAAGCACTACAGACAGATAGGAAAAGACAGGAGAGAACGGTCTGGAGAAGAGTGCAGAAATGAAAACTATCAGTAAAGGGGGAAAGAGAAAATATATATATATATATATGACATACAAAATCCAAAAGACAAAATGGTAGAAGAAAGCACTGCCTTTACAGTAATAACATTAAACGTTAATGGATTAAACTCCCCAATAAAAAGACATGGATTTTTAAAAAGAGGACCCAGCTATACGCTGTCTACAAGAGACTCCCTTTAGACCCAAGGACAAAAATAGGTTGAAAGTGAAATGTTAGAAAAAAATATTTCATGCAAACAACAATCAGAAAAGAGCAGGGATACCTATACTAACATCCACCAAATTAAACTTCAAATTAAAAGAGGTAAAGAAGAAAACTATATATTAATAAAGGGAACAATTCAACAAGAAGACATAACAATCATAAATATTTATACACTGAGCCAGAGTGCTGCAAAATACATGAGGCAAACACTAACAACACTGAAGGGAAAGGTAGATACCCTATCATATTAGCCAGAGATGTCAATTCACCAGTCTTATCAATGGATAGAACATCTAGCAGAGGATCAATAAGGAAACAGAAATGTTGAGTAATATGATAAATGAACTAGACTTAACAGAGCATTAAATGGATATGGATATAATGTTACAGGACATTGAACCCTACAACAGCAGAATATACAGTTTTCTTAAGTGCAAATAAATCACTCTCAAAGATTGACCATATGCTAGGTCACAAAGCAGTCTCAATAAATTTAAAAAGATTGAAATTATATAAAATAATTTCTCAGATCATACTGGAATGAAGTTGGAAATCAATAACAGGCAGATGGCCAGAAAATTCACACAAGTAGGGAGGCTAAACAACAGACTCTGGAACAACCAGTGAGTGGATCAAGGAGGAAATTACAAGAGAAATCAGTATATATCTCAAGGCAAATGAAAATGAAAACACCACATATCAAAATTTATGGGATGTAGCAAAGATTGTGTTGAGAGGGAATATATTATCTTAAATATATATATTAAAAATGAGAAAGGCAAAAATTGGATAATTAACTGCTCACTTCAAAGAACTAGAGAAAGGACAGCAAACTAACCACAAAGCAAACAGAAGGAAAGAAATAACAAAATTAGAACAGAAATAAGTGAAATTGAGAACATAAAAACAATAGAATTTTTTAAAAAAACATAAGTTCGTTCTTTGAGAAATCAATAAAACAGATGGACCCTTAGCTAGACTGACGGCAAAAAAGAGGGAGAGAGAGGATGCTAATAAATAAAATCAGAAATGGAAAAGGGGACATAGCCACTGACCCAGCAGGAAAAAAAGAAGATAATAAGAGGATACTATGAGCAAACTATATGCTAGTAAACTAGAAAACAGAGATGAAATGGACAACTTCCTAGAAAGGCATGAACAACCAACATTGGCTCAAGAAGCAACAGACGATCTCAAAAGCCAATTAACAAGTAAAGAGATTGAATCAGTCATCAAAAAGCTCCCAAAAAAGAAAAGTCCAGGACCGGATGGCTTCACGTGTGAATTCTAACAAGCATTCAAAAAAAAAATTATTACCAATCCTGCTCAAACTCTTCAAAAAAACTGAAGATGAGGGAAAGCTATTTAACTCATTCTGTGAAGTCATCATCATCCTACTACCAAAACCAGACAAATATATTACAAGAAAAGAAAATTACAGACCAACGTAACAGAATATAGAGTAAAAAATCCTCAACAAAGTGCAGATCGAATCCGACATCACATTAAAAGAATTATACACCATGACCTAGTGGGATTCATTCCAGGTATGCAAGGATGGTTCAACATAAGAAACTCAATTAATGTAATACACCATATCAACAAATCAAAGCAGAAAAAACACACAATCATCTCAATTGATGCAGAAAAGGCATTTGAGAAAATTCAGCATCCTTTCTTGATGAAAACACTTCAAAGGATAGGAATAGAAGGGAATTTCATCAAGATGATAAAGGAAATAAATGGAAAGCCCAAAGATAGTATCATCCTCAATGGGGAAAGACTGAAAGCATTCTCCTAAGATCAGGAACAAGACAAGGATTTCTGCCGTCACCATTGTTATTCAACATTGTGCTGGAAGCTCTAACCAGAGCAATTAGTCAGGAAAAATAAATAAAAGGCATCCAAATTGGAAAGGAAGAAGTAAAACTCGCACTCTTTGCAGATGATATGAAACTATATGTCAAAAATCCCGAAAATTTACAGCAAAGCTAATAGAGCTAATAATTGAGTAAAGCAAAGTGGCGGCATACAAGATCAATAAGCCAAAATCAGTAATTACACTAGTAATGAACATTCTGAGGAGGGAATCAAGAAAAAAATCCATTTACAATGGCAACCAAAAGGATCAAATATTTAGGAATAAATTTAACTAAGGATACAAAAGACCTTGCACAGAAAATTATAAGAAATTCCTAAAGGAAATCAAAGAAGACCTAAATATGGAAAGACACACGATGTTCATGGATTAGAAGGCAAAATATACTTAAGATGTTGATTCTACACAAATTATTTACAGATTCAAAGCAATACAAATTAAAATTCCAACAACTTGATGGGAAGGGGGACAAGATGGTGGCTCAGAAATGTGTGCATTTTAGTTCGTCCTCCAGAACAACTACCAAATAACCAGAAACAGTACAGAACAGCTCGTGGGGCCACATCAGTGACTGGACACACAGCGTACCCCACTCTGGACCAGCTGGACCGGCTGTGAGCACCCCCCAGAACCGTGAGTTCCCCAAGCCACAGCAGCCGGTGCCCCTCCCCAACAGGCTGCTTCCCAGAGGGGAAAGGAAAGGAACTTTACCAGCAGTAGGGGCTGAGCCCAACCAAACGCCAATTCTGGCATTAATTAACAAATTCTGACTATTAAAAATAGGCCCCTAGCTCAGGTGAACCTGGTCAAAGCAGAGGTCACTCATTTTTGCCCTGAATCCAAGGGGGCAGGACTGACAGAAAAAGAAGAAAAAAAGAAGGAAACAGGTTTTTGTGGCTGTGTTTCTACAAAGGCTTGACTGCCTCTAGATACAGCAGCAGAACTTTTCAGGCTGCAACTGTCCCAGGCATAGGTAGAAGTGAGCTCTTTTGGGGGCTTATCTGGAGCTTGTGCCTTCCTCAGGGGAGTGGTGAAGCCCCACCCAGGTGGAATCCCTCCATCAAGGAATTCAGACACCAGGGCTTGGTAATTTGAAGCCATTAAAACCAGCCTACAACCTCTCCTCTGTCTCCACCACGCCCCCAGCAAGGAGAGTCTGCCAAAGTTAAAGGTACCACATCATCTTATGCTGGTGGGACCTGCAGTCAGACAAGCGCCACACACAGGGCAGGATAAGAAAAACAGAGTCCAGAGACTTCACAGGAAAGTCTTTCAACCTGCTGGGTCTCACCCTCAGGGAAAACTGATGGAGGTGACTCTTTCCTCCTGATAGGAGGCCAGTTTGGTCTGGGAAAATCTGGCTGGGGTCTGTAATACCTAAGCAGACCCTCCTGGGAGGTGGGGGGAAGGCATCATACAAGCAGGGCAAGAAACAAGAAAACAAGAACTGAAAAATTCTCCTCTGTTAAACAAAACCTAAGCTAGAGGTCCAGAATAAGCTGAACGGAATGTCAAAGAACAGATAGACAACAAATTCATCCAGCAAGAAAACCCTAGGTAAAGAACTGAAAGCAGTCTCCAGAATAAACTAGTTAAGGTAATTAAATATCTAGACGCCAGCAAAAAATAACAAATCACACCAGGAAAATTGAAGATATGGCCCAGTCAAAGGAACAAACCAATAATTCAAATGAGATACAGGAGCTGAAACATTTAATTCAGAATATACAAACAGACATGGAGAATCTCATCAAAAACCAAATCAATGAATTGAGGGAGGATATAAATAAGACAAGGAATGAACAAAAAGAAGAAATAGGAAGTCTGAAAAAACAAATCACAGAACTTATGGAAATGAAAGTCACAGTAGAAGAGATGAAAAAAACAATGGAAACCTACAGTGGTAGATTTCGAGAGGCAGAAAACAGGATTAGTGAACTGGAGGACGGAACATCTGAAATCTGACAAGAAACAGAAACTATAGGGGAAAAAATGGAAAAATATGAGCAGGGACTCAGGGAATTGAAAGACAATATGAAGCGCATGAATATATGTGTTGTGGGTATCCCAGAAGGAGAAGAGAAGGGAAAAGGAGGAGAAAAACTAATGGAGGAAATTTTCACTCAAAATTTCCCAATGCTTATGAAAAACTTAAAATTACAGATCCAAGAAGTGCAGCATACCCCCAAAGAGAATAGATCCAAATAGATATACTCCAAGACACTTGCTAATCAGAATGTCAGAGGTCAAAGAGAAAGAGAGAATCTTGAAAGCAGCAAGAGAAAAACAATCTATCACATACAAGGGAAACCCAATAAGACTATGCATCGATTTCTCAGCAGAAACCACGGAGGCGAGAAGACAGTGGGATGATATATTTAAATTACTACAAGAGAAAACTGCCAACCAAGAATTCTATATCCAGCAAAATTGTCCTTCAAAAATGATGGAGAAATTAAAACATTCTCAGACAAAAAATCAGTGAGAGAATTTGTGGCCAAGAGACCAGTTCTGCAAGGGTCTAGAGAGTACTAGAGACAGATACAAAGAGACAGAAGAGAGAGGTGTGGAGAAGAGTGTAGAAAGGAAGACTATGAGTAAAGGTAAAAAGAAGGAAAATTAGATATGACACATAAAATCCAAAAAGCAAAATGTTAGAAGAAAGTACTACCCATACAGTAATAACACTAAATGTTAATGGATTGAACTCCCCAATCAAAATACATAGACTGGCAGAATGGATTAAAAAACAGGACCCATCTATATGCTGTCCATAGGAAACACATCTTAGACCCAAAGATAAACATAGGTTGAAAGTGAAAGGTTGGGAAAAGATATTTCATGCAAATAACAATCAGAAAAGAGCAGGAGTAGTTATACTAATATCCAATAAATTAGACTTCAAATGTAAAACAGTTAAAAGAGACAAAGAAAGACACTATGTATTAATAAAAGGAACAATTCAGCACGAAGACATAACAATCATAAATATTTATGCACCAAACCAGAATGCTCCAAAATACATGTGGCAAACACTGAAAAGAGAAACAGACACATCTACCATAATAGTTGGAGACTTCAATTCCCCACTCTCATCAATGGACTGAACATCTAGACAGAGGATCAATAAAGAAACAGAGAAGTTGAATAATACAATAAATGAGCTACATTTAACAGATATTTATAGAACATTACACCCCACAACAGCAGGATACACCTTTTTCTCAAGTGCTCATGGATTATTCTCAAGGATATACCATATGCTGGGTCACAAAACAAGTCTCAATAAATTCAAAAAGATTGAAATCATACAAAACACTTTCCCAGATCATAAAGGAATGATGTTAGAAATCAATAATAGGCAGAGTGCCAGAAAATTCACAAATATGTTGAGGCTCAACAACACACTCTTAAACAACCAGTGGGTCAAAGAAGAAATTACAAGAGAAGTCAGTAAATATCTCAAGGCAAATAAAAATGAAAACACAACATATCAAAACTTATGGGATGCAGCAAAGGCAGTGCTAAGAGAGAAATTTATTGCCCTAAATAAAAAAAAATTTTTTTTTAATTCCAACAACTTACTTTCCAGAAATAGAGAAACCAATAATATTTATTAGGAAGGACAGGGTGCCCAAAATAGCTAAAAATATCCTGAGAAGGAAAATTGAAGTGGGAGATCTCACAGTACCTGACTTGAAGCATATTACAAAGCTAATGTGGTCAAAAAAAAAAAAAGCATGGTACTGGCATATGGAACAATGGAATCGAATTGTGTATTCTGAAATAGACCCCTCTCAGCTATGGACAATTGATCTTTGATAAGGTGGTCAAGCCAACCCAACTGGAACAGAGCAGTTCCTTCAATAAATGGTGCTTGGAGAATTGGATATCCATATGCAAAAGAATGAAACAGGACTCATATCTCACGCCTTACACAAAATTAACTCAAAATGGATCAAAGACCTAAACATTAGCGCTAAAACCATAAAACTTTTAGAAGAAAATGCAGGGAAATATCCTATAAATCTTGACATATAATGTGGTTTCCTAGGTCTTACATCCAAAGCATGAGCAATGAAAAAAGAAATAGATACCTGGGATCTCTCAAAATTAAACACTTTTGTGTATCAAAGAATTTTGTCAGGAAAGTTAAAAAGCAGCCTACACAATGGGAGACAATATTTGGAAACCACATATTAGATAAGAGTTTAATAATCAGTATGCATAGATTCTGCAAACCAACAACAAAAAGACAACCTAATTAAAAAGGGTGAAAGCCATGAACAGACACTTTTCAGAAAAGGATATACAAATGGCTAAAAGGTGCATGAAAAAGATGCTCAACTTCACTGGTTATTAGGGAAATGGAAATCAAAATCACAATGCGATATCATCTCACACATACTAGAATAACCATTGCCAAAAAAAAAACACAGAAAACGACAAGTGCCAGAGAGGATGTGGAGAAAGAGGCATGCTCACCCACTGTTGGTGGGAATGTAGAGTAGGGCAACTGCTCCAGAAGGTAGTTTGGTGGTTCCTCAGAAAGCTAAGTGTAGAATTGCCGTATGATCTAGCAATCGCATTACTTCAGAGGAACTGAGGGCAAGGCCACAAACAGACATTTGCACACCGATGTTTACAGCAGCATTATTTACAATTGCCAAGAGCTGGAATCAGCCCAAATGTGGCTAAACAAACTGAGGCATACGCATACGATGGAATACTGTGCAGCTGCAAGACAGAATAAAGTCATGCAGCATGTCACAACATGGACAGACCTTGAGGACATTATGCTGGGTGAGATTAGCCCAAACAAAAGGACAGACAGTGTACGGTCTCACTAATATGAGCTAACATTAATGAGTAAACTTTATGAACACAAGTTATCAGGAGAAAGAAAGAGGGTAGAGTTTGGGTACTTGGTGCTGAAGGAATACAGAATGTGCAACATGACTGATTGTAAAAATCCAGAAATGGATAGCACAATACTATCTGAGGGTAGCACTATAATATTGGTACACTGAATGAAGCTGAGTATCACTGAGGGAAAAGGGCTGGGGGCAGTTATGACATCAAAATGAAAGATAGAGGATAAAAACTGAGATGGTATAACTTAGAGTGGACAATGATGGTGATTAAATGTACAAATATATAAACATTTTTGCATGAGGGAGAACAAATGAATGTCAGCATTTCAAGGTGTTGAAAATGGGGTGGTATACTGTAAAAAATACAATCAATGAAGGCTAGAGTCTATAATCAACAATAACATTATAACATGTTTCCACTGACTGTAACAAAGGCATTATGCCAAAACTAAATGTCCACAAGTGGCAGATATGGGGAAGGGATATGGATTCTTTGCAAAAGAAAACGAAATGTCTTCATATAGATTATGGTGGTGAAAGCATGCCTATTTTCTTAGGTTATATTGTATGATATGTGAATAAAACTCTTTAAAAATGAACAGAGAGAAACAAATGCTAGAGATAATGTGGAGAAAGAGATGTACCTTGTTTTTATTTGAAGGGATGTATGTCCCCTAGAAAAGCCATGTTTTGGTCTAAATCCCATTTCATAAAGGCAGAATAATCCTTATTCAACATTGTATATTTGAAACTGTAATCAGATCATCTTCCTGGTGATGTGATTTAATCAAGAGTGGTTGTTAAACTGGATTAGGTGATGACATGTCTCCACTCATTTGGGTGGGTCTTGATAAGTTTCTGGAGTCCTATAAAACAGGAAACATTTTGGAGAATGAAAGAGATTTGGAGAGAGCAGAGAATGCTGCAGCACCACAAAACAGAGAGTCCACCAGCCACTGACCTTTGGAGATGAAGAAGGAAAATGCCTCCCCAGGAGCTTCATGAAACAGAAAGCCAGGAGAAGCTAGCAGATGATGCCGTGCTTGCCATGTGCCCTTCCAGATGAGAGAGGAACCCTGACTATGTTCGCCATGTGCCTTTCCAGATAAGAGAGAAACTCTGTGTTCGTCATGTGCCTTCTCACTTGAGAGAGAAACCCTGAACTTCATCGGCCTTCTTGAACCAAGATATCTATCCCTGGATACCTTTGATTGGACATTTCTATAGACTTGCTTGATTGGGACATTATCTCGGTCTTAGAACTATAAACTAGCAACTTATTAAATTCCCCTTTTTAAAAGCCATTTCGTTTCTGATGTACTGCATTCCGGCAGCTAGCAAACTAGAACATACCTATTCACTGTTGGTCAGGAAACTGAGAGGTGCAGCCCCTTGGAGGGCAGTGTGGTGGTTCACAGGAGGCTAGGGTGGGGTTGCCATATAATCCTGCAACCCCCTTGTTCAGTGTATACCTGCAGGAACTGATTGTGGGAACAAAAATGGACATCTGCACACTGGTGTTTATGGTGGCAGTGTTCACGATCCACAATTAATGGAGGTAGCCTAAGGGTACAATGACTGAGGAATGGAAGGGGGAACTATGGTGTATTAAAACAATGGACTACTCGCTGCCAGCAAGAAGGAATGATTTTGTGAGGCCTGCGGTTAGGTGAATGGACTTTAAGGACTGTATGTTGAATGAAATGTCAAGAACAAAAAGACAAATATCATCATGCCTCAATGATATGGACTAACTATAATATAAAAACTCAGTGAACTAAAGTCGAGAGCATGGGTTATCAGGTTGAGGCTTACTGTAATGGGTCCTTGACTGTAGACTCTTACAGCAGTCACATCTATTCAGGAGTTGTAACTGTTAATTCTTAATTCTGAGATACTGATCTATTTGTATGTAATATGGTGTTTCCCAGAAACTTTGGGCATTTATGTGACAACTGAAGTTCAGACTTAGAGCTCTGAAACTATGAAAGTCAGCTGTACACCGTACAGGAAATGTTTAAAAAGTTGAAAAAATGATCAGACTTTGAGTAGAGATAAGAATGAAGCTGATCCGGATAGGACTAAGTTATATCAAAATACAGGGTAAAGGAAGCTATCATCCATATTTTAAAACTTCAACTTCCATATGAGACTAAAGGGAGAGATGTTTATTGGGTGCAAAATTTATATTTTGGGAATAACTAGTTTGAAAGCAAATCACAGCAAAGTGAACTGCTACAAAAAATCAAATTAAAAAACATGAACCTCATATAAAACACCTCGGGATTCCAGAAAAGCCTCTGGATGGGCAGAATTGACTTAGAAGAAGCCACTTATTGAAATATTCAAGTTTTTTCTCTCTCAGGCCATTGCACTTGCTTTACCCCTGGGCTGGAGATTTTCATTTGGCTTGGATGGCAGCCTCTCTGAAGTGCTCCTTACCCATGGGAGAGCCCCAATTTCTGTGTGCCCAAGTCCCCTCACCATGAGACTGTTAAGGTCCAAGAGGGACCTCCCCTTAGCCACATATGAAACACTTTTATTTGTCAAATAAATTAACTGTTTCCTTCAGCTCAGGAGTTAGGAAGACAAAGGCTTACAAGGGGACAAGAGAAAGGAAACCTAAATGGTAGATTTTGAGAGACAGAGGATAGGATTAGTGAACTGGAGGATGGAACATCTGAAATCCAACAAGAAATAGAAACTATAGGGGAAAAAATGGAAAAATATGAGCAGGGACTCAGGGAATTAAAAGAAAATATGAAGCACACAAATATATGTGTTGTGGGTGTCCCGGAAGGAGAAGAGAAGGGAAAAGGAGGAGAAAAACTAATGGAAGAAATTATCACTGAAAATTTCCCAACTCTTATGAAAGACCTAAAATTACAGATCCAAGAAGTGCAGCATGCCCCAAAGAGAATAGATTCAAATAGACATACTCCAAGACATTTACTAATCAGAATGTCAGCGGTCAAAGAGAAAGTGAGGATCCTGAAAGCAGCAAGAGAAAAGCAATCCATTACATACAAGGGAAACCCAATAAGACTATGTGTAGATATCTCAGCAGAAACCATGGAGGCGAGAAACAGTGGGATGATATATTTAAATTACTAGAAGTGAAAAACTGCCAACCAAGAATTCTATACCCAACAAAATTGTCCTTCAAAAATGAGGGAGAATTTAAAATATTTTCAGACAAAAAAATCACTGAGAGAATTTGTGACCAAGAGACCAGCTCTGCAAGAAATATTAAAGAGAGCACTAGAGACAGATATGAAAACACAAAAGAAAGAGGTGTGGAGAAGAGTGTAGAAAGAAGGAAAATTAGATATGACATATAAAATACAAAAGGCAAAATGGTAGAAGAAAGTACTACCTGTACAGTAATAACACTAAATGTTAATGGATTGAACTCCCCAATCAAAAGACACAGACTGGCAGAATGGATTAAAAAACAGGATCCTTCTATATGCTGTCTACAGGAAACACATCTCAGACAGAAAGATAAACATAGGTTAAAGGGAAAGGTTGGGAAAAGATATTTCCTGCAAATAACAACCAGAAAAGAGCAGGAGTATTTATACTAATATCCAACAAATTGGACTTAAAATGTAAAACAGTTAAAAGAGACAAAGAAGGATGCTATGTACTAATAAAAGGAACAATTCAACATGAAGACATAACAATCATAAATATTTTTAAAAAATTTTATATTTTGGGTAGTGCATTTCCTAATTTAACTTGTATGGTCAGTTTAGTTGATCACCGTAAGGACATGGAATCTTGAATAGGATATGAGATTTTGTTGGTTTGTACAGGTTAGCATGATACCCCAATAAATCCCAGAGAATTCTGGTAGTGGATAAAGAAGTATTTGCAAGGTCTCCTTGGGGGAATGGGGAGAAATGAGAATGTATTCAACTTCCCCACTTGGAGAATCTCTGATATTGTCTCAAGCAGTGGAGACAACCAAATCAATAGGCTGAGCCCTCTGTGGTAGTTAGATTCAATTGTCAACTTGGCCATATGAAGGCACCTAGTTTTGTTGCTGTGGACATGAGCCAACGGTACGTGAACCTCATCTGTTGCTGATTTACATCTGCAGTCGGCCAGGAGGCATGCCTGCTGTAATGAATGATGCTTGACTTAATTGGCTGGTGCTTAAATGAGAGAGTTCAGTGTAGCACAGCCCAAGCAGCCTGGCATTCCTCATCTCAGCACTTGCAGCTCAGCCCAGGCCTTTGGAGATGCAGAAAGAAGTCCCCCCAGGGAGAGTTGCTGGAAACCAGAGACCTGGAGAGAAGATCAGCAGAGACCATTCTGTGCCTTCCCACGTAAGAAAGAACCTCAGTTGAAAGTTAGCTGCCTTTCCTCTGAAGAACTAACAAAATAAATCCCCTTTGATTAAAAGCCAATCCGAATGATGATCATACATCTATGTGATGATATTAAGAATTACTGATTGCATATGTAGAATGGAATGATTTCTAAATGTTGTGTTAATTTTTTTTAATAAATAAATAATAGGGGGAACAAAAGTTAAAAATAAATTTAGTTTGAAGTGCTAGTGGTAAATGAAAGCGAGGGGTAAGGGGTATGGCATGTATAATCTTTTTTTTCTGTTATCATTTTATTTCTTTCTCTGTTGTCTTTTTTATTTTTTTCTAAATCAATGCAAATGTTCTAGAAATGATGAATATGCAACTATGTGATGATATTAAGAATTACTGATTGTATATGTAGAATGGAATGATATCTTAAGGTTTTGTTTGTTAATTTTTTTTAATTAATAAAAAAATTTAAAAAAAAAAAAAGCCAATCCGTCTCTGGTGTGTTGCATTCCAGCAGCTAGCAAACTAGAACACCTCGATCTTGGGGTTTGCCTATGAAACCTATCCCTGCAAAGGATAGGCTAAGCCTACTTAAAATTAAGCCTAAGAGTCACCCCCAGAGAACCTCTTTTGTTGCTCAGATTTGGCCTCTCTCTATCTGGGCCAACTCAGCAGGTGAACCCACTGCCCTCTCTCCTATGTGGGACGTGACCCCCAGGGGTATAAATTCTCCCTGGCAACATGGGACAGAGACCCCGGGATGAGCCAGGACCCAGTATCAAGTGATTGAGAAAGCCTTCTTGACCTAAAGGGGGAAGAGAAAAATGAGACAAGGTAGAGTTTCAGTGGCTGAGAGATTTCAAACAGAGCTGAGAGGTTATCCTGGAAGTTATTCCTATGTATTATATAAATATCCCTTTTTAGTTGATGGTGTATTGGAGTGAATGGAGGGAAATGCCTGAAACTGTTGAGCTGTATTCCAGTAGCCATGATTCTTGAAAATAAATGTATAAAGATATAACATTTACAACATGACTGTGTGATTGTGAAAATCTTGTGTCTGATGCTCCTTTTGTCCAGGATATGGACAGATGAATAAAAAAATATATGGATAAAAAATAAATAATGGGGAAGACAAGAGGTAAAATAAATTGGCTAGATGGAAATATTGGTGATTAATGAAAGGAAGGGGTGGTGTGTATTGTATGTATGAATTTTTTCTTTTTATTTCTTTTTCTGGAGTGATGCAAATGTTCTGAGGGATATCATAGTGATGAGTACACAACTATGTGTTGATTTTGTGAGCCACTGATTGTACACTATGTATGGAATGTATGTGTGTGAAAATTTCTCAATAAAAACATTTAAGAAAAAAAATTTGGTAAAAAAAAATAAAAGAAGCAGTGAAGTTGTGAGGCATACAACTAGTTGAATGAACCTTTAAGACAGTATGCTCAATAAAATGTCGGAAATAAAAACACAAATGTTTTCATGCCTCACTCATTGGACTAACTACAATATACAAACTTGGAGAACTGAACTCGAGAGTGTGGATTATCAGGCTTGGGGCCTATTGTAAAGGGTCCTAGATCGTAAGCTCTTACAGCAGTCACATCTATTGTGGTGTTGTAACTGTTATTGCTCAATTATGAGATACTGAGCTATTTGTGCATAACCTAGTCATTCCCAGAAACTTCAGGTATTTATGTGACACACTGAGACTCAGAATTAGAACTCTGAAGCCATGAAAGTCAGCATTACCTCATACAGCAATTGTTTATAAAGTTGAAACATTGATCAGACTTCGACTGGAGATATGAATGAAGCTGATCTGGATAGGACTAAGGCAAATCAGAACTCAGGGTAAAGGATGATATGGTCTATACTTTAAAACTTCAACTTCTGTGTGGACCAATGGGAGAGATGTTTATTTGGTTCAAAATTTATTTTTGGATAGCACATTACCTAATTTAACTTGTATGGTCAGTTTATTTGAACACCATAATTGCATGGAATCTTGACTAGGGTGTGAGCTTGTGTTGGTTTGCACAGGTTAGTGTGATGCCCTGATATATCCCAGAGTAATCTGGGTAGAGAATAAAAAAGTATTTTCAAAGTCCCCTTGGAGGGATGGGGAGAAAGGAGGAGATATTCAACTTCCTATTTGGGGAATTCCTGATATTCTTTTAAGCAGGAGGAACAATTAATTTGGTAGGCTGAGCCATCAATCTTGACATTTGACCCTATGAAACTTATTCCTGCAAAGGCGGTACTAAGCTTACTTGTAATTATGTCCAAGAGTCACCCCCAGATAACCTCTTTTGTTGCTCAGATGTGGTCTCTCTCTCTATAAGCCAACTCAGTAGGTGAACTCATGGCCTTCACCCTGTGCTGGTTTAAAAGGATTTATGTACCCTAGGAAAGCCACGCCTTAATTCCAATCCAATCCTGTGGAGCAGCTATTTCTTTTAAACCCTATTCAACCATGGGTGTAGGAGGCTTGATTAGATTATCACTATGGAGGTGTGACTTGCCCAATTGTGAGTATTAACTTCTGAATAGAGGGAGATGTGGTGAATAGAGTTAGGTCTTGATTAGTTTACTGGAATCCTTTAAAAGAGGAAGCATGTTGGAGAAAGCTGGGGAACAAGGAGAGAGCTACAGAACCACAGCAGAGCCATGAGGCTAAGAGTCCACCAGCCAGAGACCTTTGGAGATGAAGAAGGAATATGCCCCAGCAGGAGCTTCATGAAACAAGAAACCTGGAGAGAAAATTAGCAGACATGTTTGCCATGTGCCTTTCCAGTTGAGAAAGAAACCCTGAACTTCATTGGCCTTTCTTGAGTGGAAGTAACCTCTTATGGGTCTTATTTTGGACATATCAACAGACTTGCTACAATTAGGAAAATTTCACAGCCTTAGAATTGGAAACTTGTAACTTATTAAATTCTCCTTTTTAAAAGCCATTCCATTTCTGGTAAATTGCATTCTGGCAGTTAGCAAACTAGAACATCCCCTCCACTGGACATGATTCCCACAGGTGTAACATGGGACAGGACTCCCAGGATGAGCCAGACCCGGCAGCATGGGACTGAGAAAGCCTTGTTGACCAAAAGAGGAAAGAGAGAAATGAGAGAAAAATAAAGTTTCTGTGGCTATGAGATTTCAAACAGTTGAGAGGATATCCTGGAAGTTATTCTTATGCATTAGACAGATACCCCTTTTTCATTTATGGAATATTGGAGTGGCTGGAGGGAAGTACCTGAAACTGCTGAACTATGCTCCACTTAGCCTTGATTCTTGAAGACAACAGTATAACTATTAGCTTTTACAAATGTGACCACGTGATTGTGAAAACCTTGTGTCTGATGTTCCTTTTATCCAGGGTATGGACAGATGAGTTCAAAAATAAGGATAGATAAATAAATGCAGGGATAAGGGGTAAAAAAATTGGGTAGAGTGAAATACTAGTGGTCAAAGAGAGCAAGGGGAAAAGGGACATGGGATGTATGAATTTTTCTTTTTTCTTTTTATTTCTTTTTCTAGAGTGATTAAAATGTTCAAACAATGATCATGGTGATAAATACACAACTATATGGTGATAATGTGAGTCACTGATTACATACTGTGGATGGAGTACATATATGTGTGAAAATTTCTCAATAAAAATATTTAAAAAAAAAACATTACAAAGTGAAAGAAACCAGACACAACAGACTATTGCATGATTCCATTTTTATAAAATATAATATAAATAAATCTATAGAGACAGAAATAGACTCATGGCTATGTAGGGATGGGAAAGGATAGTGGGATTGAGAGGTGCCTGCTAAGGGGTTTGGGATTTTTCTTCAGAGAGTAATGAAAATGTTCTAAAATTGATTGTGCTGATGAATGCACAACTCTGTGGTATATTAAAAGCCATTGATTGTTTACTTTGGATGGATTCTATGGTATGTGAATATGTCTCAATGAACTACTTTAAAAAACAAAAAAAGAAATCAACCACCCTGAATCTGCCATGCTGGAGAGGCTGCATGCTGACGCTCCTGGTACCAGCCCAGCTGAGCTCCCAGCCAACAGCCATCACTAACCACCCACTGTGTGAGTGAGCCAGCATGGACATCCAGCCCAGCCCAGCTTTCAGCTGACCTGCAACCCCAGCGGACATCTCACTACAGCTACATAAGAGACCCCCAGCAAGAAAAGCCTTGCCAAGCCCCTCCCAAATTTCCTAGCTACATCATGAGCAAAATAAAATGGTTGCTTTGAGCTGTTAGAAAAAAAAAAAACAGAGAGACAACTGCATCAGTATCTGGCCCATATACATCTTGGCAGAATCCCTCTCCATGAAATTAACTGCGATTGATTTCAAATTAATAAAGACCACCTATAGTCATAAACGAATGAAAATGTTGAAACAAGAGTTGAAGTCCCCAAAATTCTAAAAACCTAAGCAATGTTTACAAATTGGGAAATTGGAGATCAGACTTAATTCTTCTTTGTAATTAATCTGTGAACTTTTTAAAAAGGTACCTATGCTTAGATACATGAATAAAATGAGTGGCTACGCTTTAAATGTTTTCACATTTAAGATGTAATTCTATCTGAAATGCATCCAAAGGAGGGCGAAGTATCAACAGTGTAAGCAAAGGATTGAAGAGGAAGAAATCATGGTTTCTAGACCTTTCCCTTTATTTAAATGATCCACAACATCAGATATCAGAGATTGAGAAGGTTGCAGGTAGTCCAAGCTATGATGTAATGGACGGTAACCAATGCCTGAGGATGAGGTATGCAGGACAAAGGGCAATCAATTCTTTTAAGTTCAATAGGCAACTAGTGTCGCCCTCACGTCAAGCTCCATGCTATGTGCTAAGAATAAGGAGGTGATTTTAACCCTACCCCTGCCCTGAGATCAGATCAAATTGAATACTCATTAAGGCAACTTTTAGAGGAGAGAAGAAATTAGTAAAAGGTAATTGAGGGGCACCTGGGAAGTCAGTTGGCCATCCTCAAGCTTTATCTTAGGGATGGGTAGGAAAGGAAGAGTATCTGCTTATACTTGAATGGAAGACTTTAGTCCTCATTTGGACAGCTAAACAGAGCCACTACTAATCAGCTGCTACCCTGAGTCACTAACTAGCAGCCATACCCTGTAGTAACATAGAAGGAAGTCCACAGACTAAACCACAGGCTATAAGGAAAGAAACTATCCCCAAATTCACCACAGGTATTATATCCCCATTTTACAGATGTTAAAAATGATATTTGGACTTTCAGAGAAGATGGCGGCTTAGTAAGACGCGCGGATCTTAGTTTCTTCTCCAGGACAGCTACTAGGGGAGTAGAAACAATACAGAACAGCACCCAAAGCCACAACAGAGATAAAAAAGACAGCGTACCCCATTCTGGAACAGCTGGCTGGCTGAGAGAACCCGCTCGGGTGAGATCGCTGAGGCACGCGGGCTTCACCGGGCGGGGCGGCAAGCGGCCGGCGTCACTCCCTTCCCCCTTCCCGGGCCGGCTGGGAGAATTGGAGAGGTGGTCCCGTGAAACCGTGGCGGCTGGCGCCCACACCACGCGCGGCCCCCCGGACCAACTGAGAGAATTGGATCGGAAATCCCCAGGCCGCGGAGAATGGTGACGGGTGGGGGAGGCCCCTTGCAAACCCGTGACTCCCTGGGAACATGCACTGTCCCGGGCGGGCCGCTGCCACTGGCGCCCTCCCGCCACGCTTGTTGCCCGGGCGACTAGGAAATTCGGACAGGCGCTTTCCCGGGCTGCAGCGGCCAACAACCCTCCCGGCATTCGGACCCTGGGCCGGCTCGAACCCTTCCAAGCCGCTTCGGCTAACGAACCTCCCGGACGGCGGGAGTTTTCCAAAGTTAAAGGTCCCACAGCAGCTTTTACTGGTGGGACCCACAGACAAACGTGTGCCACGAGTGCCACCTACTGGGCAGGATAAGAAAAACAGAACCCAGAGATTTCACAGAAAAATCTTCCAAACTTTTGGATCCAATACCCATGGAAATCTGTCTAAATGCGCAGATGCCAACAGAAGATAACGGATCACTCTCAAATAATTGAAAATATGGCCCAGTCAAAGGAACAAACCAATAGTTCAAATGAGATACAGGAGCTGAGACAACTAATGCTAAATATACGAACAGAAATGGAAAACCTCTTCAAAAACGAAATCGATAAATTGAGGGAGGACATGAAGAAGACATCGGCTGAACATAAAGAAGAAATAGAAAAACTGAAAAAACAAATCACAGAACTTATGGAAGTGAAGGATAAAGTAGAAAAGATGGAAAAAACAATGGATACCTACAATGATAGATTCAAAGAGACAGAAGATAGAATTAGTGATTTGGAGGATGGAACATCTGAATTCCAAAAACAAACAGAAACTATCGGGAAAAGAATGGAAAAATTTGAACAGGGTATCAGGGAACTCAAGGACAATATGAACCGCACAAATGTACGTGTTGTGGGTGTCCCAGAAGGAGAAGAGAAGGGGAAAGGAGGAGAAAAACTGATGGAGGAAATTATCACTGAAAATTTCCCAAATCTCATGAAAGACCTAAAATTACAGATCCAAGAAGTGCAGCGCACCCCAAAGAGATTAGACCCAAATAGGCGTTCTCCAAGACACTTACTAGTTAGAATGTCAGAGCTCAAAGAGAAAGAGAGGATCTTGAAAGCAGCAAGAGAAAAACAATCCATCGCATACAAGGGAAACCCAATAAGACTATGTGTAGATTTCTCAGCAGAAACCATGGAGGCTAGAAGATAGTGGGATGATATATTTAAATTACTAAAAGAGAAAAACTGCCAACCAAGACTCCTATATCCAGCAAAATTGTCCTTCAAAAATGAGGGAGAAATTAAAACATCCTCAGACAAAAAGTCACTGAGAGAATTTGTGACCAAGAGACCAGCTCTGCAAGAAATACTAAAGGGAGCACTAGAGTCAGAACCGAAAAGACAGAAGAGAGAGGTATGGAGAAGAGTGTAGAAAGAAGGAAAGTCAGATATGATATATATAATACAAAAGGCAAAATGGTAGAGGAAAATATTATCCAAACAACAATAACACTAAATGTGAATGGACTGAATTTCCCAATCAAAAGACTTAGAATGGCAGAATGGATTAAAAAACAGGATCCTTCTATATGCTGTCTACAGGAAACACATCTTAGACCCAAAGATAAACATAGGTTGAAAGTGAAAGGTTGGGAAAAGATATTTCATGCAAATAACAACCAGAAAAGAGCAGGAGTGGCTATACTAATGTCCAACAAGTTAGACTTCAAATGTAAAACAGTTAAAAGAGACAAGGAAGGACACTATATACTAATAAAAGGAACAATTAAACAAGAAGACATAACAATCATAAATATTTATGCACCGAACCAGAATGCCCCAAAATACGTGAGGAATACACTGCAAACACTGAAAAAGGAAATAGACACAAATACCATAATAGTTGGAGACTTCAATTTACCACTCTCTTCAATGGACAGAACATCTAGACAGAGGATCAATAAAGAAATAGAGAATCTGAATATTACTATAAATGAGCTAGACTTAACAGACATTTATAGGACATTAAATCCCACAACAGCAGGATACACCTTTTTCTCAAGTGCTCATGGATCATCCTCAAAGATAGACCATATGCTGGGTCACAAAGCAATTCTCAACAAATTTAAAAAGATTGAAATCATACACAACACTTTCTCGGATCATAAAGGAATGAAGTTGGAAATCAATAATAGGCGGAATGCCAGAAAATTCACAAATACGTGGAGGCTCAACAACACACTCTTAAACAACGAGTGGGTCAAAGAAGAAATTGCAAGAGAAATTAGTAAATACCTCGAGGCAAATGAAAATGAAAACACAACATATCAAAACTTATGGGATGCAGCAAAGGCAGTGCTAAGAGGGAAATTTATTGCCCTAAATGCCTATATCAGAAAAGAAGAAAAGGCAAAAATGCAGGAATTAACTGTATTAATTGGAAGAACTGGAGAAAGAACAGCAAACTAATCCCAAAGCAAGCAAAAGGAAAGAAATAACAAAGATCAGAGCAGAAATAAATGAAATTGAAAACAATAGAGAAAATCAATAAGACCAGAAGTTGGTTCTATGAGAAAATCAATAAGATTGATGGGCCCTTAGCAAGATTGACAAAAAGAAGAAGAGAGAGGATGCAAATAAATAAGATCAGAAATGGAAGAGGAGACATAACTACTGACCTCACAGAAATAAAGGAGGTAATAACAGGATACTATGAACAACTTTACGCTAATAAATACAACAATTTAGATGAAATGGACGGGTTCCTGGAAAGACATGAACAACCAACTTTGACTCAAGAAGACATAGATGACCTCAACAAACCAATCACAAGGAAAGAAATTGAATTTGTCATTCAAAAGCTTCCTAAAAAGAAAAGTCCAGGACCAGATGGCTTCACATGTGAATTCTACCAAACGTTCCAGAAAGAATTAGTACCAACTCTCCTCAAACTCTTCAAAAAAATTGAAGTGGAGGGAAAACTACCTAATTCATTCTATGAAGCCAACATCACCCTCATACCAAAACCAGGCAAAGATATTACAAAAAAAGAAAACTACAGACCAATCTCTCTAATGAATATAGATGCAAAAATCCTCAATAAAATTCTAGCAAATCGTATCCAACAACACATTAAAAGAATTACACATCATGACCAAGTAGGATTCATCCCAGGTATGCAAGGATGGTTCAACATAAGAAAATCAATTAATGTAATATACCATATCAACAAATCAAAGCAGAAAAATCACATGATCATCTCAATTGATGCAGAGAAGGCATTTGACAAGATTCAACATCCTTTCCTGTTGAAAACACTTCAAAAGATAGGAATACAAGGGAACTTCCTTAAAATGATAAAGGGAATATATGAAAAACCCACAGCTAATATCATCCTCAATGGGGAAAAATTGAAAACTTTCCCCCTAAGATCAGGAACAAGACAAGGAAGTCCACTATCACCACTATTATTCAACATTGTGTTGGAGGTTCTAGCCAGAGCAATTAGACAAGAAAAAGAAATACAAGGCATCAAAATTGGAAAGGAAGAAGTAAAACTATCACTGTTTGCAGACGATATGATACTATACGTCGAAAACCCGGAAAAATCCACAACAAAACTACTAGAGCTAATAAATGAGTACAGCAAAGTAGCAGGTTACAAGATCAACATTCAAAAATCTGTAGCATTTCTATACACTAGTAATGAACAAGCTGAGGGGGAAATCAAGAAACGAATTCCATTTACAATTGCAACTAAAAGAATAAAATACCTAGGAATAAATTTAACTAAAGAGACAAAAAACCTATATAGACTTCCTGGAAGATGGCAGCTTAGTAAGACGCGCGGATCTTAGTTTCTTCTCCAGGACACCTACTAGGGGAGTAGAAACGATACAGAAAGTGCCCAAAGCCACAACAGAGATAAAAAAGACAGCGTGCCCCATCCTGGAACGGCTGGCTGGCTGAGAGAAGCAGCTTGGGTGAGATCGCCGAGGCGCGTGGGCCTTACCGGGCGGGGTGGCAAGCGGCCTGAGTTATTCCCTTCCCCCTTCCCGGGCCGGCTGGGAGAATTGGAGAGGCGGTCCCCTGAAACCAAGGCGGCTGGCGCCCACACCACGCGCAGCCCCCGGACCAACTGAGAGAATTGGATCGGAAACCCCCAGGCCGCGGAGAACGGTGACGGGTGGGGGAGGCCCCTTCCAAACCTGTGACTCCCGGGGAACGTGCACTCTCTCGGGCGGGCCGCTGCCACTGGCGCCCTCCCGCCACGCTTGTTGCCCAGGGCCGACTGGGAAATTCGGACGGGCTCTTTCCCTGGCTGCGGCGACCAGCAACCCTCCCTGCGTTCGGACCCCGGGCCGGCTCAAGCCGCTTCGGCTAGCGAACTCCCAGGACGGCGAGAGTTTTCCAAAGTTTAAGGTCCCACAGCACCTTTTACTGGTGGGACCCGCAGACAAACGTGTGTCACGAGCGCCACCTACTGGGCAGGATAAGAAAAACAGAACCCAGAGATTTCACAGAAAAATATTCCAAACTTTTGGATCCAATACCCAGGGAAATCTGTCTAAATGCGCAGACGCCAACAGAAAATAACGGATCACGCTCAAATAATTGAAAATATGGCCCAGTCAAAGGAACAAACCAATAGTTCAAATGAGATACAGGAGCTGAGACAACTAATGCTAAATATACGAACAGAAATGGAAAACCTCTTCAAAAACGAAATCGATAAATTGAGGGAGGACATGAAGAAGACATCGGCTGAACATAAAGAAGAAATAGAAAAACTGAAAAAACAAATCACAGAACTTATGGAAGTGAAGGACAAAGTAGAAAAGATAGAAAAAACAATGGATACCTACAATGATAGATTCAAAGAGACAGAAGATAGAATTAGTGATTTGGAGGATGGAACATCTGAATTCCAAAAACAAACAGAAACTATCGGGAAGAGAATGGAAAAATTTGAACAGGGTATCAGGGAACTCAAGGACAATATGAACCGCACAAATATACGTGTTGTGGGTGTCCCAGAAGGAGAAGAGAAGGGAAAAGGAGGAGAAAAACTAATGGAAGAAATTTTCACTGAAAATTTCCCAACTCTTATGAAAGACCTAAAATTACAGATCCAAGAAGTGCAGCGCACCCCAAAGAGATTAGACCCAAATAGGCGTTCTCCAAGACACTTACTAGTTAGAATGTCAGAGCTCAAAGAGAAAGAGAGGATCTTGAAAGCAGCAAGAGAAAAACAATCCATCACATACAAGGGAAACCCAATAAGACTATGTGTAGATTTCTCAGCAGAAACCATGGAGGCTAGAAGACAGTGGGATGATATATTTAAATTACTAAAAGAGAAAAACTGCCAACCAAGACTCCTATATCCAGCAAAATTGTCCTTCAAAAATGAGGGAGAAATTAAAACATTCTCAGACAAAAAGTCACTGAGAGAATTTGTGACCAAGAGACCAGCTCTGCAAGAAATACTAAAGGGAGCACTAGAGTCAGAACCAAAAAGACAGAAGAGAGAGGTATGGAGAAGAGTGTAGAAAGAAGGAAAGTCAGATATGATATATATATAATACAAAAGGCAAAATGGCAGAGGAAAATATTATCCAAACAATAATAACACTAAATGTTAATGGACTGAATTCCCCAATCAAAAGACATAGATTGGCAGAATGGATTAAAAAACAGGATCCTTCTATATGCTGTCTACAGGAAACACATCTTAGACCTAAAGATAAACATAGGTTGAAAGTGAAAGGTTGGGAAAAGATATTTCATGCAAATAACAACCAGAAAAGAGCAGGAGTGGCTATACTAATATCCAACAAGTTAGACTTCAAATGTAAAACAGTTAAAAGAGACAAAGAAGGACACTATATACTAATAAAAGGAACAATTAAACAAGAAGACATAACAATCATAAATATTTATGCACCGAACCAGAATGCCCCAAAATACGTGAGGAATACACTGCAAACACTGAAAAGGGAAATAGACACAAATACCATAATAGTTGGAGACTTCAATTCCCCACTCTCATCAATGGACAGAACATCTAGACAGAGGATCAATAAAGAAATAGAGAATCTGAATATTACTATAAATGAGCTAGACTTAACAGACATTTATAGGACATTACATCCCACAACAGCAGGATACACCTTTTTCTCAAGTGCTCATGGATCATTCTCAAAGATAGACCATATGCTGGGTCACAAAGCAATTCTCAACAAATTTAAAAAGATTGAAATCATACACAACACTTTCTCGGATCATAAAGGAATGAAGTTGGAAATCAATAATAGGCAGAATGCCAGAAAATTCACAAATACATGGAGGCTCAACAACACACTCTTAAACAACGAGTGGGTCAAAGAAGAAATTGCAAGAGAAATTAGTAAATACCTCGAGGCAAATGAAAATGAAAACACAACATATCAAAACTTATGGGATGCAGCAAAGGCAGTGCTAAGAGGGAAATTTATTGCCCTAAATGCCTATATCAGAAAAGAAGAAAAGGCAAAAATGCAGGAATTAACTGTTCAATTGGAAGAACTGGAGAAAGAATAGCAAACTAATCCCAAAGCAAGCAAAAGGAAAGAAATAACAAAGATCAGAGCAGAAATAAATGAAATTGAAAATATGAAAACAGTAGAGAAAATCAATAAGACCAGAACTTGGTTCTATGAGAAAATCAATAAGATCGATGGGCCCCTATCAAGATTGACAAAAAGAAGAAGAGAGAGGATGCAAATAAATAAGATCAGAAATGGAAGAGGAGACATAACTACTGACCTCACAGAAATAAAGGAGGTAATAACAGGATACTATGAACAACTTTACGCTAATAAATACAACAATTTAGATGAAATGGACGGGTTCCTGGAAAGACATGAACAACCAACTTTGACTCAATAAGACATAGATGACCTCAACAAACCAATCACAAGGAAAGAAATTGAATTTGTCATTCAAAAGCTTCCTAAAAAGAAAAGTCCAGGACCAGATGGCTTCACATGTGAATTCTACCAAACGTTCCAGAAAGAATTAGTACCAATTCTCTTCAAACTCTTCAAAAAAATCGAAGTGGAGGAAAAACTACCTAATTCATTCTATGAAGCCAACATCACCCTCATACCAAAACCAGGCAAAGATATTACAAAAAAAGAAAACTACAGACCAATCTCTCTAATGAATACAGATGCAAAAATCCTCAATAAAATTCTAGCAAATCGTATCCAACAACACATTAAAAGAATTATACATCATGACCAAGTAGGATTCATCCCAGGTATGCAAGGATGTTTCAACATAAGAAAATCAATTAATGTAATACACCATATCAACAAATCAAAGCAGAAAAATCACATGATCATCTCAATTGATGCAGAGAAGGCATTCGACAAGATTCAACATCCTTTCCTGTTGAAAACACTTCAAAAGATAGGAATACAAGGGAACTTCCTTTAAATGATAGAGGGAATATATGAAAAACCCATAGCTAATATCATCCTCAATGGAGAAAAATTGAAAACTTTCCCCCTAAGATCAGGAACAAGACAAGGATGTCCACTATCACCACTATTATTCAACATTGTGTTGGAGGTTCTAGCCAGAGCAATTAGACAAGAAAAAGAAATACAAGGCATCAAAATTGGAAAGGAAGAAGTAAAACTATCACTGTTTGCAGACGATATGATACTATACGTCGAAAACCCGGAAAAATCCACAACAAAACTACTAGAGCTAATAAATGAGTACAGCAAAGTAGCAGGTTACAAGATCAACATTCAAAAATCTGTAGCATTTCTATACACTAGTAATGAACAAGCTGAGGGGGAAATCAAGAAACGAATCCCATTTACAATTGCAACTAAAAGAATAAAATACCTAGGAATAAATTTAACTAAAGAGACAAAAAACCTATACAAAGAAAACTACAAAAAACTGCTAAAAGAAATCACAGAAGACCTAAATAGATGGAAGGGCATACCGTGTTCATGGATTGGAAGACTAAATATAGTTAAGATGTCAATCCTACCTAAATTGATTTACAGATTCAATGCAATACCAGTCAAAATCCCAACAACTTATTTTTCAGAAATAGAAAAACCAATAAGCAAATTTATCTGGAAGGGCAGGGTGCCCCGAATTGCTAAAAACATCTTGAGGAAAAAAAACGAAGCTGGAGGTCTCGCGCTGCCGGACTTTAAGGCATATTATGAAGCCACAGTGGTCAAAACAGCATGGTATTGGCATAAAGATAGATATATCGACCAATGGAATCGAATAGAGTGCTCAGATATAGACCCTCTCATCTATGGACATTTGATCTTTGATAAGGCAGTCAAGCCAACTCACCTGGGACAGAGCAGTCTCTTCAATAAATGGTGCCTAGAGAACTGGATATCCATATGCAAAAGAATGCACGAGGACCCGTATCTCACACCCTATACAAAAGTTAACTCAAAATGGATCAAAGATCTAAACATTAGGTCTAAGACCATAAAACAGTTAGAGGAAAATGTTGGGAGATATCTTATGGATCTTACAACTGGAGGCGGTTTTATGGACCTTAAACCTAAAGCAAGAGCACTGAAGAAGGAAATAAATAAATGGGAACTCCTCAAAATTAAACACTTTTGTGCATCAAAGAACTTCATCAAGAAAGTAGAAAGACAGCCTTCACAATGGGAGACAATATTTGGAAATGATATATCAGATAAAGGTCTAGTATCCAGAATTTATAAAGAGATTGTTCATCTCAACAACAAAAAGACAGCCAACCCAATTACAAAATGGGAAAAAGACTTGAACAGAAACCAACCAGAAGAGGAAATACGGATGGCCAAGAGGCACATGAAGAGATGCTCAATGTCCCTGGCCATTAGAGAAATGCAAATCAAAACCACAATGAGATATCATCTCACACCCACCAGAATGGCCATTATCAACAAAACAGAAAATGACAAGTGCTGGAGAGGATGCGGAGAAAGAGGCACACTTATCCACTGTTGGTGGGAATGTCAAAGGGTGCAACCACTGTGGAAGGCAGTTTGGCGGTTCCTCAAAAAGCTGAATATAGAATTGCGATATGACCCAGCAATACCACTGCTAGGTATCTACGCAAAGGACTTAAGGGCAAAGACACAAACGGACATTTGCATACCAATGTTTATAGCAGCATTATTTACAATTGCAAAGAGTTGGAAACAGCCAAAATCTCCATCAACAGAAGAGTGGCTAAACAAACTGTGGTATATACATACGATGGAATATTATGCAGCTTTAAGACAAGATAAACTTATGAAGCATGTAATAACATGGATGGACCTAGAGAATATTATGCTGAGTGAATCCAGCCAAAAACTGAAGGACAAATACTATATGGTCCCACTGATATGAACGGACATTCGAGAATAAACTTGAAATATGTCATTGGTAACAGAGTTCAGCAGGAGTTAGAAACAGGGTAAGACAATGGGTAATTGAAGCTGAAGGGATACAGACTGTGCAACAGGACTAGATACAAAAACTCAAAAATGGACAGCACAATAATACCTAATTGTAAAGTAATCATGTTAAAACACTGAATGAAGCTGCATCTGAGCTATAGGTTTTTGTTTTGTTATGTTTTGTTTTGTTTTGATTTTACTATTATTACTTTTATTTTTTTCTCTATATTGACATTCTATATCTTTTTCGGTTATGTTGCTAGTTCTTCTAAACCAATGCATATGTACTAAGAAATGATGATCATGCATCTATGTGATGATGTTAAGAATTAATGATTGCATATGTAGAATGGTATGATCTCTAAATGTTGGGTTAATTTCTTTTTTTCCATTAATTAAAAAAAAAAAAAAAGAGAAGGATAATTGGAGCTGAAGGGATACAGACTGTACAACGGGACTGGATATAAAAACTCAGAAATGGACAGCACAATACTACCCAATTGTAATGCAATTATGTTAAAATACTGAATGAAGCTGCATGTGAGGTATAGGTTTTTTGTTTTTTTGTTTTTTTCTTTCTATTAATGTTTTAATTCTTATTCTGTTGTCTTTTTATTTCTTTTTCTAAATCGATGCAAATGTACTAAGAAATGATGAATATGCAACTATGTGATGTTATTAAGAATTACTGATTGTACATGTAGAATGGAATGATTTCTAATTGTTTTGTTAATTCTTTTTTTAATTAATAATAAAAAAAAAATGATATTTAAGGGGCGGTGCCACCATGGCTCAGTAGCAGAGTTTTCTCCTGCCATGCCAGAGACCCAGATTCGGTTCCCGGTGCCTGCCCATGCAAAAAAAAGACGTTTAAGAAAGTTAAATATCTTTGACAAGTTTCAAAGCTATCAAATGAAAGAGCTAAAAATAAAAAATAATAACAAAATGAAAGAGGTAGCATTAAACCACTTCCCATCTAACATCAAAGTCTTCAACCTTGACTCCCTCTGCCTCCTTATACAGTGGCATGCCTGATCCCCAGAGGACAAGAAAGAGAACCTATTATCCTCTCTGATTTATGGCCAAAAATCAGAATTGAGAAAAGGGGCCCAAAATCCCAAACATGACCTAAACGCCTCTTGGCTAGGGGATCCTAAGATCCCCAAACATCATCTTCCAAGATGACTCTCAAAGGAATGAACGTGTTTTAAACATGCCCCCTCCTCCACAGTGGGGCACATTTCAGGTGACACTCATGCTGGCTTCAGCTGGGGGCCTGGAGGTTTCAAAGGACTACAAGATAAAAGGGTTCTGAGCTTTAACCCTCTTTTGAATTACGGCCAGGATCTGTTAAGGTTCTCCAAGGCTCCCAGAGTTTTACTTCACTTTATAAAATTACTCTTTCAGTTTTTACTTGCAAACTTCTCTCTTCCTAGGATAAACAACTAAGTCTATGAGGCTAGGTCAGAGACAAATCCAAAGGACAGCTACTTTACTGCATGAAGTTATTTACTCTTTCTTGCTACCTACTCGAGGTTAAATTCTATTCTAGGCTTTGGGGCTAGAATCAAAATAAAGAAAAAGAAAAAAATCTTGGAACTTCTCTAGTCAACTAGGACAAAGATGAGAAATAAGTAAATAAAGCAATGAGTAAGATCACTTTAGATGATAATAAGAACCAAAAAAAAAAAAAGTTAGAGTAAAGGATTAGAGAGGGGACAAAGGAAGGTGTCAGTTCAGCTAGGATGATCCGAAAGCCTTCTCTAAAAGGGGGATCTTGGATTAAAGGAACCAATCACCCCTTCCTTTTGCAGTCCAGATTGGTTATTAGTCAGGTTTATTATGCCTGATCCCTCCTTGCTTCCTGAAGAATTCCTTCCTCAAAGAATCCTTAATCCTCATATACACAGCCTTCTATCATTCCTGCCCTACCATTCAACAGACCAGCTTAAACCTGTGTGAACCCCTTGAGAAAGGTGGTCCCTCTGAAACACCAGCAGCAGCAGCAATATTATCACTACGACTAATATTGCAGGACTGCACACCTACTTACCAAACTGCAACTGAAAAAGAAAAGAAACAAAACCAGGAAAGAGCAAGTGGGTATGGGCTTCCTAAGGTGAAGCAAATTAAAGTGGGTTTGGTTATGTAACTCAAGGTCAGCAAGAAGGCACCTACTTTTTAAAAATAAGGTCCAAAATCTATGCTAGCAGGTGATATTACTCTTTAGCTCCAATGAGAAAACTAACTCTCATGGTGTGAAATCTGATTTTTTTTCAGATCTCGGGGGGAGATATAAAAGAAAAACATCAAGAAAAAATTAAAAATGTAAGGTGCCTCCTGAAGTCATGCACCCACCGTTCCTCTCCCTCTGCACCCCCAGGTCCTGGAGCTTCTACCTCCTTTATCCATCAAAAGAAAGGCCAGGGAAAGACTGATGAGACTCACATCTTACGATAAAGAAATGAGGGTATTTGAGACCTAAAAGGAGGGAGAATAAAGGGAGGTGGAATCTTCTGGAGGAAAGGAAGAGAGGGGTGTCCAGGCTTAACACTCTGTCCAACAAGAGGCTGTGCACACGGGGAAATCCCAAAGCCTGGTCAGGGGAGCCCTGGGCTTCTACGTAGAGCACAAAGATGAGTCAGCCAAACTAAAGCTGCAGCCTCTCACCTTCCCCTTCACCTCCATCATATCCGTACACTCTATATCCTATTATCACAGACTTGGAGTAAAGAAAGAAAGATAGTTCTTTGAGGTTTTATGTGCTTGTGTTAATTGACCAGGGAGAGGGAAGTAGAGACTACTCTGCCACTACCACTGCACCCCTCCAGACACACTTCTCAGTCCCACGCAGCACTTGAGACACTTTCAGTGGCAAAGAGAGCCATTCACAGCCATCCCCTGGTCAGGGTCAAGATGATTTTCACAACCCTTTTCTTCCCTTACCCCTCCTTGCCCCACTGTAACCCACCTACCCTCACACCGCTGGCCCAAATGACTAGTAACATATCATGTGGAAATTTTAGAAACCACCCAAATGAGAACAACCAGCAGATATTTATTCAGAATTTACAAGGGAAATAGCCACCATCACTTGTGTTTGGCAGAGAATCAAGCAGGCAGGGGAGTGGGAGAGCTTTATAATAGAAAATAGCTGGGGTGGGGGAGGGTTTGGGTAGTCTCGGTGAAGCCCACCTGGAAGCAAGGCATCCTATGTGATTGGTCGGGGAAGCGTATTTACCTTTCTCTTGATGTCTTGAGTTGGAAGTTGGGGCAAAACTAAGATAAGCTGATAGTCATTGATCAAGGCCTGACGTTTTGGGGTCATAGACGGTCCAGCCATTGTCTGTATACTGTCTCTCAGCCACCGTCATCATCCTAATCACCAGTGTCATCATCTTTTTTTCTCCCTTTCTTTTCCCATTTTATAGATTCAGCGTGATTAGGGGATATTTTCAGGTTCACAGTGCTGGCAAATAGCTAAGATGAAACCCAAACTCCAGCCCTCTAAATTCAGTCTTCTCACCACGCCACTAGGGCTGACCTCACTGCAGTAACTTGGAGGGGATGCTGAGGAAACTATGACCCGATGGCATAAAATTGCTTATGCCAACAGCTTGCCTAAGAGCTGAGCAAAAATATTCCTGTTCCCAACATCTTTTACTCCATCAGCCAAGGTCCTGAATGTCGTCAAAAGCTGGTTTTCTCTCAGTATTAAATCAGAAAATCACAAAAGCATGAGGTGTAAAAGTAGGGCTTACTCCCCACCCTCACCTATGCCAATCTAAATTTTGTTTTCTTCAACACCCCACTCTTAACACTCCTGATTTTTTGTCACTCCTGTCTTAATTTGGTTTCTAAGCATATCTGAATGGGTTATTCCAATCCCAGCTGGAATCAAGTGAACTTTTACTGGTTCCTGACTAGAACAAAGTCAAGTTATGTTGCAAAATAAGGATTTATACATGAGGAAGAACACAGGAATGTCATTACTGCAGGGTGCTGAAAATATATGGTAATTAATATTTTAAAATTTCAACTTATGTGTGAGACTAAAGCAAAAAAATGTTTATTTGGTACAAAATTTATATTTTGACTAGAGCAGTTTCTAATATAACTTATGTGGACAGCTTAATTGAACACCATGAGTACATGGAACCTTGAGCAGGGCATAAGATTTTGTATGCCAGAGTGATGCCCCAGTAAATCCCAGAGTGATTTGAACAGTGAATAAAAAAGTATTTGCAAAGTCCCCTTGGAATGGTGAGAAAGGGGAAAAATTCAACTTCCACAAGTGGAGAATTCTTGATATTCTCATAAGCAGTGGGGACAACCAAAGCAATAGGCTGAGTCCTCAATCTTGGGGTTTGTCCATATGAAGCTTAACCCCACAAAGGATAGGTCAAGCCTGCTTGAAATTGGGCCTAAGAGTCACCCCAAGAGAACCTCTTTTGTTGCTCAGTTGTGGCCTCTCTCTCCAGCCAACACAACAAGCAAACTCACCACCCTCCCCCTCTCTACATGGGACATGACTCTCAGGGGTGTGGACCCTCCTGGCAATGTGGGACAGAAATCCTAGAATGAGCTGAGACTCAGCAACAAGAGATTGAGAAAACCTTCATGACCAAAACGGGCAAGAGAGAAATGAGACAAAATAAAGTGTCGATGGCTGAGAGATTCCAAACAGAGTTGAGAGGTTATCCTGGAGGTTACTCTTATGCATTAAATAGATATCACCTTGCTAGTCAAGATGCAGTAGAGAGGCTGGAGGGAACAGCCTGAAAATGTAGAGCTGTGTTCCAGTAGCCATGTTCCTTGAAGATGATTGTATAATAATATAGCTTTCGCAATGTGACTGTGTGATTGTGAAAACCTTGTGGCTGATGCTCCTTTTATCTACCTTATCAACAGACGAGTAAAATATACTGGAATAAAAATAAATAATAGGGGGAACAAATGTTAAAATAAATTTAGATTGAAATGCTAGTGATCGATGAGGGGGAAGGGCAAGGAGTATGGTATGTATGAATTTTTTTCTGTTGTCTTTTTATTTCTTTTTCTGAATTGAAGCAAATGCTCTAAGAAATGGTCATGATAATGAATATGCAACTATGTGATGATACTGTGAATTACTGATTACATATGTAGAACGGAATGATCATATGTTATGAACGTTTGTGTTTGTTGTTATATATATTTTTTTATTTAAAAAAGGGGAAAAAATGAGGATTGATCTTGGCCCCTAGAAATGCCGAATCCCTTGCTTGGAGTTCTGCAGGCTTTGAGGGCCTGCCTGGCAGTGGGGCTGTCACCAAGGAGCACAGCAGAAAGCATACCTAAGACTCTGGCTGTTAGGCTGTACCTGAGTGTGGAATAGTTACCCCACACCACACCTTTCCCATTTTAATCTCAACAGGCGAGCACAGACGAGCTCAGGATGCCAGAGCTGGCTTTTGTTTTTATACTGTATTTCTGCAGTCCCAACCTCCAATAATTAGCAACCCAATTCAAGCCAATAGCATGAATCCCAAATATATGCTGACAACCCTGATGATAACTTTAACAGTTTTTTGTTCACTGGAAGACTCGCTGTTCAGAAGAGTCTCTCTCTCTCTCTCTCTCTCTCTCTCTCTCTCTCTCTCTCATAAATCAGCAGGCACATCCTATCTTAGTTTCCTAGGTCTGCCATAACAAAGGACCACAAACTAAATGGCTTAAAACAACAGAAACATATTGTCTCACAGTTCTGGAGGCTACAAGCCAAAATCAGGATGTCAGCAGGACCATGCTTCTCTGAAACCTGCAGGAGAGAATCCTTCCTTGCTTCTTCAGCACCCCGTAGCATTCCTTGGTTTGCTGTCGCAGGGCTTCAGTCTCTGCTTCCACTATCACATGGCCTTCTCCCCTGTGTCTGTCTGTTTCTATATCCAAATGTCCCTCTTCTTATACAGACACCATCATATCAGATCAGGACCCACCCTAACCAGTTTTACATCATCTTAATAATCATACCTTTAAAAACGTTGTTTCCGGCCGGGGGCGGGGATTTCTGGCAAGTTCTGGGCCCCGCGAGCGCGCGGATCCCAGGTTCCCGGCCTGCAACGCCGGCGTCGGAGCCGCAGCCGCCGCGGCCCTTCCTCGTTCGCCCGGAGGCTGAGACACCGCATCCACTCGCGCGGTCCTGGCCATGGGGGTGGTCAAGGGGACCCGCGTTAGATCGTGGAGGAGCTGGAGGTACAGTGAAAGGATCTATACGAAGCACAGGGGATTGATTGAAAGAAGATGAAGAAGATCTGAAGAAGATGAAGTAGATGACACTGAGAAAGCAATAGTAGGGGTGACTTCCGGAGAAGATGGCGGCTTAGTAAGACGCGCGGGTCTTACTTCCTCCTCCAGAACAGCAACTAAAGAAACAGAAACAATACGAAACAGCTCCCGGAGCCATGACAGAGACCAAAAAGACAGCATACCCCATTCTGGAATGGCTGAATGGGCGGGGAGAATCCGCTGAGGTGAGATACCCGAGGGGCGCACGTTTTCCCGGCCAGGGCGGCTGGCGACTGGGGTCCCCTCCACGCATGTGGCTCCCCGGTCTGACTGGGAACGTTGGATAGCGGGGCCCTCCCGCCGCGTGGCGTCTCGGGCCAGCTGGGCAATTTGGACTGGCACTCCCCCAAGCCGCGGCAGCTGGCGACCCCCCCTCCACGTGCGCGGTTTCCCGGGCCGACTGCGAGATTCGGATTGGCAAGTTAAAGGAGCCACAGCATCTTTTACTGGTGGGCCCTGCAGACAGACGAGCGCCACGAGCGCTACCTACTGGGCAGGAAAAGAAAAACAGATCCCAGAGATTTCACAGAAAAACCTTTCAACCAGCTGGGTCCCACACCCAGGGAAATCTGATCAAATGCCCAGACACCAGCAGAAAATAATGGATGACGCTCGGAAAATTGAAGATATGGCCCAGTCAAAGGAACAAACCAATAGTTCAAATGAGATACAGGAGCTGAGACAACTAATGCTGAATATACGAACAGAAATGGAAAAACTCTTCAAAAACCAAATCAATAAATTGAGGGAGGACATGAAGAAGACATGGGCTGAAGAAAAAGAAGAAATAGAAAATCTGAAAAAACAAATCACAGAACTTATGGGAGTGAAAGACAAAGAAGAAAAAATGGAAAAAACAATGGATACCTACAATGGTAGATCTAAAGAGACAGAAGCTACAATTAGTGAACTGGAGGATGGAACATCTGAATTCTAAAAAGAAACAGAAACTATAGGGAAAAGAATGGAAAAATTTGAGCAGGGGATCAGGGAACTGAATGACAATATGAAGCGCACAAATATACGTGTTGTGGGTGTCCCAGAAGGAGAAGAGAAGGGAAAAGGAGGAGAAAAACTAATGGAAGAAATTATCACTGAAAATTTCCCAACTCTTATGAAAGACCTAAATTTACAGATCCAAGAAGTGCAGCGCACCCCAAAGAGATTAGACCCAAATAGGCGTTCTCCAAGACACTTACTAGTTAGAATGTCAGAGCTCAAAGAGAAAGAGAGGATCTTGAAAGCAGCAAGAGAAAAACAATCCATCACATACAAGGGAAACCCAATAAGACTATGTGTAGATTTCTCAGCAGAAACCATGGAAGCTAGAAGACAGTGGGAGGATATATTTAAATTACTAAAAGAGAAAAACTGCCAACCAAGACTTCTATATCCAGCAAAATTGTCCTTCAAAAATGAGGGAGAAATTAAAACATTTATAGACAAAAAGTCACTGAGAGAATTTGTGACCAAGAGACCAGTTCTGCAAGAAATACTAAAGGGAGCACTAGAGTCAGAACCGAAAAGACAGAAGAGAGAGATATGGAGTAAAGTGTAGAAAGAAGGAAAATCAGATATGATATATATAATACAAAAGGCAAAATGGTAGAGGAAAATATTATCCAAACAGTAACAACACTAAAAGTTAATGGACTGAATTTCCCAATCAAAAGACATAGACTGGCAGAATGGATTACGACCCAGCAATACCACTGCTAGGTATCTACTCAAAGGACTTAAGGGCAAAGACACAGACGGACATTTGCACACCAGTGTTTATAGCAGCATTATCTACAATTGCAAAGAGATGGAAACAGCCAAAATGTCCATCAACAGACGAGTGGCTAAACAAACTGTGGCGTATACCTACGATGGAATATTATGCAGTTTTAAGACAGACTAAATTTATGAAGCATGTAATAACATGGATGGACCTAGAGAACATTATGCTGAGTGAGTCTAGCCAAAAACTAAAGGACAAATACTGTATGGTCCCACTGATGTGAACCGACATTCGAGAATCAGCTTGGAATATATCATTGGTAACAGAGACCAGCAGGAGTTAGAAACAGGGTAAGACAATGGGTAATTGGAGCTGAAGGGATACAGACTGTGCAACAGGACTAGATACAAAAACTCAAAAATGGACAGCACAATAATACCTAAGTGTAAAGTAATCATGTTAAAACACTGAATGAAACTGCACCTGAAATATAGTTTTTTGTTTGTTTGTTTGTATCTTTTGTTTTTGTTTTTTTTCTTTTTCCTTTTTATATATATATATATTTTTTATTAGTATTATTATTTTAATTCTCTTCTCTATATTAACATTCTAGATCTTTTTCTGCTGTTTTGCTAGTTCTTTTCCTAAATCGATGCAAATGTACTAAGAAATGATGATCATACATCTATGTGATGATACTAAGAATTACTGAGTGCATGTGTAGAATGGAATGATTTCTAAATGTTGTGTCTTTTCTTTTTTTTTGATTAATAAAAAAAAATTAAAAAAAAAAAAAAACATTGGTTCCAAATAAGGTCACATTCATGGGGCCAAAGTTAAAACTTGAACATATCTTTTCGAAGGGACAAAATTCAACCTATAATACCTCCTGAACAAAAGTATCCACTTTCTGATTGGCTTTAAAAAAAGAGATATATGTAGTTAAAAGGCAATCTATAGGCCACACAGAGATTGTCCTTGGAGATGTGCTACCAATGTTCAGTGGTTCCTTCTGACTGAAGAGAACTCAACTGTGCTCTCACTCCAGGCTTGACAAGTTAAAAACACAAAAGATAAAATGCAAAGACCAGGCTAAGGCAATCCTGCTCAGCTATCACCTACACTGTGACATTCAAACAGGACCCACATGGTGGGGAAGTGATTTAAAAGCAGCACACGCCACTACACTGGGGTTCTGGTGGACAACCTGCCTTCCCAGGGTCAGAGTTATATTTTAGCCAGAGAATGTTACCCCTGTCACTGTGATGCTATTATCATATACACTGGTATCCTTAGGGGAAGCTGACAAATAGAAATTTGGAAGTGCTCCCTGATGAAGAAGGGTGCTCCATCTCCTTTCTTGGCTGTTGTCTCCCTTCCTTTCCACCAGAAGAGGGGCTTCTACTTCCTGCCTCCATCTCTTCTTTCCACCCTCATCCACAGCCACCATGGATCTTTTTGCTTCTATTCTTTTCCTTTCCTCTTTTCCTCTTCTATGTCTCATCTGTATGATGATTCCTGGTCATTGAACAGGACATGTGGCTATCGTAGCTAGCACTCAAAAGGGATAATATTCAGAAGCTTGGCAGAGACACCAATTAATCAGAGTAGCTGCCCAACCAGCCAGATCAGCACCAGCCACCATGTCTACAAGTACATCTGGAGAGAGTACCAGCCTCGGCACTTGCCCATTACAGCATTCCTTTCTTCCTGGAAGTTAAACACACCAGTTTTAGGGAAGTAGGAGCAATCACTATGTCTTATACTGATGACAGCAGTTTTCAAGTTACTTAATTCTTGGGGCTTCTTTTTGTACCCCCATAGAAATTTTTCCACTTGATCTTCTCACGTAAAAGAACAAACAAAGAAGAAAAGGAAAGCAAAAAACAAAAACAATAATACATATCCATTGCAAGAAACTGGTAAAATACATGTAAAATTATAAAAAAGAAAATAAATCTCACCTATCATCCATAACCAAGAGATCATTTTAGATAGATCCTTCCTACCATATATAATTTTTATACAGTTAGTATTACAATATTTGGCAAATTTTGTTTTCTACCTTTATTTACTTGCCATTGGGCTGTGAAAATTCACCAAGTCATTAAAATAATCTTCAAAACTGTGATTTCTAATGGATGAACAGGTGTCCTTCACTTGAATGTAATATCATTTATGCACTCATTCCTTAATTTATGGTTATTTAGTTATATCCTTTTTATACTTGCTAAACAAAATAACACAACAATGATTATCTTTGACTTAAAACTGACATACAAGTTTGTTTCTGATCATTTCTTTAGGATAAAGTCACAAAATTGGACTTTCTTAGCACAGAAATATATACACTTTAAAGACTTTGGATGCATATTGACAAGTTGTCCTCAGAACGGACATGTGTCTTCTCGGCTCCTCTGCCTTGGAGGAAGCCCCCATTCCATAGAAAACCCAACCAGAACCAGTGACTCAGACAGGGCTGATCAAGCTTCCTGGCCTCAGAGCTAAGATAGTGACCCAAAACTGAGATGATGACCCAAACCTGGTCAAGAGGAGGACTCCATCTCCTTGACCATAGTAATTGGTTCAGGTATGGACACACAACTGAAGCCCAGCTAGCTGGAGTCTCCCCAGTTCTTTGGTGGAGATACTATAAGAGATGCTCACATGCAAATCTAAAGAGAAAGAAAGAAGGTGAGTGGTTGCCTAGTGCTGGATTCTTCTCCTTTGGGGTGATAAAAACGTTTGAAAATCAATAGCGGTGGTAGCTGAACAACTCTGTGAACACATTAAAAACTAATGAATTGTACACTTAAAAAAGTGAATTGGATGGTATGTAAATGATACCTCGATAAAGCTGTTAAAAATTAATTAAAAGATGCTGCTGTCACTCTCTCCCTTTCTCTAGGACAGCAAGCAGAAAGGATAATGAAAACTTAAGTTCAGCAGCAGCTATCTGCTCATCATGGAGAGAGAGACTGCCTGAGAATAAAGCCATGCAGAGGCAAGCGAGAGAGAATTAGTTGAACTCCTGGATCCAGCTTTGGATAAAGCCATTTCCATCCCTTGAATGTCTCAGTTGCAAAAGCCCCCCAAAATCTCTCTTTTGCTTAAAGTAGTTTAAGCTTAATTTCTACCACAATCAACAAACTCCTTATACAGCCTTGCAGAAAGGCTTTTCAAATGTGTTCCCCCAACAGCATTATCTTTAATAGTAACTTTGCTCATTAATAGCCAAAAAAATCACATTCTTAGATTTCTAGTGATACTGAACATTAATATTAGTCTTTGTCTTTTTCTTTCTTCAGTGTCTTTTTTTTGAATGAACTATTCGAAGAATAATGTTAGTAAACCTTTTGTCTATGAATATTTTTTCAGTTTATCATTTGCCTTTTGATTTTCATGATATTTTTATATGCAGAAGTAATTATATGTGACACCCATTAAATGTTTCATTGTAATATTATTGGTTTATATTTAGAAAGTCCTCATCCTGAGATTAGACAGATATTCTGATGTCTTTTTCTATAAGTTTTTATGGTTTCATTTTTTAATTGAACACCTTGATACACGAAGTATTTTAGATTACAGTAAGAGCTTAGAACATATCTTTTCACCAAAGTAGTTCACCAATTGTCCATATATTCATTAAATAATTCTTCTTTTCTAAGTAACTTATGATGACTACTTACATCAGATATTAAGTTAATTAACATACTAGGGTCTCTTTTTTGACTATCTATATGGTTATGTTAAACTGAGTACCAATTACTCTGCTATTTTACCTACTATAACTTTATAATACTTTTCAATATATGATAGCATAGCACCAGTGCTCTTTCATTACGATTCTGTGTCAAAAAATTTTTTGGCCATTCTCCTTTTTTATTTCCAGATCAATTTTAGGATTATTTTTAAGTTCTCCAAATGCTTTCTATGAATATTAGTTAGAATTCTTTTACACCTATTCTGAAAAGAATATACATAATTGATATACTTAAGACATTTAAATTCCTACTGAAGAACATAAAGTTCTCTCTTATTCCCCTTGGTAAATTTTTACAGTTCTCCTTCATATTGGACCCAAACATTTCTTGTCAAGATTATCCGTAGGTGTTTTATATTTCTGGGCTATTGTGAAAGGAATACTCAGCCTCATTTTAGAAAATAATTTTTGGAGGAAGAAAAAGCCCCATAATCAACAATAACACTCATTTATGAAACACCTGCTATTTTAAGATCAGCAATAAAGGCCAACAGTGCCTGTCTACTACATGGAAATTTACTGTGAGAGGAAAAGAGAGCATTGGTTAAAACTTCATTAGAGTGCCTTTTCAAAGGGCCTAGGTCATTTCAATTATTCCAAAGAAGTAACATTGTGGGCAATTTAATGCTTAAGCAATGCTTGTTATAGCTATCATTAATTTTGGGTCAAATTCATGACGCCTCAATTTCTTATGTCATATGTGTATATTACATTCCATTGGCATTCTATGTGAATTTCTACCCATTTTATCACTTCATTAATGTGCCATTTTAAATTATTACTGGCAACATACCTGTACGTCTCCTTTGCATTATATTATTCATTTATCTGTGATTTATTTACTGTCAACTCTTCAGTCAGAAAAACAATCTTTAATTTTACCATAACTCAGAGTAGGAAGTACTTTCCAACTATTCACTTTAAGACATTCTACTGTACTATGCAGTTTCTAAGAGCTCATTGCCTAGGAAAGCTCCTATTGATAAAATTCTTCCCGTGTCAAGGGGGACAAACTGTCAGCTCTGTTCAGGCGCTTAGTACAGAGTGCTATTTAATAATACACACCAAAACTTTCTGGTTATGAAATTTAATATATGTAGCCTCGTCCTCAGGAAATGTATTAAAGTTTTCCTGTTCCCTTCCAAAAACTGACCCACACATGCCATTTTTTACCAAGACAAGGGAAGAGTTTTGTCAGTAGAAACAAACAGCCCAAAGCACTGCGAGCCCTGACGATGTTTCACACCAGCTCTGTTTGCCCCCACCCTTCCCTCGCCACCACACACAAGGGTGCATGAAAAGCATACAGGCTGTGGCTTCCCTGTTTTCTAAGATTCCTACTTTTGGCCAAGGAAGAACAACAAAAGGTATTTTTGTCGCAGAAGAAACAAAAAGGGAGACAGAAGCCCATCCGGGTGAACAGTCGACCTGAATCAAATCATTATAAACTTTCTGGCTCAAGCCACCTATTTTAAATACATTTGTTCCTCTCCCCTGCCAATAATTCCACTCTCTTTCCAGCTTTTATTTATGCACACAAACAGGTCAGGTAACATTACTATAAATGCCTCAAAGTCGGAAAAAAATTATAAAACTACTGCGTGCAATTCATAGTATTTTCCATGCTGCTACAGCGTCTCGTCAGACTCTCAAAATCTCCACTTTCAGAAGATGGTCCATTACATTTGGGATATGCATTCCAATTTCTTGCCCTGGAATGTGATACATTTTCCTTATCTGATTTAACAGCACCATTATTTACTGCTCAGAGGAAACAGTATCATTTATTACTGATTAGGGAAAAAAATCATCAGAGTCAACCATGAACTTGCTTTTAATGCTCACCTCTTTCAAAACCTAGCTATGAAAATTATATTCATTTTTTTACTTTGGAGGTAGATGAACAATCTCAAACTAATACACCTCAATGGAATAAATTAGGGAGGAGAATCATCTTAAAGATGCAAATCCATTGCAATTTCCAACAATTCTAGTTAATAGAAAAATCTTCTGTTTCCACTAAATTATGTTTCTATGCTATGTTCTTGCAACCCAATTCCAATCAAAGAAAATTCTCAAAAAATCACAGGCACTATGTAATTTTATGTACCTAAAAGCATATACTAAATAGTTAAAAAGAACTTTAACTCAAAATATAAGAAGAGAATGGCTGTTGAACGAAAAAAATCAAGCAAAATAACTAAGGCTTAAGGCTTGGAATTACCCATGATATGCAATCATTTTTAAAACTCAACATCTCATAATAGATATTTTATACAATCAAAGGCTCTGTCCAAGTATCCTGCACAATCTTGTATCAGTCAAGAAATGCTGCGGTAACAAATAATCCCCAAAACCTCAGTGGCAAAAATGTAAGATAATTTCTTGCTCATGCTACACCTATCATCAGTTACTAAAGGTCTGCCCCACATCTTCATTCTTGGATCCAGGTTGATGGAGCAGGCTTCATCTGAAACACTGCTGGTTGTTGTGACTGATGGAAAACAGAGTATTGCAAAGTAGGAACTGGATTTTAAAGCATCAGTCTCAAAGTGATATGCGTCACTTCTGCTCACATTTCATTGACCAAAGTCACATAATATCACCTGAGTTGACAGGTCCGCCCACGGCCTGTTAGCTAGTCTCTTCGCCTTTAGTATTCTTCCCAGTTGAAGCTATCCACTCCATTGCTTCCTGGGGACCCTCTTCAAATACAAATTGACCATATTTAGCCTCTGCCCAACACTTTCCCCATAGGCTTCTCCCTTTGAGATATATATCCCCATTGGAGTACATGGCATTGGGCCAGGAGATATGATAAATATGTTGATTTTTCTGGAATGCCAGTTTTACTTGAAGATTTGGAAATATATATACTTTTTAAATAAAATAAACATGAACAAAACAAAAAATCTCTGAAGACAGTTGGTGCTTGAATCAGGTCTCATTGGACTATCCCAAAGGTCTACTCGTGACATGAGTGCAGACTCATCTACTCTCCAGAGTACTTTATTGGAAGAGGTTGAGAAGCACAGGTTTCCATGATCTCATACTTTCTACCTCTCCACAGCTGCACTGTCCAATATGGTAGCCACTAACCAAATGGGCCTACTAAGCACTTGGATCAGGGCTAATGTGACCAAGAACGGAATTTCAATGTTTAATTTTATTTCATTTTACTTTATTTAAATTTAAATAGCCACCCGTAGCTAGTGGCTGCTATACTGGAGAGCACAGATACAGAACATCTCCAACAGCAACGGGCTGAATAACAGCATTCCAAAGATGTTCACGTCCTATTCCCGGGAACCTATCAGCAAAGTAGAATTAAGGTACCAGACGGAATGAAGGTTGCTAATCCTCTAACCTTAAAATAGGGAGGTTATCCTGGATTATCTGTGTAGGCACAGTCAAATCGCAAGGGTCCTTGTGGAAAAGGGAGGCAGAAGAGAAAGTGTCAGAGTGATGGGATGAGAGAAAGACTAGACCATCCATTGCTGGTTTGAAAACAGAAGTGGGTGAAATGCCAAGAAATAAAGGTAGAAGGTAGAAAAGGTAAGAAAATGGATTTACCCCTTGAGCCTCCAGAAAGGAACACAACCCTGCCACAAACTTGATTTTGACTCAGTGAAACCCATTTTGGACTTCTGAACTCCAGAACTGTAGGATAATAAATCTGTGTTGTTTGAAGCCACTAGGTTTTTAGAACCTTGTTACAGCAGTGATAGGAAACTAATCCACCATTGTTGCAGAAGGTTCTCCTGGACAGCTCTGCTCCAGATCATCTCCCACTACCCTCAATGCAATTACACTCCAGCAGTACTTGTTCTCCATACGCACCACACAGTATCCTTCTGTTACACCTGCATAGTACACCTTTACCCAACTCCCTCTCCATGTCCCTTGTTGGACACTGACTCATAGCCGCCACAAGACATGTTCAAATCCTGTGGCTATAAACTCATTTGTAAATGGGATCTTTAAAGACCTTATTAAAAAGATGCCAAACTGAAGCTGAGTGGGCCTTAACCCAACATGTCTGGAGTCCTTATAAGTAAAGAAAATTTGGACATGGTAGTAGAAGTCAGGAGTGGGGGGAGACAGAAGGAGACAAATTGCCAAGTGACAAACAAAAATTGTTTGCCAGCAAGGAGACAGTACGGCCTGCCAACACTTTGATTTTGAACTTCCAGTTCTGTAGTATTTGTCACAGTAGCCCTGGGAAACTAAAACAGCGTGATTCGTGCTTCAGACTTACCTCAGGTGTCAGCTCTTTAAGGATATCCTTCATTTCCTTACAGCCCTGATCCAGGTTGAGCATTTCTTTTCTGTACTCTCTTGATACCCAGATATGGATCTGTAACAGGTATGAATTTCAACCAACATTAGGTATAAAAACTATCAACATCTTCCTTTTATGCATATCAATTTCAATTCAATCCTAAACATGCATCCTAAAGGGCTGGCAGAAAACACAATTCCAGCTCCCTCAGGGTTAGCAAACGTCCTTAAGAGCAGAACCATCAGGGAGGGTCCCCTGGTTTTCATCCTCTGCCTACACAGGTGACTGACCAGATGCCACTATCCCAGTTCTCATGGCACCTCCTCTGTGCCACACTTGGGGCCCTGAAATCTGCACCCAGCCCGGGGGTCAGGGCACCTCTGTGGATGAGTCACTCAGTCCAGCCTCTGAGACAGCTGCTCTCCCCAGGGAACAGCTCTGGGCCGAGGTTTGTTCTCTGCTCTTCCGGGGCCCACCAGCGTCCTCCCACTACCAGTTTACTCAATGCCTCTCTGGCCCACATCTTCCTATTCAGAACGACTAATTTTGTGGTTTCATGAAAAAGCAGGAAGGGGGTGTGATCTACAAAACCAAAATCTTCACTAAGACAAAGCAACACAGAAAGGGTTCAACCTCCTGCTTGAAATAGTAGACTAGAAAAACAAAAAAAATTAGGGGAAACAACATTTAAATTTCAATAAAGCATCTTGTCAACTCTACATTATAAATCACATTTAAGGCACTGAATTGAAAATACATCCAAGCAGGAATCACAGCAACCTAACACCGAAGTCAGCAGCCACACAGCAGCAACCTTGCTTGAGGACTCACTACATTAGCTCATTTCATTGTAACACTAGATTCATGAGGCAAGTATTGTTATCCCTATGCTACAGATGAGAAAATTAAGACACAGACTGTTTTGGTGATTTTGCCTGAAGTCACATGTTATACAATGACAGCCGAGCGCTTCGAAGTCTTGTCACTATAACTCGAGAACCCCAGATCAAACACCCTTCACTGACACCCCTGAGTCCCGGGTCCACACAGCCCCCATAAGGGCTGGATAAACTGGACTAGGCTGAGCCCCGTGGGTTCCTACTGCCATTCTTCTCTGATTCCAAGCCCAGACCCAAGGCCCTTTGCTTGTTTCCCCTTAGGACAGCTGAGTAAAACAGCCAAGTTCAAAACATTTACAACAAACCTAGGAGCTGGGGGAAAATGAGCACAGAAAATACAAACAAGAATCAGAGAGACATAAAGGAATCTGACCCCAAGAATCTCAGTAAAAGCATGAACACACTTTACTGAGCACCAAAGCTCCAGTGCTCCAGTAACTCCTTTTGAACCACAAACTATTTGGTGCCATGTACACACACATAGATTAGGGTTCTCCTTTGTCCCTGAATCAATACTGCAGCTTGTATCTATTTCTCAAAACCTGAGGGCTCTACGGAAGTACTCCGTCCAAGTGCTGTCACCCTTTTCCAGTGGGAGGAACACATTCAGTCTGAGTTTCTCCCCAGGATCTGGGACATCCTAGGAAAGGAGGCTGGGCATGCTGGTCGGTGTCACCTCCACCCACCCCAGCTGGCATCGTGACTCATCCCTCAGCCCCTCACCCTTCCCCCTTCCCCACATGGCCCGCCCTTCAGGGAAGTGGTCTTTTATAATTAGAGATTTAATTTTTAAAATTAGCTTATGCATATGGTTACCATAGACAAACAGAGTGCAGGAGGTCATTCTCTCACAAGTCCTTTCCTAAGTATTTATACGTCTTCTCAATATAGCAGGCTGTTTAATAAGGGCAGTCCAAGTGTGCTTTAACTCTTTGAGAACCGAAAGTGTGCCTGGGGCCAAGTCATGCACACATTCAACCATCTCATATAGAGAACTCCATCTGGCATTACTCCAATGAAAAAAAAATTTTTTTCAGCAAAAGCCAATAGCAAAATATCATTAAGCACTATTCTTATTTTCACATATAAAAATGTTCATTTAGCTTTTCTTTTTACACCCCAAATTGACTGATTTTCTTCCATCATAAAAAACATCAGACTATTACATCATACACATCATACATTACTGAGTTTAGAAAACAATATAATTTTAAAAGGAACTGATAATATGCACTATCCTTAATGCCAAATCCAAAGACTGAAATTCATATGAGTATATGAATCTATTAAGCAGGAGTAATTTTCAATTATTAAGAAGCAGAGATCTGTATTCTTTATAAAAATCAGAATTAGCAGAAAATAACATCAACATTCATAACGGCTCCAATTAAGACCAATATAATTTTTAAATCAAATTAAAATCAGAGTGATGATAATAAGAGTAATAAAATGTATGTAGCACCATGTGGCTCTATTTCCTCCAAAAAAAAAAAAAAAAAAAAAAACCCTGAGTCTATTACTTTACAGGGATGAGGAAATCAGTAGTCACTGGCTCTCTTCCTTCAGGACCCAGGACTAAGGATATATCTGCAACAATAGGGAAATTGACTGAATCTCATTATACACCAGTGGCCACTGTCCCTTCCACGTTGCTTTAACCTTAGATTCAACCTATTTTTCCAGGGCCAGGGCAGGTTGAGCCTTGGAAACTCCTACCTTCGTACCGGCTCCATGATCCCCTTCATTCATTTGGTTCTGGTGGGTCTTTGTTCTCGGTAATCTGACAGGTGAATAGAAGTCAGAGGGGGCTTTAGAACTGAGAGTCAGGTTTTTATAACTTAGCACACCTATGGAGACTACAAATATTTGTTTTTAAGGGCTTACCCTAAGATCTCACTCTGTCAACCTAATACACATTTTTCATAATGCTAAAATTCAAAATCAGCTCTGGTTCTTAATCTATTTAGGGCCATGAATCACCTTGAGACTCTGATATGTGTCTCAAGCTCTCTACCCCGAAAAAATGTATACAGCATCCACTTAATTTTTTTCATTCAGTTTCCTGAGGTTCACAAACCTACAAGGGGCCTAAGAACCCTTGTAAGTTAAGAAATTAAGAAATTTAAGAAATCTAAATTCTAAATCTAAATCTAAATCTAAATTAAGAAATCTGCTTTAGGGCCTCTCTGCTTTGCCTTGATACTCAGGATTAAGATTAACTGGCTTCCTTCCCAAATGATAAAGTGCTAAACGAATGTAGGGCTTTACTTATTAATGGTATTGTTTCTATTGGGTTATGTCAAGACAGCTGGACGCCGCGCCCTAGTCTGGGTATCACTCTTGGCCAAATATGATCTTGAAGAAAAATAATATAGCTCTATGGAGTTATCATGGGACTGGGCATCTAATGTTTATCCCAGTGGATCAGCCTGTTTTGGTGCCTTTCCCTGACACCAATACAACTAATCTAAGCAAATCTGACAGGAAGAGGAAGAGAAATATAACAGGGTGTGTGCTTCACGCAAGTATGTGCTCACCCAAGAATAGGGAGCACACATGACAGGACTTTCCAAAGGTCTGGAGACACCCTAGGCACTTGAGAAATAAACTACTGTTGACTTCAATTTAGCAAAACATTGCACATCCTTACCAGTCATGAGTCCAGACTCAAATCCATTTTCTCAATTAGTGCTGGTGGGTGGGGACCAGGACATATCTAATTTGATTTTTTAAATATCAAGGAAAATGATTTTGTTTGTGTGTTTGTTTGTTTGGCATCTTAGTGTCATGGAGACAATTCAGATAAGCTTGGGACATCTCACCTGGGCTCTCTTTTAGAACTGAAAAGCCATAGAAATCCATGAACTGATTTCTTCCCTCTTTGTCAGCCTTTGCTTTTACACTCATCTTTTAGCAGTCCATTTCAGTCTCCTTCTTCTCTTCCCTACATATATTTAATTCACTGATAAAGAAATCATGAGTGGGGGGATGAGGGAGGGAATCTAATGATAACAAATGACTAGGGTGACCTTTCTCTTCAGTCCAGGCTGAACTATGAAAAGAGAAGGACTAAGTCCCTCAGGAAAAGAAAACCCAGAAAGCTCAGTTATCATCAACAAGATTCCCTAATAGTATACTCATTTAAGTATCGTCCCATCATCTTTCTCTTGAAAGACAACTCTAAATTGCTCTGGTTATTTACATTACATTTTTGCAGTATCCCAAGCCATTTACAAGAGACTATATACAAAGAAATAAGCTCTAAGCATAGAACAAGAAGAAAAAACGACAAGAAAGGAGCTCAAAGGTGTAAAGCAGGTGAAACCAACAGGAGTGCTAGAAGTGGGCCAGCTTCTCTTAGGTTCAAGAGGTATTAGAAAACCCCACTGTGAATGTTGCTGTGAGGGTTGAATTGAAAGTGGAGCCACTGGTGAAAAACTAAGGCTTGTGCTTGTACAAATGGTGGGTCTCAGCCCAGGATTGGTGACCCTCATGCATGGATTCCAATTATTTCAAGGTCTTATACTAAATCCCACCCTAAATTCTGAAACCCAAATTCATTTTATTTAGCTCTAATTTTAAGAATAAATTTAAAACGATTTTCACCATACCAGAGACCTACATTCGACTCCCGGTGCCTGCCCATGCAAAATAAAAAAAAATAAAAAAAGATTTTCATACTTTCAGTGAGATGGAGTCACAAAAATAAACAAATCAGGGTGTTGCCACACTAAGAGCTTTTATAATTATTGGTCTATGAAACATTAAAAGCTGCAATTCTGAACCCTAGCGACACATTGTAACCTCCAGGACTCACTCTTACAAGATTTTATTTAATTTTGATGCCTGATACCCAGACATCAGTATTTTTAAGTTTGAGAAGCTTAGTTCTGGGTTTTTTTTTTATAACAAATGTATACTTAAGTACTAGTTTTTCCAAGAACTAGTCCTAAATTCCTTTTGACTTCTCACATAAGATTCCTGTACCCTATGGTGACAAGTAAAGGGGAAAGGATGAGAAGCGGGCTCTGCCCTGTGAGCACAGCATCTGTCAGATTGGTGAACGGGGAGATGCCTTTAGGGCAAAGGATGAAATGCACAATTTGGTCCCTCCTCACACCTAACTAGAGTCTCAATAAAGGACGAGATGACTGAAATTCATTTCATCCCAGTTATTCCTGCATGATCATTGTTTGTAGATGCCATTTTCCTTTAGTTACCCCAGCCTAAAGAGAAATGAAGGAAAGAGGAGACAAAAAAGGCTCATGCAGCATTCCAGTAGAATCACAAAAGTAGGACAGGGGACTGTCTTATTAACGTCTAAATGTGGTGATGTGTTCTAAAACCAAATTGCAGAAAGGGGGCAGTAATTTGTTAATAAATATGTTAATTAGGCAGAGTAAATGCCATACTGCATGGAGGGAGAAAAAAAATCACTGATTGTAAAACCTATGCACAGCAGATTTCAGAGGGGAAAATGTAGTTAATAAAACTACCTTTATGTTTTATATTACTGCTCTTTAGCATAAATAGCTAATAACCAATTTACATTAATGGTGTGGGCACACATGCAAATTAGCCCCTTTTTCGTTTATTTTACTACAGTGCTATCTTAACACGAAAGTGTTGCATTTTGGCTATTTTATTAACGGAAAGATCTGAGAACCTGGTACAGTCCCTTCAAGGAATTTTAATATGAAACCAAAATTACACTGCATATCCTTGTTCCCCACGTGGGAATTTCCAGAAAGGGCTCGGCTATCAAATATTTTCCCTATCCATTGGCTGTGTCCACAACCCCGAGCTCCTGCGGCTGTTCAATATGACCTGCTCGCCAAAAATGTCTCACAATCCCAAATCTGCTACAATACAGTCTTGTGCAACTGCAGGATGGACTTCTACTCTGCTCTCCTTGCTTGCCAACCGTAGCAACCCTGACTTGACAACAAACAAAGAGACCCTTGTATGAGATGGACTTTCAAAGGTCCAGGTGACTGAAGGAAGGAAGAAAGGAGGATCTTTCAGGGCCTCCTGAGTCTCCATTCCTACTAGCCACAAAGATCGAATGTAAATGCCAGCAAATCCTAACAACTCGCATTTGTGCTACTTGAACCAGTGGAAGTTTTCCATTTCTGGCCTCATTCATCTGCAACCTCTCATGCTCACAGGGGCTTTCTTTAGTCATGCTGTGCAAGCAGCTACTGTATATACCAAAATTAATTTTACTGCACACTTCAGTGTGTCGCCGGAGGTGCAATAAATCACGAACCAATTTCCAATTTTGTTATGCCCTACTTGATAAGGGCATGAAGCATTCTTTCCCCTGATATACACATTTTAAACATGAGGATTAGAAGCAGGAACATATCTCTTGATGAGCAGTGAAATTTTAACCCTCCTTTTCAAGAGAAGTTGACCTCCGCACCTTCTATTAGAAGAAACCATCAACTTATGCCTTCCTTAGTTTGGACGTTGGATCCAGATGCTGTTACAGGCTTTATGCTGCAGAACACCTCTTAAAATAAGTTTTTTTTGGCAACTTCAGCAAATAAATTCCCTCAGATGGAGTTGAAGTTGTTGGGGCAGTTTTATTCTGAATTGTGCTGCATTTTTTTAAAGTTGAATAAGATTCATGTGAATTTAACAGTTCATGGAATCATATCCTTCAAAAAGATTTTAGAATCCCTTCTACAACTTTTACTTTACTTTTAATACTTCCAGTCTTAGCCCATTGCCAATTGTCAATAAGCTAATTGTAATTTTTCCTTTATATTGCATCACGATTCAGAAGTTAGACTAACAACTAGCCTTTCATATTCATTAATTTCTTTGCTGCTTTGCCTATATTCACAGTGATAATAATAGAACATACATCTTGAGGTTATTTTGAGGTTTAAATCAGATTATGCATCACTAATTGGCAACTACCACAGGGAAAAAAAACAGTTTTAGGCAATAATATGATCATGGATGCTAAAACTAGGGGTAAAAGCTGGTGAGAAAAAGGATATTATATAGATATTGATAAGTAAATTGATACAATTTCAAAATCAGACTGATTGCCTATTTCATATATGCATCATCTTAAGACAAATCATTTTTCTCATAAAATTAAATGTCAAAAGGATACAATCAATCTTTTTTTTGGTGGGGGGGTGGGCATCACATGTCCAGGACTTGAACCCGGGTCTCCTGCATGGAAGGCAAGCATTCTACCACTGAACCACCCATACAATCTTTTGAAGAACAATTTGGCGATATCTAGGAAAGTTTAAAATGCACATATCCCATGACCGAGCAATTTCACTCCTAGGTGTATGCCTTAGAGAAACATGAGAAGGCACATACAAGACTCCTTAATTCTGTATTGTTAGTAGTAACAAAAGCTGAAATTTAAAAAAAACTAAGTATTTATCAAAAAGAGAATAAATGCATGCATAGTGATATATTCACTGAAATACCATAAAGCTCTGGAAATGAATAAACTACAACTAGATCCATACATGGATGACTCTTATAATGCTGAGTAAAAAATCCTGCAGCAGAACACTTACAATATGTTTCATAAACACATTTTAAAATATTATTACTTATGGCTTAAAATGCATAAATAGATTGTAAAAGTAAATAGGATAGCAGTTACCCCTTAGAGGGATAGGTTTTCAGGAAGGGATACTAATGGGCTTTGATTGTAGTATTTTAGATACTAAGTTGGAGGGTAGGGACACATATGTTTGTGGTATTTTTGATACTTTTATGTATATCCTAAATATTACCCCTTTCCTAATTTTTAAACGATGTTATTTACATATATACAAATATACACATAGAAGATATCTGGAAGGAATCAAAAGAAACTTTTGACAGTATTTGCCCTTGGAGAATGGAACTGAGAACCTGGGTCAAGAGGAAGATTCACGTTTCACTGGAAATCCCATTGTACTGATTGAATTCATGCCATGTGAAAATGTTATTTTCATTATAATAATTTCTCTAACAATTTAGCAAACACAGGTTACTTGATGCTACCAACACACGGCTTTAGCGCTAATGATGTTTTAACTCATTGCCATGTGTGCTTAAGCAGTTGATGAGCTCAACTCCCCTCTTCTCAGGAAATGTGATGTTTACTGAGTAAAGCAATAAGGGCGAAGCTGTCATGAACCCAAGGCACATCATGACCATATATTCCATGTGTACACAATATTTTTGTCTCCATAAAATCCTATGTATGTGAGCTTATGAACCTTCAGAACAATAGAAGAAATAGACTCAATATATTATTTTGTGAAAATGTTCATTAATATTTGTGGCCCTGAAATAGAATCTAATGCCTTTTCAAACTTGATTTTGATTCAATTCAACAAATTTGTTTACTAAATTCCTACCCTAATTAAGGTAGAAACATTAATTATGATACTAAGCCCCTACCCGCAAAGACCTCATAGTACAAAACTGAAGACGCTTATATTCTGATGAAGTGCAATTGGCCTTACTTTACCTAAGTTAATAATCTAAATTTATTGAGTTTGGAAGCAGATACTAATCACCACTCTTTACCTCTTTCTGTTTTCCTTCAACCCATTAACAAATATCAAGTGTCTTCCAGATTTATCGCCATTGTTTTCAAGGTGTAAGAAAACGTCCAGTCTACCTGAGCAGCTCACAAAGAAGACTAAGCAGATGTGTGTAATAGTATTGCAATGAAATGAATCTTACAGCCAAGTTAATCTGGCACACATTTGATGATATGCATAATCATTACTGTGTAGCCTGGTAATTAAGGATAATTAGTAAATAATTCATGTAAATTACTGTAATTGATACAGCTCTGCAGTTAAGCGAAGCATTCTAGGGTCAGCTGGGTAGAATAAGAAGTTAGTTGACCCAACTGAAGGCCCCTGGATCAGTTAACAGAGAGGAACCCAAACCTGTCCTTTTCCTATCAGAATCTCTCATTGGTGCTTCCCAGGAGCCTCAACCTAACCGCTGAACCTACTCCCCAAGGGATACCCAATTCAGATACTTTCAAGGTCAACAACTGCACCTGGTTTCCTTTACGGGGTGGAGCTTTCTCCCATTTGTGGAGGTAAAAAGGTCAGTAAGATTAATTCAGACCTCAGGCTTCACACCAGAAGCTTGTGGCGAAAGTAGAAGAAAGGAGGACTACCTCCTGAGGGCACCAGAAGTGAGTTTCTGAAGGCTCTGACTGTAGCTTCTTTTTACCACCCCCTTCTTAAGGCCAGACCCACAAGGAGGAAAAAACTAAGTAACGTGATTCAAAGAAAAGCCTCCTGCCTAAAGTTTCTTCCCTGAACTTCTAATTAGAGAGCTGTGCAGACCACACCATAGGAGAGAAAAGGGGACCATCAGCTATTCAGCACCTCAGGGTGGTTTGTTTACTCAGCTTGGTTTCTCATACCTGGCTTAAGGTAGGACAGCAGTGGGAACTCAGATGGGAGCAGAAATCATAAGTGAAAAAGCATTCTGGAGCAAAGGGACAGTGGCAGAGGATAGGACCCAGCACAGGGCAAAGTGCTCACTGGGTGCACTTTGCAAAGAACCCAAAAAAGCAGGAGTTCTAAAACACCCAAGCTGCTACAAAAGAATATGCTAGAATTCGCAGGTCCAGGATTACAGACGGGAAGAGAGTGTAATTTCTCTTCATCTCATGGAAAAACTTGTCTCCCTTTTCAGTTTATTGCATAACAGAAAGTCATATGAGTACCTTGTTTGCTTAATTCAGAAAGGGCATTAGCCGGCTTTGTACCCCAGTAGTACCGGGGTTAATGCATGCCTTTCAAGCCTACCCAAATGCTCTTGGTTGTTATCTCAGACTTCGTAAATTTCTCGGTATGGTGAAAACATCCAAGTATGTGTGCAGTGTGAATTCTAGTAATGTTCTCCAAATGCACTGGGCCTCTGGGCTTACTGCACTGATGATGCCAAGTGATTGGCCTATACTCTCGAAGGCTAATGGAACACATGCAGTGGCCTAGACACCCATGGAAAGCCCTAAGGAAAGGACAACCATTCTAGAATGTTGGAAGGCACAGTCCTAGAATGTGGGAAAGGCAGGGAAGGGTGGGGGTGAAGGAGGGCGAGCATCAGCCCCGTGGAACAGAAATGAGTGTCATTCCTCTATAAGACGCCAGAATCTGTCTCTGTCCATCTCCTGGGCATGGGCAGTGATGGATCCACACGGAACTACTAAAGATTTCTGAAACAGTCTTCAGCAGAAGACTCACTCCATGGGATGTTAATAGGTTTAGTGATCACATAAATCTGAGAGACTCCAGGTTAAATAAATGTAAACCCATTTCCCTATTATAGGACTTCTCAGAGCCTTTGATATTTGAATATGCACTGTAGAAACTGAAGAAACAGACTATGCAATGTTTCCCAAACTCACATGATAAGATCATTTGTAGAAATGTTCACATTTGTCTATCTCGTCCCTCTTCTTTCCCTAATTAAAGAAAAGAAAAGGCTGTACTCTTGCTTGCCTCAAGGAAGAATTATGGCAGGTCTTCTTTATTTTTATTTCCAAATCAAACAGGGTTAGAGGAGAGAAAGGCTTGGGTGGGGTTTGGGGGAGGGGGTCTGTGGTAGTCTGAGGCTATTATGTACCCCAGAAAAGGCCACATTCTTTCAATCCATTCCTGTGGGTGTGACTTTTGTGACTCTATTGTGAGTGGGACTTTTGAGTGGGTTCAGTCGAGGCCTGCTCCAGGGTGGACCTTCATCCCCTTACTGAAGGTCTTTGTAAAAGATGAAATTGAGAGACACGGAAAATAAAGCACAACTAAGCGTGTGCACTGTAACTCCTACCTGTAGCATGTATTAGTCCATGGATCCCTTTTTTGTAGATTATCTCACAAGACTGATTTTTACAGAACACATTTAAGAACATCCTGAGATAGATTATTCCATCTTAGAAAAGACAACCCCTGATCAACCTTCTTTACTTGAGAACTACTCCCTCTACTAAAAAGCTGTGGTCCTCGAGTAGATAAAGAGGATACCCAAGATCCCTTCTGTTAATGCCTAATGCCAAGAGAACACTGTAAGCTCTTTAAGGAAATGTATTTATGGTAATTACGATATTTCAAATCCCATTCTTTGAAAAAATTATTTTGAGTGCCTAAACAGCTACAATTTTTAACCAAAAAAATGCACACTGAAAGAGAAGGAAACCTTCGAGGCCCAAAATTGTTGTTTTGATAGCTCACAGAGCTAGCTCCCCTCAAGTCACTGAACCCCGCCTAAGGAACAGGGCTCCCTCTTAGCAGGCACTGGCGCCTTTGGCTTTGACCACTTCTACATTTGTAACCTTGTAAAGATTAAATGAGATGATCCGCTAAGGCATTTAGCAGAGCACCTAGCCCTCATTACATATATGTTGTGGTGGGGGGAGAGGTGGTGGTAATAGTAGAAACACATATAACCAAAGAATAGATGGATTTTCTCTTGTAGCAACCTCCCTGGGGGTGCCAAGTTCGAGTTCAGGTATGCTGAAGTTGGGAGGTTGTTAGAGTTATAGGAGGAGAAGCAAGGAATATCTGGCTGGAAGCCCAACAGCCCCCCAGTGAGTCCCTAACGACAGAAGGAACAGCATCTAATTAAATTACTATCTTCCAAGAAATATGCCAGGGTTTTAGACTATCATTTATAATAACTTTAGATATTATCGCTCATTTGTCAGTAGTAAGTCTTCTTTTGGGCACATAACAACTGCAAATGGATCAGAGGTTTGAACAGGATGAAATCCTAATTTGGGGGATAACAAACATCTCAAGCCTGTATGAGATGTGGCAGCATCAGCATCTCAGACCCAATAGCAATATAGCTGAGACCTTTTTTTTTTTAAATTTGTTTCTTACTCTTTGGAATCTGTCAAAAGTAGATCAATTTCTTGTCTCTTTCCAAATTCTAATGACTCCTAGAAAATGACCCTTTTTATGGCTTTGGGACCGATAAGTATTATTTTTTAAGTAGGGATGTTACCCACTTTTCCACCCTCACTTACTCCCCCCAGTGGTTTTTCGTCCATGAAGCCACCATTGCCCTCTCATTTCTGCACAGGGCACCACCTGGAATGAAGTGGTGAGGAAAGGTACTGCTCTTTCAGAAATCTCCCTCCCACACAAGGTATGTGAAATGCAGAATTGGTATTTTTAGCTTTGAAGTCTCTTTATCAGGAATCTCTCATTATCTAACTCATTTGTTCTGATGAAGCTCAGCCACATCTATAATTTTATGGCTTCCCTTGTGTTCTAGTTTGCTGGCTGCTGGAATGCAAAATACGAGAAACAGAATGGCTTTTTTTAAAGGGGGGAGTGTAGTAACTTGCAAGTTACAGTTTTTAGGCCTGCAAAAATGCCCAAACTAAAGCAAGTCTCTAGAAATGTCCAATCTAAGGCATCCAGGGAAAGATACTTGGTTCAAGAAGGCCGATGAAGTTCAGGGTTTCTCTCTCAAGTGAGTGGAAAGGCATATGGTGGACACGGTCAGGGTTTCTCTCTCTTCTGGAAGGGCACATGGTGAACACGGTGTCATCTGCTAGCTTTCTCTCCTGACTTCCTGTTCCATGAAGCTCCTAGGGACACATTTTCGTTCTTCATCTCCAAAGGTCACTGGCTGGTGGACTCTCTGCTTCTGTGGCTGCATCATTCTGCTCTCTCAGAATCTCCTTATTCTCCAAAATGTTTCTTCTTTTATAGGATTCCAGTAAACTAATCAAGACCCACCTAATCCAGCTTAGCAACCACTCTTGATTGAGTCACATCTCCATGGAGATGACCCAGTCAAGTTCCCAACTATAGTACCAAATAGGGATGAAGAGAAACGGTTGCTCCCACAAGATTGCTTAGGATTAAATCATGGCTTTTCTAGGGTACATAAATCCTTTCAAACCAACACACCTTGAAACTGAAAATAAGTTTAAAACCCATGAATTTTCTCCTGTGAATACCTCAGAGCCCTGTAAGTAGTGTCTAAAAAGCAGTTCAACTAGTAACTATTTTTGTTTGTGCAGGATTTCAGCTACAATACTCGTTTTTAATTTAATGGCATCTAGTCTTTGTACCCTTGAACAATGGCTACTTTGTTGAAAATCAAACATGCAAAAAGGTATTAGATGATGATTTACCAAAAGTCAGTAAAGCATTGTGGTCAAGACTTCAGGCCAGATCTGGTTACATCCCAGCTCTGCCACTGACCAAATGGAAGGTTTGAGCAAGTTACCAGACCTCTCCAGGCATCAGTTTCCTTCTCCATTAAATGGAGGTTATAAAAGGACCTACCTCAAAGAATTGCTGTGGGGATTAAACAAGTGATGAGTAAATGCAACCTACTTAGAATGTTACCTGGCACATAGTATGCACTTTATATATTTTAACCATAGTAATAATAATATTCCTAATATTAATTGTAGCTGTAAAATAGTAATAGTATTATTATTCCTGAATTGTGTAAATTACTCTGTTCTTTATACAAAGAACTCCAATTTTTCAATAGGTAGTCTGATGGTGCACCACTGATTGACTCTGCCTGAGAAATGCCAGTTCTTCAAGTCCCCCAACCTTCACCTACTCACTTCTTGGTTCCCACCAGCAAGAATATAGACGCCCAATGCCAAAAGCACAAGCCTAGTACTCCTGGGAATGAGAATCAGCTTTTCAGTCCTTCAGCACAGGCCTTGGAGAGAGGATTCTGCCTTTCACTCATTAATATTTTAGGACCTATTTCCTAAGGATGCATTGGTCCTCATAGCAGAATCTAACTGTGTTTATTACTGGGGTAATAGAGCCATCCCTACAACATGCTTTCACTAAGTGGTTACTTAGTAGGTCTTGCATAATACAGTGGAGTCCCAACCCTGCTACTCCTACTTCTGAGAATAAGAAAGTAATTCAAAATGAGTTCAAACAAATCTATACACACACACACACACACACACACACAGGCATTAGGTGGTTGTGCAACCAGCAGTTAGGAGATGATCAAATAAATGATGATACATCAAATTGAGCATTATGGTGCAATTTAAAAATAATTATGACTGTGTGTTGACATCAAGTTAAATGGAAAAACAAAAAACAGAACACAACATTTTATCCAGTTCATTACTTCATTGTTTGTGAAAAAAAGAGGAGCCTAAATATAATCAATTGGGGAATAGTTAAATACATTATGATCTATCCATGCTAGCAAAATTATGAAGTCCCAGTAAAAAGAGCGAGGAAGATCTATATGTACTGACATGGAAAGATCTCTGAGAAACATTAAGTGAATAATGCGAGTCCTAGGTTAATATGTGAAATATGATGCCATTAAATCAATCAGTGTGTGTGTGTATGTATGTGTGTACGAGTGATGCTAACACAGAGTCACAGAGTCACAGGTCCAAAAGACTGCATGCTAACTGCTAATAGGGATGACACCTGGGGAGGAGGGTAGCATGAGGTGGGGCAGGAAGACTGATGTCCATTCTATAACCTTCCATATTGTTGGAACTTTTCATAATGGGCATTATTGATTTTGTAATTTTTGATCCTTTTAAAACTTTATATTACACCTAGTTTCAAAAAATTAACACTCATGGATTGGAAGAAAATAAAGAAAAAGCAATGTATATGTTGAAGTGGGATTCTGTAGAAAGTTTTTTCTATATTCTGGCTTATTTCCTTTGTAGTTACCCCATTATTGGATGGGAAATAAATCAAAACATGAGAAATAATAAAGGCTACTAGTAGATGCTATTGATGCCCCATCTGGCTTCCCTTCACCAGAAAGAGAACCAAGTTGCCTGAGTGTCAGCAGATAACTCACAGCTATCCCCTTCTCCAGGGAGCTGCCTCCCTGTCCTCACCCCACCCTAAAAGCAGACCTCAGCTATGAACTGACTAGCTCAATGATACAAAGGATACACCTGGTCTCAAGACACAACAAACTATTTTGTGCAATTTTTACTCCAGAGCTCTGTGGTGAATTGGTGACAGTGAGGCTGATGTCCACTGAGATATATCCTTGCTAAGGTTCTTCCCCTGCCCTATACTTCCACTTCCTTTCTCCTGAAAGCATATTCCTAATAAATCCCTTTACCAAGAATCCCCATGTCAAGCCCTGCTTCTAGGAAACCTGACTTAAATTGCCTACTATGTGCCAAGCCCTTCATTTTCAGTCCTCATGGCATAATACATTACAGCCTGGTGTGGGGCAATCTATCACAACATTGAAAGCACAGGCCTTGAAATGAGGGTTATCTTGCTTCAACATCTGGGCTCAAGACAAGTATTTAGCTGGATGACCTTAGGCCAGTTACGTAACCCACCCAAGCGAGTTTTCTCCTCCATAAAATGGGACTAACCATGGTATTCTAATGCTTAATAGACCTGGAGTGAGACTTAACCCCTCAAGTAATTGTTGAATGAATGAAATCAGATAATGCATGCAGTATTCTTATATCAGCATCAGGTAGAGAAATAAAGCTCAATACGTATTGTCTGTAGATACTCAGATAACCATTAGACCGTGCTGCCTTAAATCTAGGTAAGCTTGGACAGAACTACCAAAACCTATGAAAATGTGAAGCCCTAACCATCTTTCGAAAAATGCCAGAGGAGCTTCCCTTCCCATGATATTTATCTCTTGGTAACCTGTGTCATATCACAGATCCAAATGTAAAACTCCACCTCCCCCTTCCACTAACATTATACACACACACATGCATATACACACACAGACACACCAAACCTACTTTCATGAAACATTAGTGAGCTTACCAGTCTTTACCAATGGTTGTGCCACGTTTCAGTAGACAGGCCAAGGATATGGAAAATGAAGAAGGGGTTCATCTCACACCAACATACAGTATTTTAATAAATCAGGAAATATCACAGTTCTTAAAATGTCCTCTGGCCCACCACCACCACTTGGCCATTTTACTGGCCTCATTTCCTTCTTATCATCTTCTTTCTTGCTGCCTCCTCTCATCTCTCCTCCCCCTTCTCTCCTCCTCACCCCCATTCTTCTTCTTTTAAAAACAATGAAGACAATCCCTCTTGCCAGACTTTTACAACCAAATTCAAGGCACCAGGCAGGAAAGGAGTTTCATTTAACCAGACCCAATAAAAAGAGTGAGGAAGATTCATATGTACCAACATGGAAAGATCTCTGAGCTATATTTTAAGTGAAAAATGCAAGTCCCAGGTCAATATATGAAATAAGGTTCCATTAAGTCAAATCAGTGGCTATGTGATTATGTACTTAGAAAGAAGCTTTCATTAGAGCAATAAAATTTTTATAAATCCAGTGGGAATGGATCTTTGTATTCGTTTTACATATGGTAAATCAAGACGGAAAGAGGTTAGATCCCTTGCCCAAGTCAAAGGACATAGACAGGATTTGAACCCAAGTCTCCTGAATTCCACTACAAGTGCTCTCAACAACAGTACTACCAAAAAGCCCCAGGAGGCCATTTGGCAATATTCAAGTCTTTAACAACAGCTTATATGTTAACCTCAGCCAACTGCCTTGCAGAGATGTACTAGTGCTTTCAAGGGACTGGGACAAAAAAAGCATGAATTATTCAGGCAAATGATCAGTGCTAGTCCCTAAACAATACAGAAACAATAATCCACTGTCTTCTATGCCATATCCTTTTGATTTTATTTCTTCAGACAAATTGTTTCTGCATACACATTCTTGAAGTCTTTTCTACTTAGAATTATAGATTGTAATAACTCAGTGTATAATGAAATTTGTGCTCAAGGAGTATATGATGATTAACTAATGACAATGTTTCAGTAGGGTGCAGCACATGATGGGTAGTGAAAGATGGAGAGATCAAGGGGTGGATAGATACCTATTGTCGAAAAATTTTAATCCCAATTCCATCTGATCCCAAAGAAGGTGAATTTACTCTTCATTACTTAACAAGGGTCCCACAGACCCAAACTAATGCTCATCTTACCACTTTTCTATAAGAATTAATTTATTCCAAAGAAAAAAGGAACTTTTTTCAATGAAACTCCTTAGTCATGTAGTTATCGCAGGCAAAAGGGAAGGAATGTTCAAATGGCAGGGAACTGAAGACGTCAATCAATTTAAGCATTAATCCAAGAGTACTGGCTTTGAAAACATCAGAAAAGAAGTACTAATGGGGACAACCAATTCAGTAGAGGGAGCCCTCAATCTTGGTGCTCACTCTTGTGTTGCTCAGACATGGTCTCTCCCTCTAAGCCAGCTCAGCAGGTAAACTCACTGCCCTCCCCCCTACTCAGAACAAGGCTCCCAGGGGTGTAAATCTTCCTGGCAATGTGGGACAGAAATCCTGGGATAAGACAGGACCTGGCATCAAGGGATTGAGAAAGCCTTCTTGACCAAAAGGGGGAAGAGAGAAATGAGACAAAATAAAATGTCAGTGGCTGAGAGATTTCAAACAGAGTTGAGAGGTTGTTCTTATGCATTATATCAATATCCCTTGTTAGTCTGTGGTGCATTGGAGTGGCTACTAGGAAGTACCTAAAATGGCTGAACTATATTCCAGTAGCCTTGATTTTTGAAGATGATATAATGTAAAAGCTATAATGGTATAGCTTTTACAATGTGAACATGTGATTGTGAAACCTTGTGTCTGATGCTCCTTTTATTCAAGGTATGGGCTAATGAGTAAAGAAAAATAAATAAATAATAGGGGGATTAGGGATGAAAAAATTGGGTAGATTGAAATACTAATGGTCAGTGAGAGGGAGGGGTAAGGAGGATGGGTTGTATGCATTCTTTCTTTTTCCTTTTTACTTTTTTCTGGAGTGATGCAAATGTTCTAAATATGATCAAAGTGAAGCATACACAATGTGATGATATTGTGAGCCACTGATTGTACACCATGGAGGGACAGAACATGTGTGAAGATTTCTCAATCAAAAATTTTTTTAATGAAATTATCTGTAAATCTTGGGGGGAGAGGGGGAATGAAGCACTCCTGTCTCAGCAAAAACTTTTGCCATATATTGGCAATATGCTCTATGTTTAGATGCAATCACCACAATTTTAGAAAAATTTACAAGGGAAGAAACATTAAGTGGCAAAAATTTAAATTTCAAAATCCAGTGAAAATTTTACAAAGGGGCTATACTTAAGGCCACTGCTCCCAGTGTCTTCTCAGTCTATCAGTGCCTCCTTCATTGGTGAATTTCCTGAGAATTACAAGAACTAGACAGTCAATGACTACAAGAATTCTCCAATAAAACAGCCTGTTTTCATCCCTAATCAGAAGTGTCACTTTGAACGAGTTGTTAAAAGGTTGTGAGCCTCAGTCACCTTCTGGGTAAAATGAGAGGCTGACACTTGTGCTCTCTAAAGCTCCTAGTGCTAGTAAGTCATGATCTAATCAAGCTCAGAGAGAAGGAAATATCAAAGCTGTAATTCCCAGGATTGGCATTAGGCATAAGGGCCAATTTCTCAAAAGTTAGAGCTGTTGGCTGAGTCTCTTGAGTCTCTGCCCTCGACTCAGGGCGCTGCCCAGGAGAGAGAGCACTGCTGTCGCACCTTGTGAGTGTGCAGGTGGGCAGCCTCCACTCACCAGGTGGCCTTTTCTTAATTCAAAGTGCTTTCTGGGCTTCTTTGGGAAGAAAAACTACAAGTAAACAAAAATGCATTTTTGGTAACCAGCCTATCGGGTAGGAGAATAGAAATGACAGAGACAAAAGGGTCTATAACTTATTAACTATTTCTCTAGTTTGAACAATAAGAAAAGCCAGGTTTAAACAAATGAAATGACTGCTGCCTTAGATGGTTTGTGAGAGATATTCATACAGGTTTTTACATGTACTGATGAGAAGGCCCCAGGAGATACTGAGAATTAGATTCAGCAAATATGTCCACAGTTTCAAAGGTTTTTCTAACATGTGTCCAGACCTTATGAATACCCAGACCTCCACAGCCTCTCCCAGCAGAACTGCGATCACTCCTTTCCTGTTGTAAGCCTTGTTTTCAATGCTGACATCACAGATAAACCTGGAGATACTCAGAAGTCATAATGCACAGCTAATGAACCCAACCTGACACAGCTTAGACTAGGACATAGAGAGGGCAGGACACCAAACCGGGAGCACTGAAGAAAGGCACGAAGTAGCCATCACTGCCACTAGTCACACTGTCTGGCATCTCACACTGTTTGGGGCCAAAGCAAGGGGAACCCAGTGCTCTGCTCCAGGACCCTAAGCTCTTTTCCAAGGATATTAGGCAAGACCTCTAGAGGAGATGACATATAAGCTGAAACCTAACATGAGACAGAGCCATGCCTATGAAGAGTAGGGGAAATAACATCCTAGTCAAAAGGAATAGTGCATTCCAAGGAGCCTAGGATGCTTAAGAAATGGAAAGAAGACCAATGAGGCTAAAGAAGTTTGGGGTTCTGATAAGGTTGGAGAGGTGGGAAGAAGACAGATCAAATGTAGCCTTTGTCTTTTATTGCATTGCCCTGAATCAAACTATGAGCAAATATTTGAATGAAAGTAAGTTTATTTAGTAGGGAGCATGAGAGGGGGAACAGAGAACTAAGACAGGGAAGGCAGGTAAAACTGAGTGAATTAGTGAACAGTTTACCACTGTGGGTAACTGGAGCTTAGGCCTAAGGGGATCCTCTGGGATACTGCACAGAGTACATGTCAGAGTTCTACCACCTGAGATAATCAAGGCATTTATCTACCAACTCTTGTCCATCACTGGTTGAGACTGCTTCTTGGGTATTAACTCCTAGACTCCTCCTACCTACTCTGCTGGCAGCCAGAAAACCTCAGACAAAGGTTTGCAAGTGATTGCAGTAGAGACCTGCCCAAGTATACAAGTACAATGAGTCCCAAGGGGAAATGGGCAGGACATCGCCAGCATCCTCTACAGTCTTGTAGACCAAAATAAGGACTTCAGATTTTGTTCTCAGCACAGCAGGAACTCAAGGAAGAGTGTTAAAGCCAGGCATGAACATTTCCCAGTTTATATTTTAAGATGATCTTCTTACTGCTGTGTAGAGAATGGCTGGAGGGAGGGTGGTAGCACAAGGGTGGAAATGTCATTCATTCTGACATACAATGTAGTTCAAGGTCAATAGTTCTCCAGACCTCTCTCATAGAAGCTATCTCCAATCATCTCCTGGCCTTGTCTACACTCACAGCCATCCCCTAATGAAGCTTCCTTCCCTTTTTCCTTCCCATAGGTGTTTAATCCCCTCATCTTTGACCACTTAGACTGAGAATCTTGAAGAAAGACACATTGCTTGAGCTTTTTCCTCATCAACTTAGCCCATGTTTTGTCATTTGCACAAGGATTAGCGCCCACTTTACCTCATAGCAGTCTGCATCCACACTAGCAAATGAGGGACACAGGAAAAGGATTATATTTTCAATAAGTGTAGGAAGCAATATTAAGTCAGACACTCTTGGTTTGAATTCTGGCTCTCTCACCTATATCCCATGTGACAAATTACTTAACTTTGCTAAGGTCGTAGAACGGGGATAAAATGCCTTCCGTCATGAATTGTGAGAAATAAGTGAGATATTATAGACAGCACAGGTATGTGGCACCTAAGCAGTTAATAAATGGGTGTCATTATTTCTATTGCTATTAATGTACAATTAATATTTAAGTGTACCCTCACCACAGCATGGGGTCAGAAAGAAAATAAAGCTAAAACACACACACACATACCACCCACAAAACTTTGTTTATTCTGATGACCCGTTTTCTTCCATTATCCTCAAAAATCAAGTATTGGCTGAATGCACTGTTCCCTGGATATCTAAGAAATCATTTGACTTATTGCCTGAGCACTTCAAAATGTCAGCATGAAGTGCACCAAGCAAAATTTAAGGAATACTAAGCAAACACCTGATATTGTCAAATTCAGGGCATTTTTTTCTGTTTTTAAGAAAATAGATCTTTTAAAGCTAATTTAAAGGGAGGAAATAGTGATTGGTCCAGGACATTCAACTGTTGTGAGCAAAAAAGCATTAGTATGTTCTTAAGGACTGGGTCCCACCCACTCTTCCCCACTGAAGTGAAAGCATGACTTTGGCCTTTGGCAGCAATTAAAAGCTAATGGCTTGACAACGAAGATCTCCTCCATCAGAAAGATAAATTAGACACTATTTCGGACTTATTTGATTTTGACTTTCACCCATTCCCTAGTGCCCACAATCAGAAATGAACCAAATACCACATTCCTCATTTACTTAAAGGCAATGGAAAAGCACTATACTAACCCACATATAGATTGACATTTTTTATAAGCATCATATTGGAAAACCTGGAGGTGGGGGAGGTGGGAGAGGGAATGGTGTCTTATTCCTTGACTCTCCTTTTCCCTGCCACATCCCATGATTATTAAGCACACAGAACATGTAGAGACACTTCCATCAGGGAGCAGTTTAAAGAGCATCAAACTTGTAGTCAGGAAACTCCATCTCTGGACCTCAATTCTGTCATCTCTAAAATAAGGGTGTTGAATTAGAGTGATAAGTTTCAGACTTCCATTTTTTGGACTTAAATATTCAATGTCATCAGATGCTATTAAGGCAACTTGACTGGTGTTCCCCACCCCCCTAAAAAAAACTTTTCCATAGAGAAGTAACAGTGTGAAGAAAGAGTAGGAGTCGAGTGCAGAGGAAGTAGGAAACAGCAGCCATTCTCACCGAAAGAATCTCCAGAAGTCGTGTGTGAGGAAGCAAGTTACATGGAATTAACAGGGAGTCAGTCAGCTCATGCAGCTTCCTCACCCCTCGTCGGGGATTGAATCCTGTCCCCCACAAAAAACATGTCCAATTCTTAGTCCGTTTTTCTGTGAGTGTGAACCCATTTGTAAAATAGGACATTTTGAAGATGTTATTAATAGTTAAGGTGAGGACTCATTTTTGAATAGGATCTTTGAAGATTCTATTTAGATAAGCCAAAATGAGTCAGGCTAAAGTCCTTATAAAGAGAGGAAATCTAGACAGAAATACTGAAGACTGAACAGGTGTTGCAGAAGCCAGAAGGAGAAGCCATGGCAGAGGCAGTGATGCAAGTCAAGGAATCCTAAGCCAGCAACAGGATGCTACAGATTCCAAAAGAAAGCCTGGCCCGTCAACATCTTGATTTGGAACTTCTAGTCTCCAATACCATGAGACAATAGACTCCCATTGTGTGGTATTTGTCACAGCAGTCTGACAAACTACAACACCCACCTCCTGTTGGAGAGAGAGAGAGAGACTGATCTACCCCACAATTCTAAAATATCATATTTAATTTTTCAAAGTACTTTCAAAATCTTTTCAATATTTACCAACACTCCAAGCATCCTTTTGAATAGCTAATAAATTTTAGCATCTTCTTCTGGAGTTTATATCACTGAACACAGTGCCTTAGTTTCATTTTAAGGTGTGTTCTATCTCTACACATTCCAATGTCATAAGGACTGCAGCTTTTTGGATCATAATTTACAGTTTCTTCTACCAGCTCCGTACTCAGCAGGCTGACTACATTCCCTTACCAATTCCATCCCCGACAGCTTGTCTTAGAAGTGGAGAGGGAGTGGCATTTGGTGAAGCAAAATAAGCCAGAAACAAAAAAGCAAATATTGTATGATCTCATTTAGAAAATACTTATAAGAAAACTGGGGTCTAGATTGTAAACTCTTTTAGCAGTCACATTTAGTCTGGAGTGGTAATTGTGATTTCTGGATTTTTGATGGACTTTTTATATATGTATAACCCGGTATTTAGAGATAGGAATGAAGCCGATCAGGTTGGGATGAAGGTAATTCAGCATACAGGGTAAGGAATACATTGTCTGTATTTTAGAACTTTATCTACTCTTTGAGACCAAAGGAAGGAAGGTTTATTTTGTCCAGAACCCAAATTTCCTATGGCACATAATCTAACTCACCTCTCTATGCAGATCATTTAAACAATCCAAACACAGGGAGACCAGAATAAGAACGAGGTCCTTTAATCCTGTATAGCCTAATGTAATGCCTGGGTACATCCCAGAGTATAATAAGCAGATAATCAAAAAGTATTGGCAAAGTCCCTTGAGGGATGAAAGAAAAATTATGGAACTATTAAACTTTACCACAGGACAATGTGCCAAACCCTAGAGATACCTAAATCAACAGGCCAAGCCCTTGATCTTGAGGCTTGTTCTTGTGAAGCTTATGTAGGCAGCAGAGAAGCTTAGACTACCTGTAGGTATGCTTAAGAGTTACTTCTGGAGGACCTCTGTTGTGCTCAGATGTGGCCTCACTCTCTAAGCCCAACTCTGCAAGTGAAATCATTGCTCTCCCCCTTACATGGGACATGACATCCAGGGATGAAAGTCTCCCTGGCAGCATGGAAGACTACCCCCCAGAGATGAACCTGGCCCTGGCACTGTGGGATCAACAATGCTATCCTGACCAAAAGGGGGAAAAGAAGTGTAACTAATACAGTATCAGTGGCAGAGAGAGTTCAAATATAGTCGAGAGGCTACTCTGGAGGTCACTCTTATGCAAGCTTCAGTAAGACATTGCTCCCTATCATAACTTGCCAACCCCCAACCAAAACCATTCCTGCCAAGCCTAAAAAATGCCAAGGGCATTAGATAAGATTCTACAAAAGTTCTATGCACAGGGTACCTCCCCAAAACCTACAACCTCCAGATGGGTCCCTGGACCAGCAAAGTACTGAAATGTAGATGGACCAGCCTGTCCAGAACATCAACTAGTTCTATCCCCTCATCCCATATTATCGACAGCCTCTTCTAACATGAAAAAGTTGGAATGGGCATTGTTCAAATACCCCTAAAGAGTGGGAGAAAGATCAAAGGTGATGTTAGAGTTATACAGAGGTCAGGTTTAGTAAATGAGTATGAGTGCTGAATCATTATACTGATATTTCTTTTAGCCTCCTGTACCTTAGAGCAGCTAGAAATAAAAACTTAAAATTGTAGAAATATAACCCATACCAAACTCTGAAATCTGTCCTACAACTAATTGTTGAGAGGTGCTTTGAAATTTATTGCTTTTATGTATATATGTTATTTAAAAAGAAGGAGGAATATAACAGAGAAGATAGGATTTTAAAAATGAGTATGACTGCTGAATCATGATGTTGATATTTCTGTTGGTCTCCAGTGTCTTGGAGCAGCTAGAATTAAAAACAAAAACTCATGGAACTGTAACCCATACCAAACTTCAAAATCTGTTCTATAACTACTTGTTAAAATGTACTTGGAAGTTTATTGCTTTTTTGTATATATGTTATTTTCACCATTTAAAAAAAAAAGGTTAAAAATAAGTGGAGAGGGATGGTCACATTTAGCAAACTCTTTTTTCTCTTCTCTCAACAAATGCACAAAGACAGGATGGATGCAGAGATGCCACCATATAAATCTGCGTACAAGCTGTCACAGTTGGAGACGGAACTAGTCACATTCAACAAGGCTCATGCCTGATGCCCCTATGGGTGTTTTGTTCCTGCCATTATGAAGTTAATGCAGGGTGATGATTCTCAACCTTGAGTGTCCATCAAAACCACCTGGAGGACCTGTTAAAACCCAGACTGCTGCCCTCTCCTCCTCCAAGAGATTCTGATTCAGCAGCATCCAGAGTAAGGCCTGAGAATCTGCATTTCTCATTAAGTTACCCAGGGACCTAGATTTTGGTGGTTCAAAAATTACACTGTGAGAATCACTGGTATGAATTCTTTGAGTAGTCAGTAAGGTAACGCTTGTTCTTCCCTAGGATCAAACAAAGTCAGAGAAGGAAATATGGGCTCATTTTATTTCTTCCTTAGATTCAGAGCTAATTAACATTTACTGAGTTATGCCAGACACTGTGCTAAATGCTTTTACAACACTTTAAATTCTCACAGCAACCTGTGCTGTGTAGCTTTTGTCATCCTCGGTTTAAAGGGAAGCAAACTGAGGCTGCAAAGAGATTAAATAACTTGCCCAAGATCACAGAGCTAGCAAGTAGAGGAGCCAAAATTCAAGCTTGGGTCTTGGAGCTCCAAGTCTGTCATGTGGCCTCCATGATGCTGTAAATTCCCACTTTATGAGGCAGCCAAAGGGCTCAGAGTGGAGGTTGTAAATGGCGTTGATAGAGGACAGGATATTACTGCAGAAACTGCTGAGGGCATTATGTGCACATCTGGCTAAGTGGGATAAGACAGACCAATTCCTTCTCCATACCTCAGCTCTGCCAACTGTGAAATCGGAGACCAAAATAGTTGCCACCTACCCCCAGCTTGTTCCCAAGAATGAGATAAGAGCTCTCAGCTGTTATATAAGAAGTGCTTTTCTTTCCAACCCTTCAGCTTCTGAGTAGTCTGTGAAAGGCTCCAAATTTTAGAAAGGAGGGATTCACCATTACACTCTTGAACCTACTAAAATGATCACCCTTTTCTCCCATCCTCTGACCTCTGTTGGCCCTATAATCAAAAGGCTGGGAACTCAAAGCTCAAAGCGTGTTCCTAAAATGTTGTGTACATTTCAGAAGTTCAGTTTGCTCCTGCAGAGTGACTGACGGAGAATTTTCTGACAGCTCAGTTGGACACATTTTTAGTTATTCTTCAAATTCCGCCCCATTCTCTACGTCGCAGGCCTGTAAAGCATATGCTCTAGGCTCTGCCTGTTGAGTAACTGGCAGGAGGCATGTCACACCTATTTTGTACGCTTAGAAGGGAGCCTCATCCTCTCAGAATTAAGAGTCATTTGCAGTGCTTAGTTGGTCTCGTCTAATGAACTGTGGAACATTCCAGTTCCACATTAGTCAACGGCTGAACCATCCAGAGAATACATAAGTACTCTGGAGTCGAAGTGAGCAAACAGAAGATTGATTTCTTTTCATTTCCTTTTCTTGGCTTTGTGTCTTGAAGGGATGGCCAGTCTCCCTTTCTCCTAATCCCTCCTTGCTGGTGTTTGTTTATATTAATGGAGTGAAACGAGACCCTGAAAGCCACGACCTTGCTGTGAAGTTCTGATTGTAACGGCAACAGTCGCCAGGGGGTGCAGTGTCACTGTGGCTATCTAATGATCAAGGACAGCCGGCCAGGGAGACAGAGAGCAGCAAGGCTCTCTAGCTGTCACGATGCACCTTGTTTTACCTTGGCTCTCTCTGTCCTGCCAGTGGCTAATTGATTTGTGAAAGCGCTTGGGGGCACTTTGAGTGAGAAAGACACTTTATATCTGCTTACAACAAATCTTCTAAGGAACAACAAAAAAATCCATTTCACGCACAAATTCCCCTGCTTGACTCTTTTCCTCCATTCAATTCCCAATTAGCTAAATATTTAGCACCCAAAGAACAAAGTAGGCTAAAAATCTTCTGGTGGCCAGTTCCTGCGCAGCATAAGAAAAGAAACTGGAACCAATGATAAAAACAGGGCACAGGGAAGTAGGCAGTAAGGAAGGAAAGTGGATTTGTGGCTTCTATGATGTCCATTTAAAAGAATAAACAAGACTGAAAGGTCAACAAGTTTTATTTCTAACAGTGGTAACAAGGATAACCAAAGAAAAACCTGACTCCTACGGCCAAGGCTCTAGGCAAGTCCATTTAGCACAAGTGAATTCTAATGGACTGAGTTTCCACCTCCAGCATCGAAACTAGTGTTTCTATGCATGGGCTGCCACAGTACTATTAGCCTTTTATAAATCCATCCTCTAAAATGGGGCAAAAGGTTGATTTGGGAAGTCCTGTTGCCCACTGGGGATGGGACTTCATTCTGGCTTTTCCTTTCAGCTTCTGCCCACAGTGTATTCATTTTTCAAACAGAGCTTGCCAGAGCTGCTGAGAAACTGAAGAAATATTGATAAGAGAACCTAGCTTTTACCAAAAGCTGTTTCTTATAAGGGAACCTGGATCAAACTCAGAGTTATCGCCCTATTGCTGATTGACCCTAGAGAACCCTTGGGTAAAAGCCAGTAAAGTCATTCCTGGGGCTTTTTTTAAATGTAAATGTTAAATTCTTTAGGCAGCTGGGATATGGAGGCTAAATTCATTCATTGATTAATTTAGTTAGTACCTGAGCCGTGTCAGAATCCTAAGTAGAAGTTACTTATTAACCATCAATTGTAATGTTTGTTCTGCAGAAATAACCCATCCTTTTGTTGTTATTTAATGTTTTGGTTTGCTCTGTTTTGTTCTGGAGCAGTGTACTATGAGAACCATAGCATGAGATGGAGAATAAAGATAGAGGAACCTGCTTTTCTCCCTCTTTGCACCCTCTAAGTTCCATGGGGTAGGGATAACAGGGAGACTTACAAAGCACCAAGCCATTTTCAAACTGCTTAAATACACTGGATTGCTTTGACACCGCCTATCCTATCAGCTTATATCTGATACAACACAGGACATCCCATAACCTCTAGAACCCATCTACAGGGCATTCCAGTGCAACCTTCCTTAGGGCATTTTCTAAAATACCCACTATACAACAGAGAATTTTAAAAATGAATTTTAAAGATATGTGGAAGCTTTCTTCCCATTTAATGCTGGGCTCTCCTCTAGAGCATGTATCTCCGCATGCAGGCCTACTAGCAAAAATCAGCAAAATAACGTGGCTGATCTTTTAAACCTTTTGCTAATTCAGTCTCATTTTCATCATTCCTGTTTAATGAAATGGCTAAGTATTCCTTCACAGCTTCACAGGATTCAAATCTATCCTTCATTGCTGTATAGACAATGTAATATACTTATAATAAAAAGAAGTGATTTTGTACAATCCCTACTTATAAAACATTTTATATGTATTTTCTCATTTAACCAAAGAATAATCAACATTCATTAAACACGTATGCATTGACCCACTAATAGATATTCCTGGTGCCTCATACTGAGACTGGTGGCTGAAGAATAAGACATGGCCTCTATCCTTAAGAAGCCCAGAGACCAGTGGGTAAGAAAGACAAGTCAACAATAATTACAATATGAATGCAATGTTGAGAAATATAAAGGCATATTGGCAGACCAGGAGACAGATACATTAAGTACTCAAAGGAAAAAATTATTTTGAGGGTTCCATTTACTTGTAAGTTCCTGGACAACAGAGATACTTAGGTTTATGTGTATAAACAGAAACACAAAATACTTCTGATGGTGGTGCCAAGGGTGAGAGTGGTGGAGCAGTGGTGGTGATGGCAGGGTCTGGAAGACTTAGATATTTCTTGGTTGATTGGAATTGGTCTCCTTACCTGTCACAGTACTAATTCCCAGCCATCCATGAAACATCTCTTCATAGAACCACTGCACTCCCAACCACAGCACTGACAACCATTAAATGTTAGCAGTGATTCCCTATTTAGTAACAAATCCTGTGCTGAAGAACCAATAGTCTGTGCCCAGGTAGAGATGCATCTAAATGTCAAGAAAGCAAAACAGAAAGCCCTCTGCTCAAACCTGCCTTAGACTGGTTGAGGACCATTTGTACGGACAAGAGAGAGGCAACAGTACCTTTGAGGAGAGTAAGAAAGCCAGGCAGGGAGGAAGGAACCAAATATGAACTGAAAGCAGGTGACACAAGCCCCTTGCTCATGTAGACCTACAGAAAAAAGTGTGAAATAAGTTGCTTGCAGAAGGGAAACTAACCAAAAGAAAGAAATAGTTGTAATAAATCCTAACAAAGGCCATCAAAAGAAAATGTTGGACAATTTGTTGGATAAATATTCAGTAAGGCTGATGCACCTCACTGAGTTATTCTAAAGAACAGTTAATAAAAAAAGATTGTCAAGGACACTGCAAACATAGAAGAACTAACCAATAATAAGAACATTAATAATGAGGGAGGGCCTAGGAATGAAACCACTTCAATCAAGACCAAAGCTGTTGAGCAACCAGCACAGGAATAAAGAAAGAAAACAGATATGACTGCCTGGAGGTGATCCAAACAAACAAGAACAAAAATACTTTCTTGCTCTTAATTTTTAAAAAGAAGACAAGTTTACAGGGTGTAAGACTATAAATACATATTGGCCAACAGGCTCTTGCTTTTCCCTGGAGGCAGCTCCTTTTGAAATGTCTTCCTGGACAGAGGGGCTGGAGGAGCTGGAGACCTTACCCTCCTCCTGAGAGCTCAAGGTCCATGACAGGAAGCCTTCTCTGCCCAGTCTCTGACAATCTGGGACTGGAAAAGACACTGGAAGGAATCCAAAGCTGTGGTTCATTTCATTCTCCCATTCCCTGTCTTTGCCAAATGCTGACAATTACAAACAAATGCTTTCTTCACAAATACTTTCTTCTAGATGAACATTCTGTTCATTTTGGTTGCTTATGTGTATGTGACTTGAGAAACACTTTCTAAGTCCCCAAGGTGACAGGATTTCCATGTAATGATAATGATTATTTAATGTCATCATCACAATGGTTGCCTGGGCAAATGAAAGGCTTGCTGGGCCTAAAGCAGTCACTCAAGTGAGGTCAATTAACGCTTTCCAGGGGACCAGATTTCCCACCGGGGCCCTAGAGAAGGTAATTCATTACCCAGGCCTTCTCCACCCCAACGCTCCTGTCTACCAGCATGTTCTCCAGTCCCTGGAGCTGTCAGGTTTCTCGGCCAGTGCGGGGAAGTCCAAGGGAGATAAGAATATGCTGAGGAGGCTCAGCCCGGGTGGCTATTTTTAGGTATCTGAAGAGAGTCCAGGAGTGATAACATCTTCAAAATAATAACCCATGCGAATGAACCCCATCTTACTTTTCAAAGGACTTTTATCACCGAAATTATCCCCTTTGATCCCCACAATAACCCCTGAGGTGTGCAAAAGCAGACATTATTAGAGTCGGCACTTGGCTATGGCAGCAAGAAAGGCATAGACTGAAAAGAGAAGATGCAGCAGGAAAAGGGAGAAGAACCCTAAATAAGCACCAGCAAAAGCACTGGTGGTCTGGGATTAGGGGCCATGTACAGTCAGGACACACCACAGCATGTGGGGGCATAAATGTGAAGAGGTTCAGGTGTCCAACTGGGTAGGCTAGGTTTAAAAGATTAATAATGTTTCTAAGACCAAAATGAAGGAAGACACTTAAACAGCTGTCTATTATTTGCCAGGTGTTTTCCTGTAAGACAGTGACTGATTTAACCTTCACAGCTAATCAATGCAAAATAAATATGTATCCCTATTTTTCACAGATGAGAAAACTGAGGTTCAAGAAAATTATGTCTTTCTTAACAGAGAAAGTTTACCCAAGGTCACAGACCAGCTACCTGTGAAGATGAGATTTGGGGACTAGGAGAGACAAAGCAGCAGAAGGTCGGGGGCTCTAGCCAGGAGTGACTAAGAGACAAGTTTAGGCCAGCATCAAGAAGAGTATCTAGAAAAGAAAACATTGAGGTGATGAGATGTTTTGACACTGAATGGCGATGACATTGTGTATATAATCAATGCCACAGAACTGTACAGTTTAAAATGGTTGCAATTACAAATTTCACGTTATATATGTAACCACAATAAATTTCTTAAGAACGAAAAGGGATAAGAATAAGGAATAAAGGCTTTCTGAACTCTGGGCTTCCTGGGCACATCCTGCCCACTCCCGAAGTGTATTAGAGAATGCGCAGCAAGGGGGCCCACCTGGCGAAGTGGGAGAGACAGCATAACAAGTGAGATGATTCCTGAAAATCATCCCCCTGTGACCCAGAGAGGGTCACAAAGCAGTTGTTTTCTCCTGAAGGGACAAGGAAGTAACCATGTCTAAAGGCAACAGAAGTCTGGGAGGGTAAGAGCAGACGGCAAGAAGACTGTCTGGGGTCTTGGGTTCACACTGGGGAGAGCCAGAGAAGGTTGAAGGAAGGAGAAAAGTCAGAGTGAAAAGAGCCCACGGCAGGGCTTGGGGCATGGGAAGGCTCGGACTCTGGAGTCAAAACCCATGTGTGAAATGTTCAACGCTTCTCTGCTGGACGAGGTGCTTCTCTGTGCCTCATCTGTAAGAGTCAATGATGCCCACCTCATAGTGGTGCCGTGAGGCTGAAACACCTCCAGCAATACATATGAAGAGACTACAGGACTATCATTCTTTAGCATTTGAAGGAAGTTTTCATGTTGAGCAGTTGGTCTCTCGGGAGCATACCATGACAGGCAAGAACAGTTTTGGATTTGGAGTGATCCCGTTCTTTCCATTTACTAAATATTTCTGCTGAAAATCAACTTTCCCCAATCCTTGTGAATTCAGCCTATGTCATCAACAAAACCTTTGATTCTAAAAAGCAAACAGAAAACCATTTCAGTGACCTTTCCCTTCTTCAAGTTTATGTAACATGTTTCTTCTAAAAACCACGAACCATTCTTCTTTAAATAAAGTGGATTCCTCTGGTGGGGATGGGGGCAGATTATTCAAGGGCAATAACATGGCCTGATCCTTCTTAGCATGCAAGGGTCACATCCAGTAATATCACATGAAAATTTCAAACAAATGGCTTTCAGCCTCTCTAAAAGTTTTGCACAAGAGGGCTCACATACTTTCATTCATGCAGTAGCTCCATGCACCAAAAAGAGGCAGTCCCAGGGAGAAGGTTTGGCTGTTGTGAGCAGTGTCATTTGTGCAAGCAAAGGTGCTTAGAAACATTCATCTTACAAGTCTTAAATGATTCAGGGAATCTTAGAGTTAGTAAGAACCTTGCAGTTTCCCTGGTTTCATTCCCCACCCTAATGCCACTGTTCAGTGCCCTCTCAGAGCTAACATGGAGCTTCTTTATACAGACCTGGGTTTAGGAAATTTATTTCTAGAGAGTGCTCACAGGTCTCTTTGATCTAAATATAATGGTATCAAATGACTCACTCAAGATCTCTTTTCTCTAATCCACTTATCCTGTTATTATTTTGAATGTAAGATTTCCATCTTTTATATTAATATGTGCCTGTGCACATGACCTTGTAACACCACAACAAGCTCCTTAGCCTTGTGAAAAGTCACAGCACATCCTCTTCCTCATCTCTTACTCTACCCAGCCCCTCCGCAAGCCACAGCACTAGCTCACCTTCCACACATGCACTCAACGTGGGCTGAGGACACTGGCCAGAGAGATAACTTGCCTGCCATGCTCTCCCTATTTGCAAAGCAGGATAGGACAGGACTGAAGTCTAAAACCAGGCCAGCCAGAGCAAACTTAGCCCCGTACCCACCTTTTAGTCCTATCAATCCACCCGGTACCATTGTTATGTCATGGAGTATCGCAAGTGAATTTTGTTGATTTTAGATTAAGAGTGGAAGCCCACCTGGTAGCCAAGAGCCAGCGCCAGGACAATCACCCCAGAAGGTTATAACCAGCCCACAGCAAATGAAACTTTCTGCCTTATACTTCACAATTAGATGCGTGATGCACGGCTTCTGTCACGAAGCTAGGCAAATCTTATGTGCTGCTCTTAAACCTAATCCTAGATTCTAATCGCGTCTGATAGGTTAGCCAGGAAAATGTCATCAATAACATTTAGTGGATTGTTTTAAGATTCCCAGTCAGCATAAACTATTAAAATGAAACAGAGTCATAGCTTGCTCTTCAGAAAACCTTATCTTTCTGTCGTCTCAGGATTTCCCATGATATTAGGATTAGACTTATGTAATATTTGCTTCAGGTGACTTAGTCATCAATAGAAGTGGAGAAGGGGGGAATAACTCACTGGGTTATCTCTGCCTAAATGGCCCAAAGCAGCCACTGCTTGGCTAGGTTTCACTCTAGCAACTAGAAGAAGAATTTCTCATTTTTGTAAGAGTGAATGGCTCTCCAAAATGCCAGTGGGAGGGGCCTAGAAAGGAGGGGGTGTGACGGAGGCGATGGAGAACTCTTGCTGTCAGAGCCATTCCCAACTAGTTTCACCATGAAAGAGAAAAAGCAGTTTTCAGGGCACAGCTTTAGAATAAACGGTACACAACCAGGAGGTTGCAGGGAACTGGAAACCTGGCTAGAACTCTCCCCGGCAGAATGAGCAGCTGGCTAAATTAACCAGCAGTTCTCTCCTGCCCCCCAGTGCCCTTGGCAGCCCCAAGTCCCCACTGTGCCCCAGACTCCAGAGCTTTCTCTTCTTTCAAGACTTCTTCTGCTGTGCCCTCTCCCTCAGGGCAAAGCACTGTATTTTCCAAGGTAACATCTAACTAATCTAACATAATCTAATCTGAAAGAGTTAGTGTTATTGAATTAATGTGCTATTGCTTCTAGAAAATACAATTTGCATTCTAGAGACACAGAGCCTAAAACCTAAGAAGTGGGAATTTCCATTGTGCTGACAGGCTGGTAAGGGTGGCAACTTTGCAAGGGATGGGAATTTCAAGACCAAATTTTAAAATTTAAAACAGCCTTGCTTATTCCTACAGAAGGGAAGGTTTTGGGTTTCATTTTTGAAAAACTACCAACCCATGCCTCCATGTAATCTTTTTCTCCAATTTTTTCCCTACCTTCTCAGTAGTGATGGATTCAGAGCTCTTAAGACTTTCTCTTAAACTCTGGTAATTATCATGGTTGGTAATGCCAGAGCTGTACTTCATTAGTAGGGATTTAAAAGGAACATAATATTACCTTCCCAATAATTTAAAGTATAATCAATAATTTTCGATAATCCTGAAAAACTATTTCAAAGACATGCAATGACTCTTAAAAAGAACTACCACTTTCTGTGCATATACTATATGTCTATATTGGACAGCATATATGCTAACAATTATATACATTGTCTCATTTAATCCTTACCACACCCCTATACACTAAAAGCATTATCCCCATTTTTCAGATGAGAAAACTGAGGTGCTGGGAAGTTAATATAGTTAAGATCACATACAATAGTTGAAAATATTGGAGGAAAAATCAGATACAATTCACTCTGAGTCAAGAGCTTGCCCTCTCAATCACTACATTATCTTACCAGCTAAGGGGAGAGGAGTGGGGGAAAAGCAATAATATTTCTATTATCTTGATCTTTTCAACCTTACCGTGGCTAAATCAGTGCTTTTCAAAGTACAGTTCCTTGACCAACAGCATCGGCATCCCTCAGGAATTTGTTTAAAATTGCAAAATTCGTCACCCACCCCAGACTTAAAGCAGCAGAAGATCTGGAGATGGAGTCCAGCAGACTGTGTTTTAAGAAGCCCTCCAGCTGATCGTGATGCATGCTGAAGTCTGAGAACCTCTGGCCTAAACTATCAACATAGATTCTTAAGGTCTTGGGTATGGGTTTCAAAAGTAACTCCTTTTTAACATCTATTCCTTGAATAATTCCTAGAAACTACCACATAATTTTACTGTAATTCCAGAGAGATTTGAATACATGAGCATTGTTGTCACATACTTGAAAGGTATGTGATTTTGTGAATGGAAAAGAAATAATCAATTCAAAAGAAAAAAAAAGCAGTTTTTCAATATCCTGCAATGTAGTCTAATAAGACTGAGTTTAAAATTAAAGCAGTGTAACAAGTTGTTTCAGTTTGCTAAAGCTGCCAGAATGCAACATACCAAAAATGGGTTGTTTTTTACAATGGAGATTTATTAGTTTACAAATTTACAGTTCTAAGGCCATGAAAATGTCCCAATGAAGGCATTAAGAGGGAAATATGTTTTCTAAGGAAAGGCTGCTGGCATCTGGAGTTCCTGTATCACACAGTAAGGCACATGGGTGCACCTGCTACTGCTTCACTCGGGGTTCCATTGTTTTCAGCTTCTGATTCCAGTGGCTTTCTCTCTGTCTGTGGGTCCTCTCTTGGCATCTCTGCGGTGTTTCTCTCTAAGCTCTCTCTGTATGTGTGTTTCTACCTTTTATTCTCTCATAAAGGGCTCCAATAAAGGATTAAGGCCCATCTTGAATTGGATGGGTCACATCTGAATTGAAACAAGTTAACCAAAAAGTCCCACCCACAATAGGTCTTCACCCCAAAATGGATGAAAAGAATATGGCCTTTTCTGGGATACATAACAGCTCCAAACTACCACACAAGTATTCCTGAGTTTAAGAAGGAAAGGTTGTGGGCGGTGCTACAGGGGCTCAACAGGCAGAATTCTCACCAGCCATGCCAGAGACTTGGGTTCAATTCCTGGTGCCTGCCCATAAAAAAAGAGAAAGAAAGAAAGGGGAGTTTATCTAAATTGCATATCTCTAATAAGTTCCCATTAATATGGTCCCTACATGTGCAAAATTATGTAGAACAACATGAAAAGCACAGGAGGGTTCATCTGAATAGAATCCATATGGCTTGCCTCACTCCTTTTCTTCATTCTGTGCTGCTGCTTTCTTAAAACCAAAATAAAATACTTAGGCCAGATTTGGCCCAGGAAACACTCACCAGCCCGGGGCTTCCCTAATCCCTTTAGCTGGAGAACCAGTGGCTGGAGGACAAGAGCAGCCCTGCACTCGAGCGTTCCATACATACCTGAGTACAACAAATCAGGCCTCAGAATAGGCCATATCCCAGATAGTCCTGCATTCAGCTTCTCAAACCCATTTTCTTAGAGCTTGCACAATATTACCCTACTGTGCCCTAAATAAAGGAAAATATGGGCATCATTATATCTTCATCTGAAAAAGAAAAAAGATTTGGTTTGAGTTGGCTCTCCAACTGGGCCAGAGGTCAGAAATAGAGGGGGATCGTCCTCTCTGGGACTGAGTCAGTGACCAGAGACCTTCTCAGTGACCACATTAAGCAGATCAAACCCTGCAGGGATGGAGTTATCCTGGCAGAAAGCAAACCTTGGACTCAGGAGTCTCATTGGCCAGCAGTGCAACCCCAGCTCAGGACCTTGCCATCTCTAAGGTAAGCGACAGTTATTACCTTGGGGACCTTGGGCAATATACTTCACTTTCTTGTACCTCAGTTTCCTGAACTGCATTGTTTGGGAAAGCCAAGGCAGGAGTAATAGACACCTGAAATGAATAGAAATAGGACACACTTCAGGAGATGCTCAATAAATATCAGGTCTTTCCTCTTCCTCTCTGAAGAGATGAGATGGATTTCTGCAGACTTGGTGGAAAGTCAACTTCAAAGAGCAGTCACCAGGTCTAGAGCAGTCAGTCACCGGGTCTAGAATAGTCACCAGGTCTAGAGCAGTCACCAGGTCTAAAATAGTCACCAGGACTAGAGCAGTCACCAGGTCTAGAGCAGTCACCAGGTCTAGAATAGTCACCAGGTCTAGAGCAGTCACCAGGTCTAAAACAGTCACCAGGACTAGAGCAGTCACCGGGTCTAGAGCAGTCACCGGGTCTAGAATAGTCACCAGGACTAGAGCAGTCACCAGGTCTAGAGCAGTCACCAGGTCTAAAATAGTCACCAGGACTAGAGCAATCACCAGCTCTAGAGCAGTCACCGGGTCTAGAATAGTTACCAGGACTAGAGCAGTCACCAGGTCTAAAATAGTCACCAGGACTAGAGCAGTCACCGGGTCTAGAGCAGTCACCAGAACTAGAGCAATCACCAGGTCTAGAGCAGTCACCAGAACTAGAGCAGTGACCAGCTCTAGAGCAGTCACCGGGTCTAGAATAGTCACCAGGACTAGAGCAGTCACCAGGTCTAGACCAGTCACCAAGTCTAAAATAGTCACCAGGACTAGAGCAGTCACCAGGTCTAGAGCAGTCACCAGGTCTAGAATAGTCACCAGGTCTACTAACTGATCCCCAAGTATGTCCCAGCTTTCCCCGGGATCCTGGAATATGAGTGCTTGGTTTCTAATCTTGAAACAAAGGAGGAGGCCAGGATGCCTCTCATCCTAAAGAAGGGCCATTATATGCCCTCGTTTGAGACAGATCACAAGGTTTCCCCTAAACCTCTGGTGAATGCTGAACTCTTCCTCCCCACAGCTCCCCACACATAAACACAACCCCAAAACAACAGACATATGCGATGCTCAGCTAATCCCTAAATATTCAGGGAAGCAACACATTAAATAATTACAGAAAAGAGAAACATCCCACTCCGGTCTCTGGGTATTAAGTTTAAAATCATTCCTAGGGAAAGTATTTTTCCCAAAAGGAGAGAGCCCTCTACTGGTGAGTTAACACTATGCTGGGAAAGAGCCTGATTCTGTATTGTCCACATTAATCAATCCACATGGACTTTCTCCTTTTCAAGGAGTAAATGTCTAAGTTATCACCCATGGGGTAAGGTTTTGCCCATGGTAGGAATAGACGCAATTTGAATTAGTGAAAACTGATGATATAAAACCCAAATCCCATTAAAATCTTTCATCTGACCTCATTGCAATTTACTAAGGCAAATTGAGGGGATAAAGAGAGAGCACGAAAACCTTCTCTCCTCTCTCCATAACACGTGGACAGTCTTCTAGAAATAGCCCAGTATTTGAACTGTAAAGATATCATGTCAGACAGCTAGGAAGAAATTACAACTAAACCAGTTGTCTATCAAGAGAAGTTGAGCAAGTTATGGTACATCCAAACAACGGAATACTATGAAGCTTAAAAAAAATAATAATGAAACTCATATCGTTAAGTCTAAGAAAAAGATCTCTATATAAGTTTTTTTAAAAGCAAAGTACAGAAATAATATATATAATATGCTATCGTCTGTATAAAGAGAAGGATATTTTGTGTTTGCTTCTATATGCATCAAGTAAAATATTTCTAGAGCGTTTGCCCAAGAAACTAATAACAGTGGTTACAACTTTATAGTGATGTGAGAATATACTTCTCATGTGCACACTCATACATTCTCCTAAATTCTTACACATACATTCTCACACACACACGCTCTCATGTGCACACATACATTCTCCTAAATTCTCACACACATACACATATATCTGACACACACTCATGTGCACACTCATGCATTCTCCTAAATCTCACACATACACATACATTTTCACACACACACACTCTCATGTGCACATTCATGCACACAGTGACAGCCTATTCTGGCTCAGCCTAACCTCTGTGCTACCTGGTACAGCCCCAGAACTTTGGTCCTGGTCCATTTCAGCACAAGGATTCCTGGACCTCTCTCTCAGGCCCAACCTCCCTGGCCTGCTCTCAGGACTTCTCTATGCAGAAACCTTTCCCGACTGAAATATGGGTGCCCATCTTTCTGTCACGCCCTACCTGTTCTGATCAACTCTTACACCTCCAGGGCCTGTTCCAGCCTACCATGCTACCCCATTCCATCCTTCATTTATTCCACCTGACAATAAAGCTTTTCTCTCCTCTGGACCTTAAGAAGAAAAGGTTAATGTTCCATTCTACTTATGCTTCCAGTTTCTCTACTTGCACAGAGAGAGAATTTCCAGAGGACCAGAGAGAGGTACCAGTCTCCTCCATCCATCCAGAAGGGCCAGCACCCTCTCAGGACAGGCACAGCGCATTTCCTCACCAGCCCTGCAGAAACAGAACCACAGTGAGACCAAATTTTGTTCTGCCAACAAGCCATTTGGTGTCCCTGGAACAGTGACCTACAAATACTCTAGATGCAAAACCATTTTGAAAAGAAAATAGATACTGCATTTGACATGCACTCTTTTTTCTTTTTAATTCCTCTCTGGATTTCCTTCCACGTTAGAGCATGACAACCCAGGAATATTTCACTTCTGGCCTAGAACCCCTTATTGTTCTGCTGTTTCAGATATTGGAGGCCAAGGATGCTTTCTGTCCACGTGTACGTTGTCTCACTACAACAGTGACTGTAAAACTTTTTCCATCTATAATAACTATTAACACTCGAGTCCTTCACATTCATTATTCTATTTAATCTCCTGTGACACTGTTTTTATCACCCCCATTTTACAAGAAAGAAAACTATGGTTCCAAGACCAGATCTTTTTTATCATAAATCCACACCACACTTGCCTGTCCTTCAGGACCTAACTCAAATCTGCCTCCTCAGTGACCCAACATCTCAGCTCCTGCAAACCCAAACAAAGCTACTGACACTTTTGAGTGACTACTCTGCACAATATTTCATTTTGTACTGCTGTCCATTCCATGCTTTAGGGTTTATCATTGCCTTGTATTATTAGCTTTCATGCATACTCTGCCTCCTGAAAAATCAACCATATTATTAGCTCTTGATTATCAGGGCATATGTCTTCTCCATCTTTGTGTCCCCATATTTAGAAGAGTCTTTGAATATTCCACGTAATCTCCAAGATGCATGTTATTGATGGTAGTTTTCACCTCTCTAGGCTTCCTAGACAATCTCTGTGCAAATCAGGCCTCTCTGCCTACAAAGATATATGTAGAGTCATGATTTCCATGGCATTATTTACAAAAGCAAATAAGAAGCAGCCAAAATATGCCACAAGAGAAGAGTCGTTAAATAAGTGATAGGACATCTGCATGTAGAAATGTTACACAGTCACTAAAAATCATTTTTTCTGACTATTCAATAACATGGAAAATATTTACCAAATATTATGATACATTTTACATTTATAGCAAAAGAAAAAAAAAAACAGGGAAAATACATCAAAATGTCATCTTTTGCCACTCTGCACGCTGAAACTACAGAGAACTTCTACTCTTCTCTTTCAGAATATTAAAACCTTTTTCTGGAATCCCTGGGACCACTCATTTCAATCCTGTAGGCTTCATTTTTCTTCATCCGTAAAATGGAAATAATATTGGTTTTCTCCCAGGGCTCCTGTAAACAGTTAAAATTTTCCAATAAGAAGTGCTTTGTAAAGGAATAACAATGGTATTAAATTACACAATAAAATGATTGTGTGCTCTTTATGCAGTTAGCACAAAGGGAATGATGCTCTGTCAATGCACAGTGGGAATTTTAGTGGAATTTGTATCTTTTAAAACTCTACAAACCTCTCCTTTCATTTAAAAACTAAGCCTGTGACTATCTTATATTCACTTACTATGAAGTGATTCTCCACTGGATAATTCAAGGAGGAAAGAAACCATCTACGTCAGTAACCTAAATAATTCAGCTTTTTTTTTTTAGTAGAATGGAAGCTAGACTTAATCAAATTAATAACTCAGGACCCCTCCTGCTTTGCTCAGGCAGACGAGAAAGTCCACATCAAACTCCCCAGCTCTGCAGGGTGACTTCTTCTCATCTCTCATTCCACCCTCCATCACATTCATTTCTGGGTGTGACAACCAGAGCACCGGGTAAAAGTCTGTCTTGGTAGCAATTTCCTACAAGTCTACACATATGCATTGAACCCCCACGCTGTGCCCAATACCAGGCACTTCTGCGACTTTCTTTAGGGCCAGGTAATGTTTACAACTGCTTTCCCTACCCACAGTGTCATCTCCTTTTCATACAACCCATGCAAGCACATGGCTTCACCTAGCATCCTTATATCTTACCAAACATTTATGGTTTCAGCTCTATAAACTAGGAGAAAAGAACCAGTTTCAATCATCAGATAACACTTCAGCCGGCCAGAATCCTACTGGAAGAGTTAAGCTTCCTGGATGTTTGCAGTTAAGTACCAAAACTTTTATGATAGCCATGGTTTTGAGTGGAAACCTTCTCCACCATAGTCTGCGCTCCCCACCTTCTTGAACAGATTGCACTGGATTTAACAACCTTTTGGTGGCTCGTCCTCGTGCACATCATTAGCTGACTCTGAAGGGACTGCCTGGCCAGGCAATGCTTTTTTGCCCTGACATGCATTAGGCCCATGTTGCTCTTTTCTGAGGTTATGTTACTGCTTTTCACAGTTTTTCTGTTTCTTTTCTTTGGTTCTGCTTCCATCCATCAGTGAACCTTCCCATCTCCCTTTTCTAGTCTGCTGCAAATAATCTACTATGGGTTTAGAATCTACTATTTAAAACTTGCTGGGTTCAGTTCATAGAGTTATGCTCTGAGGGTCTCTCCCATGAGGAAAGCACCCGCACCTCAGCTCATCACCTCCATGCTGCCTATTCTGACTGCTCTGAGGCTTGTTATCCCACTTCCTGGTTCTGGCTCTGTTTTTGGAGAAATGAGTTAAAATAGTCATTTCAGAGAATTTCATTTGAAGCTTTCACTGCATTTCAATTCTACACAGGAAAACTATACTTAAAATAATAACTTTCCAGTGACCCCTGGAGGAATGAGGGAACACACCACTGTAGCAAAGACTGGGGTCGGGGGCTGGGAGGAATAGAGAACAAGAGAAAGGTTTTTATATTTTCTCTTCCCTCTTAGCTGCCTGGTTGCTCCAAATTTTCAGATATTTCCCCTTCAGTGCAGGCCTGTTCTATAACCTCAATAAGGCCTGATTTCTAGTGTGAGAAGTTTTTAAGTAAAGAAGACAATAAAGTACAAGGTAGAAAATTGGAAAAGTTCCTTTGGAGCTAATGTGATATAGGGAGATAAAGATCATTCAAGATGGAGCAGTGGGCATAATGTATTCCGAACTCATGCAATCCCTCTGACCTAAGAAACCATTTTATTTTGTTTCACTAACTGAACTGGATAAAAGGGCAAGACTTCTTCCTATAAAGCATGCCTTCAGTATTCACAAAAACCCTTCTTTAGGGACACAAAGTTGTGTTTCCCAGTTGTCTCCTCAGAATCTTCAGAGCTATTTTTCCATCTAGCTTACCAAAACTACTAGCCATGATACAGTGTTCATTTGAAAACATTTACCTTGGGTCTGTTAAATGCCTGGTGTTTCCCAGGGCATGGTTACAATAGCCCTTTCATCAACTTTATATCTTTTCTCTGATTAAAAATAATCAGGGTGCATGGGTGGTGCAGTGTATAATTCTCACCTGCCACACAGGTTCAGTTGCTGGCCATGCACTCCCCAAAAGCAAACAAACAAATAAAAACACAACAAATGATGCTGCAATAACAGGATACTCACAAGGGAAAAGAATCAAATATGACCCCCACCAAACAGCATACAAAAAATATATATACATATGTATGATGTTGTTCACTGTAGTGTTGTTTAAAATAGCAGAACACTGGAAAGAATCTAAATCGTTTAAATCAGGTGATTGATACAATGGAATATGATATTGATCCAGGAGGATATTCATCTTGTACTAATAAACAATTAAAACATATATTTTGCAAACCAAGCAGTGGGGACAACGAATTCAATAGACTGAGCCCACAATCTTGGGATTCACCCCAATGAAACTTATTCCTACAAAGGAGAGACTAAACCTACTGATAATTATGCTTAAGAGTCATCTCCAGAGAACCTCTTCTGTTGCTCAGATATAACCAACCTCTCTCTCTAAGCCATTTCAGCAGGTGAACTCACTACCCTCCCCACTACATGGGATATGACTCCCAGGGCTGTAAATCTCCCTGGCAACGCGGGACAGGACTCCAGGGATGAGGCAGGGCCCAACAACATGAGATTGAGAAAGCCTTCTTAACCAAAAGGGAGAAGAGAGAAATGACAAAAGAAAGTCTCAGTGGCTGAGAGATTTAAAACAGAGTTGAGAGGTTATCCTGGAGGTTATTTTTATGCATTATACAGATATTCCTTTTTAGTTTATGGTGTGTGGGAGTGGCTACAGGGAGCCGAAAATGATTGAACTGTGTTCCAGTAGCCTTGATTCTTGAAGACGATTGTATAATTGTATAGCTTTTACAATGTGACTGTGTGATTGTGAAAACCTTGTGTCTGATGCTCCTTTTATCCAGGGTATGGACATATGAGCAAAAAGAAAATGGATAAAAAATAAATAAATAATAGGGGGTATAAGGGGTAAGACTGAAATACTCAATGAGAGGGAGGAATAAGGGGTATGGGATGCATGAATTTTTTCTGTTTTCTTTTTATTTATTTTTCTGAAGTGATGCAAATGTTCTAAAAATGATCATGGTGATGAATACACAACTATGTGATGATACTGTGAACCACTGATTGTACACTATAGATGGACTGTAAATGTGTAGAGATTTCTGAATAAAAATATTTTTTAAAAAGACCTATCCTGATTCATAAAATTATATCATGATTTTAATTACATTTATTCATGGTTATTTCATTATTAAATATTTCTTATTGCTAAATATATATATATATTTTGCAAACCAGTAACTACAGCATAATCACTTTTGTAGAAATATATCATTTATGAGCATAGAGATGCATTTTGGGGCATAGAAGAATATACACCAAAATGGTTGAGAGAATTATGAATGATTTTACTTTCATTTTTGTGGTTCTGTATTTTCCAATTTTTCTCTGAATGATAGTAGATGGTATGCTAAATCAACCAAAAATTTTATAAAATAACTCTCTTATAAAAACAAACAATTCTATTACCTTATCAGTTCTTCAAACCTTACAAAAGTCTGGGAAAATCTTAAAACCAAATGCATTAAACCCAAGAGACAGAGGTTCCTCAAATGAAGACGTTCCCGTATGTTACAGTAGAAAATACATGGAGTGAAATGCAGAGAGGTGGCAGGGGGTATATGATAAGACGGAGCCAATTCATCACCAAAGAAAACTAGAGACGCTCAGGCCCCATGTACATCAGGGGGCAAGGATGAGACACAAAGCAGAAAACAGGGGAAGGAAGATAGGTTGAAAGTTTATGAAAGAATAGTTTATCTGAATCCCCTATTACCATACTCCATTAGCCAGAAAACTATTTCAGGCACCAGGAGACTCAAGGTTTACTTTCTGGATAAATTGAAAGGAGAAGCTCGAAAGCCTAGGACACAAGGCTCTGTATAGGGCAAGTCAAGTCTCAGCACTAAAAACTCTGAAACTAATTGAAAGTCTCCATGGAAAATGGCTGAAATCCGAGTCTTTTTCCTCTACTCCCTAGAACACTGACAACCAAGTGGCTATTTCCAAAATCGAAAGATTGGAAGACTCTTGTATTAGATCGTATTGCTGCTGTAACAAATTGGCACACATTTAATGATATAAAGCAACTAAGATACCATAGTTCTGTAAGTCACATGCTGAAATAGGCCTCACTGAGCTAAAATGAAGATGTTGGCCAGGCTGTGTTCCTTTCTGGAGGCCTGAGGGAGAAACTGCTTTCCTTGCCTTTTCTAGCTTCTAGAAGCTACCACATTCCCTAGGTCACGGCCTTCTTCAGCTTCAAAGTCAGTCAAGTCTGGGCAGGTCCTTTCTCACTCCCATCTCTCTGCTTCTCTATTCTGCCTCTGCATTCTGCTTTTAAGGGCCTTTATGAGTATATTGGGTCACCCAGATAATCCAAAATAATCTCCCTATTTTAAGATCAGCTGATTAACAGCCTTAATTTCACCTGTTACCTTAATTCCCCTTTGCTGATGCAGACATCTTTGGGGCATCCTTATTCTGCTTATCACAACTCTTCCCTGAAGTACCTCTGAAAAGAATTCCTTCTACTGACATATAGGGACCTGCCAATATATTGGTTTCCTGGCACAGTGATTCAGAAGTTAAACTCATCATTCAACAAGCTTTACCAGAGCCTTCCAATTAGGTTTTTACTGCATGATATATGAGAAAAGCATCAAAACGAAAGGAAGGCCCCTAAATAAACAGAACAAAATGGAACTCAAAGGGAGACTTCTGGGAAAGTGGGTGGAGTAGAAAGCTCCAGGACTCAGTCCATCCTCCAGGGCAGCTAGTAAACAGCCAGAAACTGTCTGAAACAACTTCTGGGGCTCTGGGGGCCAGAAGAGCACCGCACAGCATCCAGGGAAGAGCAGGACTGAGCAGAACTGAACAATAAACAGTGGTGCAGAACTCTAAGTGGCACTCACCATGCCATGGAGGCTGCTGCTCATTACACACTCTCATACCGGCCACCTCGGGATCCAGTCCTGGCTGGCTGCTTCAAAACGAGACCAAAGTCCTCTTCCCAAAAACAGGGTGGGGTATGGCTAAGCACAGATCATGGCTTTGATTAGCAAAATCCAATCACTGGTTCCTAGCTCTGAGGGCAGCTATCATTTCAACCCACCCTGGACAAAGTAACTGGTAACCTCTGTTTTTATACTGCACTTGTCAGGGGTAGAAGTGGGGGTGATATAAAGGCACAGGACCACCTCAGGACTGCAGGGAACAGTTTGTTCTTAGCGTCATCTGTTGGGCAGGCCAGGAAAGCACAGATTTTGGAGACAACCAGAAACATTTGGCATCCTTCCTGGTTCCCTTCCCCAGGGCGCTTTGGAACAGGGCTACTTCCCTACCGTGGGTCCCTTACTGTCTTGACTGGGAAATACTGACTTGGGAAAGTCCTCTCCAAGGAGGCCCTTCTCCTAGAATTTGCCCTCCAGGCAAAAGCAGCTGGAGACAATGAAAGAAGTATAAAAATTATAGAGTCAAATAAAAAACAAACAAACAGAACAGATCAACATTCCCGAAGAAGGAACAAAGGAGCAGAACCTTTCTCCTGGTGGTGAAATAACTGCACAAACAGGGCTATCTCAAGTTGTACCATATATCCAGGGCAAGAATCAGATGAAGAAGATCTGAAAAAAAAAACCTGATCAGTGAAACATGAGCTAGTTGAAGGTCTAGAAGGAGTTTAACCAAGTATGAAAAAGAACCTCAACACAAAGCCAAACAACAATACAACCCTAAGCAAGAGAAAAAAAACTGACCTCCAGAGTAAGCTCATCAAGAAGAGCAGATGGCTAGGTATCAGCAAAAACTTATAAGCCATACTAAGAAACAGCAAGATAGAGCCCAATCAAAGAAAGAAATCAAAACTTCAGAGGAGACATGGAATTTTGTTAAAACTAATTAAAGATGTTCAAACTAATCTCCCAATTCAATATAAAGAAATGAAGGAAAATATGGCCAAATAGACAAAGGATAAGAAGACACTGTGTGAGCATAAATAAGAATTCAGAAGTATAAAAAGAAACATAACAGCTGGCTGGTGGTGGCGGTGGTGGCAGGCTGGAGCCAAGTGCCCCGTGTGCATGTGTGGAGACGTGGCAACAGGAGCCTCTCCGCCCCCGCCAGAGGCACAGGCCCATGCTCGGCTCTCACGGCCTCTACCACCCCTCAGCTCCCTGCCCTGGGAGAGGAGACTGCCTGTGGCTTGGGTGGCCTGAGCTCGGAGTGCAAAGAGCTCAGGGCAGTGGCAAGGACAGCGTTGGTATCCGCGGTCAGGACAGCCTCAGCAGGCGGGGAAGATGAGAGGAGTCAGATCGAGCTGGGAGATGTGGCGCCACACAATATTAAACAGTTGAAATTAAACCAAGTCACCTTTCCAGTCCGCCACAGCAGCATGTTCCACAAGCATGTGCTGGAGGTCGGAGAGCCAGCAAAACGTGCCTCCTTCAGTGGTGTTGCAGTAGGTGCAGGATGCTGGGGGGGTGGGTCATGCACACGATCAGGAGAGACTTCACCTCACAACACTAGACGTCTGGCACCTTACCGACGGCTAGGAATAGGAACTAAAACATTAAATCAAGTCCTAAACATTTTGTGAAAAAGACGGCACTTTTGACAACATCTACCTACATGTCCAGATCAGCAATGAGTCAACAATTGACTTCTACAGGAAGCTTGGCTTTGACATTATAGAGACAAAGAACTATTATAAGAGAATAGAACCCGAAGATGATCACGCACTGCAGAAAAGCCTCAAAGTCCCTTCTGGTCAGGATGCAGATATGCAAAAAACAGATATCTGAACAAATTACAAATGAACTTTCTTGCACTTGCTTGTGGCCAAATAAAAGAGAGGCCCATGAATTTTTCCCCTTCTTTCTTTTAAAGCTTCCTCCCTCCTTATCTTGTTTTTTTCTCTTTCTTCTACCTTTCCTTCCTTTTTCTCTAAAAATTTGAATATTTTAAGGACCTTAACATTAATCATGTTTGGATTGTTTTAGTTTCCTGACTTTTGTGAAGTGATTTCATTGAAGGAAGGAGAAGGTATAGGTATGTTTAGTTTCACAGTTAAGATATATGGTCCCAAAGATTGGGGTGTCAAATAATTCCAAATTTTTTAGCTAATTTTTTAAATGTCCTGTTTTCACACTGAAGGGCAGAGACTACAAAATATTGTATATTCAAAAGACAAAAAGAAGCAGCAGCAACATCTTGTTCTCTAATTCACAGACAAGTTAGTGTGCTTGTGGTACTCTGGGTTTTTAAAGACTATTTGTGGGATACTAATCCCTAAACATTGCCTTCACTTTACCTTTAGTCCTTCTGAGCACTGTCTCAGGAGCTGGACCATGATTATCCTTGTAAGAAGTACTTCAGCTTTTGTTGTTACTTCTTTAGGCAGATTTTCCTCTTCTCCTTGCTGGTGGTGGAGGTGGATGAGGCAGTTTGGTTAGGGAGTTTTTACACCTGGGTCTCAGTATTCGAGCTAGAGCGCTTTTTGCTAATGAGTGGGCTGGTTGTTAGGTTTATTTTTCCTGCTGTTGATTATTACTAGTGGCATTAACTTTTAGAATGTGGGCTGGTGAGATTAATTTATTTTAATATCCCAGCTAGAGAGATGGCCTTTAACTGACATAAAGAGGTTTGTTGTGATTTACCTTTTCTCCTCCTGTCCATTTTCTTCAGTGAATCCCAACAGCAGTTTTAGTGAGCATTGTTAAAAACGGAATTTAAGTTCTCGTAGGTTAATGCCCCTGATTAAATCTGAAGCAGGTGTCTTCTCTTGGACTTTATGCAAAAGGACTTAAAAGGAAGTTTAGCTGGACTTGTGGCACAAAAAAAGTTCATTCAATGTCCACTAATGCAGGCTGCTAACCCTGTGGCCGCTAAGTGTCTGCTTATATAGGAAAGAATCTGTTGAAGAACATCCCAGATTTGATTATACTCTGTGCCTACAATGTTGAGTTTTAGGATTTGGGGAAGAGTGGAATTGTTAAACATATTGCTTCCATCCTTGGAAAACTAGAAGTCTAGAAGTGTTAATAATGCACATGTCACTGTGACTTCCTCAACTGAAAGAACCGACTTACACTAGAATATTTTCTGGCACATAGACAAGTGGCTTTGATGGGCTGATAAATTTTTGTAAGATGGGAAACATCTGAAATTTTTTTATCCTTTCTTCCCATAGTCCCATCTCCAATATTTAAATTTTTTAGATTGTCAATACTGATGGCCCATTACAACATCTAATTAGATTTTATAACAGTTCACAGGGCTTGAGTTTTCTCTTGCTTCACTTTTAAAGGAAGGCTAACATAACATTTATCCTCTTTTGTAAAATTCTAGTATGAAAGTCTCTTCTCTCCAAATATATTATTTGCAGGATGTTTATGCACGTTTTATAATCATAAGTTCTTATTTGAGAATGTGAAAGTGTAGTAGACTTAAACAGTCTTACTGAGTGCCAAGAATAATACAGAAAAGAAGGCAGCTGATGAGTGAATATTTAGGGTTCTAATCTTAAGACAGTAAAAATCTACAAAATCCATGCTGTTTCTTGAGTATCAATTCCTTAAGCAGTCCAAATCAGCTTAGAAGAAAGTTTTCATATTAAGCACCTTTAACTTTCATTGATAAGCTTCAGCTTCCTCTTGCAAAGAGAAGAGTGCTTGAGTTACAGAAGGCAAGCTTGAAGGATTCACTTTTTGTAAACTTCAGATATCAAAATAGATTTTGATATGTAGATGAGTTTTCTGAGATGACACTGCCTCTATTTTTATAACCATTTTGCCTGGACTATCTAATCAGTCCTACGAATGTATCCCTTAGTGTGGTTATTGAAAACAGAATAGTTGCCTCATAACTAATTAAATACATGTTATTTAAGGAGGGAAAAAATTAAATTTTGAATTGAGTGTGTAGGCTCCCTGTCATTATAGTTTCTTTTTTCCACACTAGTCAATAACTTAACCTAAATTATAAATATATGTAAAGGGTTAATTGTCCTGCATCAAACTTGTATTAAATAATTCCATCCACTTAAGGAGAACTTAGAAGCTGGACATTAATTCATATGCCTGTGAATCAGTAAGGACTGAATGAATACCCCATGTTGAGTTGGAAATGTTGATATATAATAAACATTATCTTCTTGCAGGTAATACAATAAATGATTCTATTAACTGGAAGATTACAGAATGTGACCATATTGCAGTACAGTTTTTACTGTGGGGTGAATAAGTAGAAATTATATTGTGTGGTAGTTGATTTAGGTTCTAAAGAACAGAATATGCCGATAAATCTATGCAATATATAATTTGCCCAGGTTTGTTTTCATTTGGGTAAGGAAATTCTGAAATATCCCCCAAAGCAGTTTATTTACCAACTGAAAGTCCTCCAAAAATAGAACTATTGGGAAATTGTTGTGTGCGATGGTGGAAAAGAAATCCTCCCTCAGTTTTTTTGAGAGAATAACTTTAAAAATGCTTAAATGGCTAAGTTTACTTGGTGCAGATAAGGATTAAAATTTGTCAATTTTAACACTGCTGTTTCATCTGAAATAAACTTATGTGATATTCTGCTAGTAAAAAAGGAGAGAGAGAAAGAAAGGAGAGAGAGAGAGAAAGAAAGAAAACAGAAATGATGGAAATGAAAGACATGGTAGAAGAGGTTAAAAATACACTAGAGGTATACAAGAGCAAATTAGAAGAGGCAAGAAAATATCAGCAAACTAGAAAAAAGACAATTGAAATCTTACAGAAAGAATGGATAAAGAAAGGAGAAATGTGAGCAGGGTCTCAGGGATTTCAATGACAGCATAAAGCACACAAATATACGCACATGAGTATACAGGAGAAGAGGAGAAGGCAAAAGGAGCAGAAAAAAATTTGTCAGGAAATAACAGCCAAAAATTTCCCAATTCTTGTGAAAGGCATAAATATACATATTCAAGAAGCTCAATGTACTCCAAACAATAAATCCTAATAGAACTACTCTGAGACACATACTAATCAGAATGTTAAATACCAAAGATAAGGAGGGAATCTTGAAAGCAGTAAGAGAAAAGCAATTTGTCCCATAAAAGGGAACTGCAATAAGACTTCAGTATCAATTTCTCATAAAGAAACCACAGAGGGGAGAAGGTAGTGGTCTGATGTACTTCAGGTACCGAAAGAGAAAAACTGCCAGTCAAGAATTCTTTATCCTGCAAAGTTTCCTTCAAATATGAGGGAGAGAGATTAAAATACTCATAGATAAACAGGAACTATGAGCGTTTTCAACAAGAAACCTGTCCTACAAGAAACAGAAAGGAAGTATTGCAGACTGAAAGAAAAAGTCAGATGAGAGAGACATGCAGGAATGTGTAGAGATGAAAATTATTAGTAAATGTAACAAAAAGGATAAAAGAGAGAGTCAAAATAATAATAAAATAAAGGGTATGACATAAAAAAGAAAGGAAAAATGGCTAAAGTAAGTACTGCCTTTACAGTAGTAACATTGACTGTTAATGGATGAAACGCCACAGTCAAAAGACACATATTGGCAGAATGGAAAAAAAAGTATGACCCAATGATATGTTCTTTATGCAGACTCACCTTAGACCAAAGACACAAATAGGTTGAAAGTGAAAAGTTGGAAAGAGATATTCCATACAAATGATAACTAAAAAAGAGCTGGGGTAGCTATACTAATATCACACAAAATAGACTTTAAGTGTAAAACTGTTAAAAGATACAAAGAAGGAAACTGTATATTAATATAATGGGCAAGCCACAAAGAAGAAATAAAAATCATAAATATTTATCCAATTAACCAAAATGCCCGAAGATACCTGAGGCAAACACTGACAAAACTGAAGGGAGAAATAGATGTGTCTAGAATAATAGTTAGAGAATTCAGTACATCACTCTCATTAACAGAAAGAACATCTAGACAGAGGAACAATAAGGAAACAGATAGCTTGAATACTGTGATAAATACCACACCTAACAGACATATACAGAACATTCACGCCAGGACAGCAGGTAGCACATTCTTCTCAAGTCTGCATGGATCATCTTCCAGGACAGACCACATGTTGGGTCACAAATCAGGTCTCAATAGATTTTAAAGACTGAAATTTTAACAAGCACCCTCTCTGATCATAATGGAACGACTCTGGAAGTCAATACAGGCTGAGAACTGGAAAATTCACAAATGTGTGAAAGTTAAACAACATACTCTTTAACAATCATTGTTATCAAAGAAGAAATTACAAGAGAGATTAGTAAATATCATGAGATGAATGGAAATGAGAACACAACATCAAAACTTATGAGATGAAGTGAAGGCAGTGCTGACAGATAAGTTTGTAGCCCTAAATGCCTACATTAAAAAAAAATAAGAGCTAAAATCAAAGATTTAACTGCACACCTGAAGGGGCTAGAAAAAAAACAGCACACTAATCCAAAACAAGCAGAATGAAAGAAATAACAAAGATTAGAGCAGAAATTGAGAATAAAAAGCAATAGAGAAAACTAACAAAAGCAAAAGTTGGTTCTTTGAAAATATCAATAAAATCAACAAACCTTTAGCTAGACTGACAAAAAAAAAGAGAGAAGTTATAAATTAAATCAGAAATGAGAGGAGGACATGACTACCAACTCCACAGAAATAAAAAGGATCATAAGAAGACTCTATGAACAGCTGTATGCTAACAAACTGGCCCATTTAGATGAAATAGACAAATTCTTAGAAACACATGAGCAGCCTACACTGATTCTAGAAGAAATAGAAGACTTCAATAGACCAATCACAGATGAAGAGATCTAACCAGTCATCAAAACCCTCCCAATGAAGAAAAGTCCAGGACCAAATGGCTTCATGGTGAATTCTACCAATCATTCCAAGAAAAATTAATAACAATCCTGCTCAAATTCTTCAAAATACTGAAAAGGAGGGAACACTACCTAGCTCTTTCTATGAGGCCAACATCACTTTTATATCAAAGCCAGATAAAGATACTACCAGTAAAGAAAATTACAGACCCATTTCTCTAATGATATAGGTGCAAAATCCTCAACAAAATACTAGCAAGTTGAATCAAGTTGGTTTTATCCCAGGTATCTAAAATGGTTCAACACAAGAAAAGCAATTAATGTAATATACCACATTAGTGAATCAAAGGGGAAGAAAAACACACATTCATCTCAATTAACACAGAAAAGGCATTGAAAAACTCCAGCATCCTATCTTGACAAAAACAATTCAAAATATAAAAATAGAAGTAAACTTCCTCAATATGATAAAGGGCATATATGAAAAACCCGCAGCTAACATCAATAGTGAAATACTGAAAGCTTTCTCCCTAAGATTGGGAACAAGAGAAGGATGCCCAGCATTGACACTGCTATTCAACATCATGCTAGAAGTTCTGGCCAGAGCATCTAGGCAAGAAAAAGAAATAAAAGGCATCAAATTGGAAAGGAAGGAGTAAAACTATTTGCAGATGACATGATCTTATTTATAAAAAGTCCCAAAATCTACTACAAAGCTACTAGAACTAATAACCTAACTCAGCAATGTGGCTGGGTACGAGATTAACACAAAAATATCAATAGTGTTTCCAAAGACTCATAATGAGTAATATGAAGAGGAAATTTAAAAAACAATTCCATTTACAATAACAACTAAAAGAATCACATGTCTAGGAATAAATTTAACCAAGGCTGTAAAGGACTTTACACAGAAAAACTATAAAACATTCTTAAAAGACATCAAAAAAGACCTAAATAAACTCAAGGGCATTCCATGCTCATGGATTGGAAAACTAAATATCGTTAAGATGTCAATTATATCCAAGTTGAATTACAGAGTTAATGCAATTCCAGTCAAAATTCCAACAGCCCATTTGTAGAATTGGAAAAGTCAATTATCAGATTTATCTGGAGGGGTAAGAGTCCCCAAACAGCCAAAAACATCTTGCCAAAGAAAAATGAAGTTGGACTCCTCTCATTTCCTGAATTTAAAGCATATGCACATACAAAAGAATGAAAGATGACCCCCATCTCACAGCGTATGCAAAAATTAATTCAAAATGAATCAAAGACTAAATATAAGGACCAGGTCTATCAACTCCTGAAAGAAGCATTTTCAAGGCCTTGTAGTAGGCAATGGTTCCTTAAGCTATATACTTAAAGCACAAGCAATGAAAGAAACTAGATAAATGAGACGTCATCAAAATTTAAAACTTACATGCATCAAAGAATTTCATCATGAAAGTGAAAAAAAAAACTACAAAATGTGGGGAAAATATTTGAAAATCATATATCTGATCAGGATTTAATATCCACAACTTACAAAGAAATTCTACAACTCAACAACAAGGAGACAAACAGCTCAATTTTAAAGTGGGCAAAAGACTTGAATAGATATTTCTCCAAAGAAAATAAATGGCCAAAAGCATATGAAAAGATACTTAACATTATTAGCCACTAGGGAAAGGCAAATTAAAATAAGATCCTTTCACACCCACTAGATTGGATACTATTATAAAACTACACATGTTGGAAAGGATGTGGAGAAACAGGAACACTCCTTCATTGTTTGTGGGAAACTTCAAAAATGCTACACAGGGAGAAGTAAGCACCGAAGAGGCAGATGGAAAGAAATAGAAGAGAAAGAAACAAATTTTAAAAAAAAAACCAAAATTACTAGTAAACGAAAGTCTAGAAAGTAAGAAATACTCAAAAAATTATGGGTCATGTCAAAAGGACCCAAGAACCAACTTGAAGAGTCTCTCACTGGTCAATCTGGGATAATTTAAGCATCGAAATAAATAATAGAAATAAATTATAATGCCTTAAGTAAAATAAAGATCCATGAGTCCAAACCAATAGAAATAAATACATAAATAAATAAATGGGGAGAAAGAAAACTTTTACTTACAGTAGAATGTCAACTAACAAATATAGAAGAAACGATGGAATTAGAAAATCATCATTTGGCAACCATCATAGAAATAATTAATTCAGCCAAAAAACATTAATGGGTAATAGTAAAATTTGATGAAGAAAGAAAAAATACATAATCTCAAAATACCTCCTCATAAAACACTCAATTTCAAAAGGAAAAAGAATAGCTTTCTAGTAGAAAAACTTACAGATACTACTTTATCAAGTAATCAAAGTTAATATCACCAGTAATGGGGCAAACTGAAGTCATGTACCATGTGATAGGATGCAGTGAGAACATTGCATCATTTCTGTGATATTCCTGCTAAAAAGACATTACCTGAATCTAATCATGAGTAAACATCAGACAAACTCAAATTGAGGAAAAATAATTGGCCTACATTCATCAAAGGTGTCCAGATAATGAAAATCAAAGGAAGTATGAGGAACTATTTCAGATTGAGCAGAGGAGAGAGACATGGCAATGAAATTCAATACATGATTCAAAGCTGAATCTTTCTGCAATCATAAAGTTCTTTTTTAGAATGACAATAGCAAAAACTAGAATCAGGTGCAGAGATTAGATGGTAGTAATATATCTCTTAATTATGAACTTCTATTATTGTATTGTGGTGATACAGGAATCATACACCAAAGTATTCAGGAGCTACAGGGCATCGTGTTGGCAACTTACTCTCAAATTGTTCAAGAAAAATTTAGTTTGTACTATTCTTATATTATTCTTGCAACTTTCCTATAATTTATAAAAAAACAGGGTAAGATTTAAATTTTTAAATGGTGGTAACAGGTTGGTCTTGGTGGGGTTAGGATGGTGGTATTTATGGGTAGGTAGAGCTAAAATCCTCATAATCAGGAGGAAAAATATATTGAGCCACTGTAGATTTTTTTCACGTGAAACATTTGTGTGTGTGTGAAATGTTTCCTCATGATTAGATTCAGGTAATGCCTTTTTAGTAGGAATATCACAGAAATGATGCATATTATGATTTTCATGGGTCCTCGGCACTTTTGACTTCATGGGCATTTCCCTCCCTAAAAAAAATATTAAAAAATATATTTTACAACTGCATTGGTATAAAAACAAGTATTATGTATTAAAACATTTTCTTTGGTCTAAAAGTCTATTTGTTTTCTCCTCATTTTTAAAGAAAGACATTTTCACGAGCCCTGGCAAGTACTGTGGAACCTGAGCACTGCGTTCTTAGACCTAATGAATAAATTGGTCCTGTTTAACTGAGAAGCCTTGGAGCTAATCCTAACTCTGCTTTTTCTCTCACAATCCTTATCCAATATACCAGCAAATCCTGTAAACTCTACCTTCAAACTATTTCCAGAATCAAACCCGTTCTCCTCCCCTCCTTTGCCACCACTCTGACCCAAGCCACCAACATCTCTCACCTTGATTATTGCAAACTCCCTTTTAGGTGATATCCCTTCTTCTGTTCTTAACCTACCACAATCTATTCTTAACACACAGCAACTGAGTGATCCTCTTAAAACACAAATCAGATTATGTCACTGCTCTACTCAAAACCTTCAAATACCTCCCCATATCACTCAATAAAAAACAAAGTCCTTACAATAGTTAGCAACTGCTATATAACCACCTCAAAACTCAGTGGTTCAACAACATGCATTTATATTGCTCACAAGTCAGCGTCTTCCCTGTCCCCACTGGGTTCACTCGTGTGTCTGCAATCAGCTGTGGGTCAGGTGGGCAGCCCTGGTGGTCTTGGCTAGGTTCTCTCACATGTTTAGGAGTTGGTTGAATGCAGACCGGTCTTGGGACAGCCTCAGCTAAGACAACTGGGTTCTCTCCCATGTGTCACCCATGTGGGCTCTCATCTTCCTAGCAGGCCAGCCCTGGGTTTCACACATGGCAGCTGTCGAGTTCCAAGAGCGAGAACAGAAGCATGAAAGGCCTCTTGAGGTCAAGACTTGAAACAGGCACAATGTTCCTTCTGCTGATTCTATTAGTAAAACAAATCACAAATACCTGCCCAGGTTCCACCATTTCATGGGAGGAGATACGACACATTACAGAAGACATGGATACAGGGATACGTTGGAGCTATTTCTGTAATAACTCTACCATAAAAGCTCCCCACCCCCACTATTACCTCTCTATCCTCATCTCCCATTATTATCCCACTCACCACTTGGCTCTAGCTGTGCTGGCCTCCTTGTATTCAAACACAGCAGGCATACTTCCTGTTTGAAACGCATACTGGACATCTGCATGACTTTCTCCTTCTTCTCTTTCATGCCTTTCTTATATCCTGCCAATGAATAATTCCTTGATAACTCCATTTAAATTGCTTCTACACACACACTCTCTATGCCCATCTATTTTTCATCCACAGTTTTTATCACCTTCTTAAAAAACACATGTAATTTACTCTCTTATTTTGTTATTGGCTTCCTCCCCCAACTAGAACTATTAAAGGCAAGGATTTTCACTGTTTCATTCGCCATATATCTGGTACTCATGCCAGTATCTTGGACATGCTATTTGTTAAACAAATGAATAAATGAATGAATGCAAAATGTGGCTCAGTAGAAAAAAGGTTTGGAATCAGTTCTCTAGCTCAGCAGACAGCAAATGCTTTCTGTAAAGGGTCGGAGAGCAAATGTTTTGGCTTTGAGGACCAGATGGTCTCTGTTACAACCACTCAACTCTGCCGTTGTAGCATGAGAATAATCATAGACAATATGTAAACCAACAGATATGGCTGTGTTCCAATAAAACTTTATTTAAAAAACAGGCAGCAGGCTGGATGTGGCCACCAGCCATAGTTTACAACACCATCCCTAGACTCTTGCTGCTCAAACGTCCCCACCACCACCACCTCTAGGACCAGGGGCATCACCTAGGATCGCCACAGAAACGCAGCACTCTCTCCAGATCTTCTAAATTAGAATCTGCATTTTAATAAGATCCCCAGGTGATTTGAGAAGCACTGACCTAAAGAATGCAAAAGAATGAAGGTAAATCCCTCTCCCTCCTGTTCATGTTGGAGAGTCTATATTAGTAAAAAAGAAACCAAGCACACTTCTACATATTTTATCAGATAAGAAACAAAGAGCTGGGAATCTGATACCGGGGTTCTCCCCATCGTTGTCCTTAGTTAGATATATGAACTTGGCTAAATCACTCCCCTCTTTAGGCCTCTGTTTTCTAAACTAGATAATATCTAATTTCCCCTCCAGCTCTAGATTTCTACTATTCTCATACTTACTGAAATAATCTAAATACACGTCATGGTGTTCAGAACTTGGTGAAAAAGCGTAGAGGCTCTTCTCTCGGTTTAAGTGGCTGATGTTCTTATATAAGAAAATCAGGTGTCAAGTGCACAAAATGACATATATGGTATAGCCTACTAACTTGAACTAATTTCACAGGGAATATTAGAAAATCAAAAACTGAGGGTTTTTAAAGAAACAATAATCATTCCTTTCAAGGGCATACCTGGGCTCAAACTAGACGAGGAAAATGATTATATGTAAATGAGCACTAATATAAATAAGTGCTTGAAATGTTTTTTCCTTACAAAAGTCAAACATGCCTGTGAACACCATTTAGGAGCTTAGCAAAATTTCTTGAGGTGTGGGAAAGGCTACAGGCCTTCTGAGATGACACTCTTATCACACATTCCAATCACTAATAGCATCTTTAAATTCAGAATAGAAATCTTTACTGGGTCAAAAATCACTAAGTTCTGCAGGGTAAGATTAATGTCATTAGCTAAGTAGGAGAAGAAGGTTCTCTAAAATAATTCAAGTCCTCACTGGGCAATTCAAATTATCAGCACCCTCATAAATACATGAACTCATATCAATATTCAACAGACAAACCATCAAAAAGCAAAGTCTGAACTCATTATACTATATAGCTTCAGATATCAGCTTTTTTGCAAACACATTAATTAGTTATTTAGCAATTTTTGAAAGTTAGAAGAGTCAATTTACTATAATTATTTTTATTAAATTTTTATCATTCAATATACAGAAAAAAGTATTTTCAAACTATTAGAGTTACTAGTAGTTCAAACTATCAGAGTTACTAACAGTTCAGATTATCAGAGTTACTAATGGTTGACTTTCATCCTTCTGGTAAAAAAAGTGAGTTACTAACTCGTGTTGTTTTTTGCAATTATTCTCCCTTCTTCCACTAAACACATGAGCTATTTATAGAGCCCGTGACTCATTTGGGCCTCTTTCCTCTCCTTCATCACCTCTATCGAGTCAGTCTCAAAGTTCTGCCAGCTTTACCTTTCAAAGATCTCCAGAACTCAATTTCCCACTCCCACGACCACCCTCTAGATCAGGCCTTTATCACCCCATCCCTGGGTTAGCATAAGAAACTTTTACTAAGAATCTCTACTGAGGCTGGCCACAGCTTTTGAAGCCTCCTAATTGAGCTAATGCACTAACTGTGGCCCACTTTTGTATCACTGCAAATCTGACCCAAATTCCTTCTACTCAAAAGGCTTCTAACCAGGCTTGCAGGGCAGGATCAAGCTCTGAGGTTCCCTCCTACAGACCTCTTCAAATACCCACTAGTCCATTATTGGATGCTACCTGGGTACACATATCCTAACCTTCCTAAACTCTCCCACTTTCTTCCATATTCTATTCTTCCATTGTAAATGGTTCTGCTAAATTACTTGCTAAACCCAAAGAACCCATATCTTCAGCATTTCTCCCACTAGTAATCTTTGGTCTCCTCTGCTGGATCTCTGGGCTCAGGGTAGGGTACTTCTATTTTCACTGTCCCTAATGAGCTCATCTGGTCCCATCCATACCTATGTGCTGACAACTCACAAAAAGTCTATCTTAAAAAAAAAAAAAGGATTAAAATAGCAATCTAGGTCAAGATGGCAGCTTAACAACATGCGCATTTTAGTTTGTCCTCCAGAACAACTACTAAATAACCAGAAACAGTACAGAACAGCTCCTGGGGCCACATCAGTGACCAGACACACAGCATACCCCAGTCTGGATCAGCTGGACCGGCTGGGAGCACCCCCCAGAACCGTGAGTTCCCAAAGCTGCGGCAGCCAGCGCCCCTCCCCCACAAGACGCTTCCAAGAGGGGAAAGGAAAGGACTTTACCAGCAGCAGGGACTGAGCACAATCAAACGCCAATTGTGGAACTAATTAACAAATTCTGACTACTAAAAATAGGCCCCCAGCTTAGGTGAACCTGATCAAAGTGGAGGTTGCTCATTTTTGTCCCAGCGCCAAGGGGGCAGGACTGACAGATAAAGGGGGGAAAAGAAAAAGAAGGAAACAGAGGTTTTTGTGGCTGTGTATCTACAAAGGCTTGACTGCCTCTGGATATAGCGGCAGAACTTTTCAGGCTGCAACTGCCCCAGGCATAGACAGAAGTGAGCTCTTTTGGGGCTTATCTGGAGCTTGTGCCTTCCCCAGGGGAGGGGTGAAGCCCAATTCAGGTGGAATCCCTCCATCAAGAAATTCAGACACCAGGGCTTGGTAATTTGAAGCCATTAAAACCAGCCTATAGCCTCTCCTCTGTCTCCAACCCGCCCCCAGCAGGGAGAGCCTGCCAAAGTTAAAGGTACCGCACCATCTTATGCTGGTGGGACCTGCAGTCAGACAAGCACCTCATACTGGGCAGGATAAGAAAAACAGAGTCCAGAGACTTCACAGGAAAGTCTTTCAACCTGCTGGGTCTCACCCTCAGGGAAAACCAACACAGGTGACTCTTTCCTCCTGATAGAAGGCCAGTTTGGTCTGGGAAAATCTGGCTGGGGTATATAATATCTAAACAACCCTCCTAAGTGTGTGTGGGGGAAAGGCACCACACAAGCAGGGCAAGAAACAAGAAAACAAGAACTGAAAAATTCTCCTCTGTTAAACAAAACTTAAGCTAAAGGTCCAGATAAAGCTGAACAGAATGTCAAAGAACAGATAGACAACAAATTCATCCAGCAAGAAAACCCTAGATAAAAGAAGTGAAAGCAAACTCCAGAATAAACTAATTAAGGTAGTTAAATGCCTAGATGCCAGCAAAAAATAACAAATCACACTAGGAAAATTGAAGATATGGCCCAGTCAAAGGAACAAACCAACAATTCAAATGACATACAGGAGCTGAAACAATTAATTCAGAATGTACGAACAGACATGGAAAACCTCATCAAAAACCAAATCAATGAATTGAGGGAGGATATAAAGAAGGCAGGAAAGAACAAAAAGAAGAAACTGAGTCGGAAAAAACAAATCACAGAACTTATGGGAATGAAAGACACAGTAGAAGAGATGAAAAAAACAATGGAAACCTACAATGGTAGATTTCGAGAGACAGAACATAGGATTTCTGAACTGGAGGATGGAACATCTGAAATCCAACAAGAAACAGAAACTATAGGGGAAAAAATGGAAAAATATAAGCAGGGACTCAGGGAATTGAAAGACAATATGAGGCGCACGAATGTATGTGTTGTGGGTGTCCCAGAAGGAGAAGAGAAGGGAAAAGGAGGAGAAAAACTAATGGAGGAAATTATTACTGAAAATTTCCTTATGAAATGAAACTCTTATGAAAGACTTAAAATTACAGTGCAGCATACCCCAAAGAGAATAGATCCAAATAGACATACTCCAAGACATTTAATAATCAGAATGTCAGAGGTCAAAGAGAAAGAGAGGATCTTGAAAGCAGCAAGAGAAAAGCAATTCATCACATACAAGGGAAGCCCAATAAGACTATGCGCAGATCTCTCAGCAGAAACCATGGAGGCAAGAAGACAGTGGGATAATATATTTAAATTATTAAAAGAGAAAAACTGCCAACCAAGAATTCTATATCCAGCAAAATTGTCCTTCAAAAATGAGGGAGAAATTAAAACATTTTCAGACAAAAAATCACTGAGAGAATTTGTGACCAAGAGACCAGCTCTGCAAGAAATACTAAAGGGAACACTAGAGACAGATAAGAAGACAGAAGAGAGAGGTGTGGAGAAGAGTGTAGAAAGGAAGACTGTGAGTAAAGGTAAAAAGAAGGAAAATTAGATATGACATATAAAATACAGAAGGCAAAATAGTAGAAGAAAGTACTACCCATGAAGTAATAACACTGAATGTTAATGGATTAAACTCTCCAATCAAAACACATAGTCTGGCAGAATGGATTAAAAAACAGGACTCATCTATATGCTGTCTCTACTCAAAAGCCACGAGGCCAAGGACACAAATGGACATTTACACACCAATGTTTATAGCAGCATTATTAACAATTGCCAAGAGATGGAAACAGCCAAAATGTCCATCAACAGACAGTTGGCTAAACAAACTGTGACATTTACATAAGATGGAATATTATGCAGCTGTAAGACAGAATAAAGTTATGAAGTATGTAACAACATGAACGGACCTTAAGGACATTATGCTGAGTGTGATTAGCCAGAAACAAAAGGACAAATACTGTATGGTCTCACTGATATGAACTGACATTAGTGAATAAACTTGGAATATTTCCTTGGTAACAGAGACCATCAGGAGTAAGAAATAGGGTGAGATATTGGGTAATTGGAGCTGAAGGGATACAGATTGTGCAACAGGACTGAATATAAAAACTCAGAAATGGACAGCACAATATTACCTAACTGTAATACAATTATGTTAAAACACTGAATGAAGCTGCATATGAGAATGATAGAGGGAGGAGGACTGGGGCATAAATGAAATCACAAAGAAAGATAGATGATAAAGACTGAGATGGTGTAATCAAGGAATGCCTAGAGTGTATAATGATAGTGACTAAATGTACAAATTTTAAAAATGTTTTTGCATGAGGAAGAACAAAAGAATGTCATTACTGCAGTGTGCTGAAAATAGCTGGTACTTAATATTTTAAAATTTCTACTAATGTATGAGACTAAAGCAAAAAATGTTTATTTGGTACAAATCTATACTTTGACTAGTGCATCTCCTAATATAACTTATGTGGATAGTTGATTGAACACCTTAAGTACATGGAACTTTGTATAGGACATGAGATTTTGATGGTTTGTCCAGGTGATGCCCTGATGAATCCCAGAGCGATTTGATCAGTGAGTGGAAAAGTATTTGCAAACTCCCCCCCTGGGAATGGTGAGAACAGGGAAAAACTCAACTTCCCCAAGTTGAATTCTTGATACTCTCACAAGCAGTGTGGACAACCAAAGCTATAGGCTGAGCCCCCAGTCTTGGGGTTTGTTCATATGAAACTTAACCCCACAGGTGATAGGTCAAGCCTACTTAAAATTAAGCCTAAGAGTCACCCCCAAGAGAACCTCTTTTGTTGCTCAGATATGGCCTCTCTCTCCAGCCAACACAGCAAGCAAACTCACCACCCTCCCCCTGTCCACGTAGGACATGACTACCAGGGGTGTGGATCTTCCTGGCAGCATGGGACAGAAATCCCAGAATGAGCTGAGATTCAGCATCAAGGGATTGAGAAAAATCCTAGAATGAGCTGAGACCCAGCATCAAGGGATTGAGAAAACCTTCTCGACCAAAAGGGGAAAGAGTGAAATGAGACAAAGTGTCAATGGCTGAGAGATTCCAAACAGAGTCGAGAGGTTATCCTGGAGGTTATTCTTATGCATTAAGTAGATATCACCTTGTTATCCAAGATGTAGTGGAGAGGCTGGAGGGAACTGCCTGAAAATGTGGAGCTGTGTTCCAGTAGCCATGTTTCTTGATGATGATTGTATAATGATATAGCTTTCACAATGTGACTGTGTGATTGTGAATACCTTGTGTCTGACGCTCCTTTTATCTACCTTGTAACAGATGAGAGGAACATAGGGAACAAATGTTAAAATAGATTTAGTTTGAAATGCTAGTGATCAATGAAAGGGATCAGTAAGGGGTATGGCCTGTAAATTTTTTTTTTCTGTTGTTATATTTTTCTGTTGTCTTTTTATTTCTTTTTCTGAATTGATGCTAATGTTCTGGGAAATGATCATGATGATGAATATGCAACTATGTGATGATATTGTGAATTGCTGAGTGTATGTGTTGGGAATGTTTGTTTCTTGTAATTTTTTTAATTAATAAAAAAAATTAAATTAAAAAAAAAAGGGTATCTCCAGTCCTGTTCTCTTTCCTGAATTCCAGACTCAAATATCCAACTGTCCACACAGAATTTTCCCTGGGTATAGGAAACAGAATTTCCAAAGACTTCCTCATTTCATAAATCTAATTACTCAAGTCCAAATCTTCAGAGTATGGTAACCACGAAGAAAATATCAGAGAATATGCAAATTCATAGAGATAGAAATTAGAGTACAGGTTACAGGGGTGAAGAGTAGGGGGGACAGGGAGCTAATGTGAGGTAGGTACAGGGTTTCTGTTTGGGAAATTAAGAAAGTTTAGAAATGGAAGATGGTGAAGGTACCCGAACATAATGAATGTGCTTAATCCCACTGAATAGTATACCTGGGAGTCGCTGACCTGAGAAAGTTTATGATGCATACATGTTACCACAATTTAAAAGAAAAAGAAAGAAGAAAGAACAACTAGAGAGACAATGACAAATAAAAGCAATACAGGACCCTGGATAAGATCTAACAAGGGAGGAGAGAAAGCTCAAAAGGACCTTACTGGGACATATGAAAAAAAGGGAATAAAGACTATAAACTTCTTGAACTTGGTAACATTTAAGGAGGAGTATCTTTAAGTGAGTATCTTTATTCATAGGAAATCTACATAGCAGTATTAAGGATTTGAGGAGGATCATGTATACAATCTATACTCTAGTGTTCAGAAAATTGATAAATACACAGATAGATGGATAGATAGATGGATTGACAGAATGATGGACAGATAGCTAGGATGATACAGCAAATGTGGCAGAATGTTAAAATTGGTGGATCTAGGTATCTGGAGGTGGGGGGTAGGGATATGTTGGAATTCTATGTATGGTGTTTGTAGTATTTTTGTAACTATAAGTTTGAAAGTCCTATAAGTTTGAAAGTATTTCAAAATAGAAAGTTTTTAAAAGTCTCCCTTTACTTCTCCACTCACTTATTTCCTAACATCCAATCCAACCATTATATCTCTACCCCTCAGATATACCCCAGATCCAACCTCTGGAATCATCTCTATCGATGCCACCTGTGGTAGTTAGATTCAGTTGTCAACTTGGCCAGGTGAGCGTACCTAGTTTTGTTGCTGAGGACATAAGCCAATGGTATGTGAACCTCATCTGTTGCTGGTTTACATCTGCAGTCGGCTAGGAGGGGTGCCTGCTGCAATGGAGGACATTTGACTTAATTGGCTGGTGCTTAAATGAGACACCGCAACATAGCACAGCTAAGCAGCTTGGCATTCCTCATCTCAGCACTCGCAGCTCAGCCCAGGCCTTGGGAGATGCAGAAAGAAGTCACCCCCGGGAAAGTTGTTGGAACCCAGGGGCCTGGAGAGAAGACCAGCAGAGACCATCCTGTGCCTTCCCACGTAACAAAGAACCTCAGTGGAAAGTTAGCTGCCTTTCCTCTGAAGAACTAACAAAATAAATCCCCTTTTATTAAAAGCCAATCCATTTCTGGTGTGATGCATTCTGGAAGCTAGCAAACTAGAACACCCCCTAGCCCGAGTCACTAGCATTTTTCACATGGATTATTGCAATACATCCTAAATCATCTCCCCGCATCTGCCCTCTCCCCATCACTGTGCTAGTCTATTCTACACAGTGTGTTCCTCATGGGAATGAGGAAGGCACACAGAAGAAGAGAAGTGAGGTGAGAGAACAGGAAAAGCAAGAAAAAGGTAGTTATTACCAACAGCCAATAGGGATTCACAAATCTTTGTCATGCGAAGTTAGCAGGATTTCCTTATTCAATGAGGTTCTGTCATTCTGAATGTATGAATGAATGACAGACCTCCTCCAGAAAGGAAACCAAATTGCTTTGGCATGACCTAGGTTTAATGAAGTTCTATTGGCCATTGGTAATGACCAGATCATCTTCTTAATTCCTCCTCTCATTCTCTCCTTGTCCTTTCTCTCTTTCTATGTGTATCTCCATCAATCTCTTTGTAACTCCTTCTCCTTCCTTCTTCTTCTTCTCAGTTCTTTCCCTCTTCCTCCCTCATTTTACTGATCAACTAGCCACTTAGTATTGTGGGAAAATCCTAGGAGTTAGACTTAGAAGTAAAGGGCTTATTTCTATGAGCTGTTATGGTCAAGGAGAGTAATTATGAAGAAGTCAGCTTATAATTCTGACCTTCAGCTGTCTCATCTATGAAATAAAGAGAATCTACTAAATAGTCTCCAAGGTACCTTGAAGTTCTAAAAATTTATTCAAGGTATTTACTGGGTGAAGTTCCATGTTCCTTGTTCTTAAAAGTAGGTAAATTCAATATTTCATACTTCCCTGAGGGGAAAAAGCAAAGTAGTTTTGTTTTGTTTTTGTTTTTTTTTACAAGCCCCTCGATTGATCCTTTTCTATGGGGGATTAGTGGCTCTGAAAAGAAAAAAAAGAAAAACAATGTGCCTCTCCTTAAGCATAGTCTGAATGTTTAATACCTTCATAATTGTTTCTGTCTCAGGACCCTCCTTGGAACAAGCAGACGCCAAGAAGAGGCCAGCAGACCACGTAAGAGGAAAGCTATCATTTCCTAGGCACCTACTACTGCATTCCAGTTTTGTTGGCTTTTTTTAATTCAATTTTTTTCCATTTAATATTTAAAACAAGTCATCATAAGGTAGGCATCATTATATTTCACTCCTATTTTACAGATAAGGAAACTAAGGTGCAAAACAGTTAAGAAGTTCACATAAGAGCACACAGCTAATGAATGGTGAAGCCAAAATTTGAACACATATATGTCTCACTTGAAAGCTCATGCTCTTACAGGTTTACAGGACACTTCCTCCCTCCTTAAATGTTAGAACCTGCAATCTTTCTTACCGATCTCTATCACTTCGTGGGCTGACAAAATATATGACCCCTGAGGCCCTGGAGACCATAGCCTAGCCTCTGCCTGACTCAAGAGGGTCAACTTCAGTACCAGGGTTTGGAGGGCAGAAACTCACAATTCCTATGGCACTAGTACCAGTCACGTGAGTGCTCGGTAGAGGCTCTGATTGAGGAAGGCCACGGTGAGGAGCAACTTGCACATCTAGGACTATCTAACACTAATTCGGGTGATGCAAAGTTAAAGGTCAGGACAGGGGAGAGACTGTGATACAATTAGTGACGTGGTCAGCTTCCAACCAAGTCTAATTGCCATGCCCTCGTCATTTGCAGAAAATAGAGACAGCTATCAATATCCCTAGAGAGCCACTGTAGAAAATGACTGAACAATTGTTTTAACTAAGACTCTAGGTATTTAAATGAAATATGAGGTCAGCACATCTTCAGAAGGATTTTAATTTTTAAAATGCTTCTAACCATCCTCAGGTAAACCCAAACTGCCCTAATTAAAAAAAAGAAAAAAAAACAAGATCCTCAAAAGTGAGAATTAATTTGCATGACTTTCTCCTGAGCAACATCAGAGCAGAAAGAACTCTCAGGGAGTCTTTTGTGCCTAAGGAATTTATGGATTTCCTGGTCAAAGGGACCAAGGGCAGAGTCTCTAACACTGTTCCAAACTCTAAGAGAAGTGTCTTTGGGTAGACAGAAAAATGTTGATGAAGTAAGGAACTTTTCTAAACCTCAGAAAATTTGCTAAGCTCCTAAATGGTGTCCACAGAGTGGGAAAAGACGTTCAAATTTTGTGAGGAAAAAAACACTTCAAGCATTTATTTATATAAGCATTCCTTTACATATAATCACTTTCCTACTCTAGTTTCAACCCAAATTTGTCTTTGAAAGGAGTGATTGCTACGTAATCCTCAACCAAGCCCTGGTATTGGTCATCTAAAACTCCTTAAAGCAAAGAGTCTTAGAAGGACAGAAAGCCAGGCTGCCCTGTGGAATGATGTCTATGCGGAGAGCTGTAATCCCGAAGAAAAAGAGCTTGAGAGACATCTTTGGACAGGCACTGGAAGGTCACCAAGGGCAGGGATAGGTACGAGCTCCGCAGAGAGGCCAGGGGCCTCAGAAGAGCAGCGCTGGAACAGCAGCCAGATGTACGAGAGTCTGAGTTTCCAGAAAAGTGTGTGTGCATCAAGCCAGACCAGGCCAGAGAAAAGGAGCAGGGAAGACAGAAGAGGAGGGGAGCGTTGAGGGCCCAGTGGCCCTACCTCGTAGGTGCTCAGGGTGAAAACAACTTGCAACCATCACCTACACCGTGGTTCTCCTGTCCCCTCACACTGGTGAAACCTGGAAAAAGAGTGTTGGAAACATTACCAGATAAAATATGGATGAAATGTGGATTTTGCATATTTCTTCCTTTCCTTATATTTCCTTGGTGAGAACATTTTCTGACCTAAGAGATGGCAAAAATTGAACCTGTGTTTCTGATTTATTTTATCTAGTCAATCCTGCAACACAACTAAAAGAAGTCAGGAAAAAAAAAAAAACAGTGAAAACAGACACTAAACATGGGTAAACAAATATGGCTTTTCTTTCTCTTGACTCAAGAAAGGTAACGTTACTGACTTTACTCACCAAAAGAACATTAAGCACATTATCTATTCCACAGATTTCTCATTTTTTCTTTCTTGTTTTCAAAACGAACTTTAGACTCCAATTTTCTTGAAAGTATACTGAGACGTGACATTCTAAGCAATCACCGAGAAGTTTAACAGCTGTAATTAACTCTGTTTATATACCAGACAGACTAACAATTTGCTATCAATATTCCACATGAAAATCTGTGAAAGAGGGCCAATTGTGCTGTGAGGTTTATCTATATGGCATTTGTCAAAGGGAAAAAAAAATGCTACAGTTTGTATTTGAAAAAAATTATTTCCTGCAAGATTGTATATATACCAAAAAAGAAAAAAAGAAAGCAGTCTTGAGCTAAAATGATAAAGCTCAACTACTTTAAGCTGTAGGGCTCTGCCCATATACACACACCTATTAGAAAAAAAAAGACCACACATGCAAGAGGGTGCTAGTTCATTCCATCTTAATTTCCAAAGCTAGCTTTGGTCACTGGGGGACACCAGAATAAACAGAAAATCTTCCCTTCACGTGTGCTCTGCTATAAGAAATGTTTATTTTGCTCCTAACCTTACAGCTCAAAATGAGATTACCATTTGAAACTCGAATCTTACTTGCCCTTGCAATTCTTACTGAGAATGTGGTACGTTCATTTTGTTCCTCCTCCACAACTTATCACATAACTGTTAATCTTAGTTTTTAGGGGGAATAAAGCATAAATTTTCAGTATTACTTGTTGTTTTTCTGTCCATTTTTGACCCCAAATTTCTAATTATAGATATGGCCTTCAAATCAAATGTAGTAGAAGATTTTTACATTCATTTCACAATGTTAGTTATAACTTCTGTGATCTGGTCCTTTGGGAATCCTAGAAGTCATATTAATCCAAACCTGAAATTCAGCCCCTCAGGTATGTCTAAGAATGATATCCATGTATGTATTGCCAGATAACTAGGCAATAGAAGCAGGACTAATGGTCATCAATACGGCCCTACCAGTTGTTTACAGCCAGCACTTGTTCTGATAGATTACAGCTTCTATCAGCTTGGGTCAGTGCCCAAGACATCTAGTTGTCAGATATTTTTAATACCCCGAATATAAGCTGAAGGAACCTCTTATCAAGTTCAACTATCTAGTTCTTCAAGAATAAAATATACCTACCAGATAATTAACTTTCTCGATTCCATTAATAGTCTAACAACATGACTCCACTACTTAAGGAATGAACGACAGCTTTGCCACCCGCGTCTCCGACTACCGTTCAACCTTCACAGCAAAGCTTCGTGCAAGACTTCTCTGTATGCACCGTCCTAACCTCCTCACTCTCCATCCACTCTTCCAACCCCCTCCCTCCCCATGATACCTCATCTCTCACTAACCTCTACTCCCACTCCTCTCCTGAAGCGACTCTTGGAGATCCCAATGACCTCCAGATCTCCTAATCGATGGACACTCATTGTCTCTACCTTAACTGATCTCTCAGCAGCTTTTCACCCTGCTGACCACTCCCCTCTTCTTGAAACTCTTTCTCCTGTGGTACCATTTTCTCCTGATTTTTCTATTTCTGTCTCAACCTTATAACCTTCTCCTTTCTTCATGAACCCTTAACACATCTGCACTACCTGGCTCTTGGCTTGGTCTATAATCTCTTAGTATAGACATCCATTCTGCCTATATATCACTATGTGAAACTAGACACATCTTTCCCCTCAGATCTGGCATTACGTATGCATTTCCTATTTCAGCAATGACTCTGTCAATGAACCAGTCACTTAAACCAAAAGCCTGGTAATTATTCCTGACTTCTAATTCCCCATTAGTCCCCATACTCAGCTACTCAACCAAGAATTCCAGTCTATTCTACCTTCTTAGTATGTCCTGAATCTCTCACACCCATTCCCTCTCCACTGACTTGGCTTTAGTTCAATCCCTAACATTTCTCTCCTACAACAGCCTCCTAACTGGTCTCTTGTTTTCAAAACTTCCTGTGGCACTTTATTCTCCACTCTGATGCTGGAATGATCTCTCTGAAATGACTCCCCCTCCAAAAAAAATTTTCTAGGGCTTGCTCACTCCTGTAAACTTTCATTGCACTCGGTGCATACCATTATCATAACATTTATACTGTATTCTGTTATGTTGGGTTGTTTGTCTCCCAAACTAGACTATTATTATTGAGGGCGACTTCCAGGTCTTAGTGCACTTTGCATCTCCAGAGACTAATATCATGTCCCATGTATAGCAGATTTGCTTAATTAATTGGAAAATGCTACTGACATTCAATGAGAAGAATTAAAGAAATGAAAAGGGGACCTTGGAAAGGGAACTCGAAACAAGGTTGCCTCTCTGGGACTTTCTAATAGAAAGTGAAGGAGGGAATGGGCCACAGTGCTTCTTAACCTTTGTTGGACCATGTGGCCTTTTGAGAATCTGATGAAAACTAAGGGCAATATCCACAGGAAAGAAATGCACCTGTATACATCATGCAAAATTCTGCATATAATTTCAGGACACTCTGTCTACAGACATCCTAAGGATTCATAAGTACAAGACATCACAGGAAAACATGTAGGAGGTATTGAGAGGTATATGTGTCTAGATATGAGAATTTGTTCCAGATAAAAAGGAAAATTCCCCTAGCTCACATGTTATATAAAACTAGATCTCAGATTCATTAAAGGGCTAAATATTTTTTAACTATAGTGTATTATGGAAAATATTTTTATAATCTTGGAGGAGATGTAAAACCCTTAAGACTAACAGATTTGACTAGACAAATCGTTGTACAAAATAAGACACCACACAAATGAAGAAAAAAGACAAATGCCAAAGGGTATAAAATATGTGAAAAATATAAAATCCAAGTAATTCATCTCCAGAAAGCATATGAAGAATGATTCTAAGTCAATAAAATAAACAATACAACAGTAAAATGTGTGCAATGACAGGCAAAACAGACATTTCACAGAAGAATAAATGCAAATGGTCAATTAATGCAGGAATTGTTGCTCAATTTTTACTAATCAAGGAAATATAAATTAAAACAATGTACTGGTTCCTTTTCATCTACTGTTGTGGCAAAAATTAACATAACTGACATATACAGCCTTGTCAAGTGTGTGGGCAAAAGGGATATTCTCATACACTGTTGGTGGGGATGAAAATCAGTATTCTCTTAGGAAGACAATTTGGCAGCATCTGTCAATATTTTAATTACCCAAAAATTCTACTTCTAAACTTCTATTCTAGAGATATACTTGCACATAAACCTCTATTCTAGAGAAATACTTCCACCTATAAACAAAGGAGCATAAACAACATTGTTCTTGGTAGTATCGTTTATACTATAAAAAAGCTAAATGTCCATACTACAGATTTTAAATACACAGTTGATCTATTTGTACTTTCTAAGACATATTGCTAAAGACAAGGCATTGTGTACAGTATCTTCCCATTTAGTTTTTTAAAAAACCTACACACACTTGAATACATACATACACTGTAGGGGAGAAAAATTCAGGAGGTAGGAGATAGCAGGGCCTTTACTTTTTACTCCAGATTCTTTCATATTGTTTGAACATTTTGCAACCAAGATGAATGGGATAGGGCAAATTTTTAAAGCAAACCTTCTATTATATTGCCTAGTTTCCTCAATCATTCCAGCCTCTGGAATTTTTACAATGTGGCCTAATTTCTAGTGCTCACTGACATTTCATTTAATCCACGTATTGCACACTCTCTCTTAGTCCACATGAGAGCCTGTAGGGCGTGGGCAGCAACCCTGCCTCCGCAGGGCTCAGAGCTGCGTTACTCACCAACTGCAGACTCAAGGCATCATCATAAAGAGCATGAGACTTTTACAGCACCTAAGAAAACCCTGTGTTCTGCTTATGCCACTTACTCTGTTCTCTTTGAGGATCTTACAGAAGAAAATATGATTCTATGTAAATGGTGGTGTTCAATGACAGGTCTATATTCAGTTGTAAGTCAAATGGCATCGCTTCATAATTTAGTGTGGGCTTTGAAATGCATAAGTTTATGAGAATGTTCTCTTCACCAAATGGGAAACAGAAATGATGAAATAAACCAAAGTGCTTCTAGTTAGAGATCTCAGTGGTCATCGGCCATTATTCCCTCTGTGTCGTAGGAATTTGCCATTGATTTCATCTCTGATTTCCTCAGGATAATCAGATTCTAGTTCATGAGAGTTCTTTCCCTCTGGCCACCTATAGCCAAGCTGCCTTTCTAACTCTTGCAAGACCTTTTACTGGCAATGCGCTACCAGCAATGCTTCAAATATAAATAAATTGTATCTTCCTGGTCCAATCAGCCCACTATTTTGTTAACCATGTGGCCTCCTAATAAATTTAAATATATATCTGCCATTGTTTGGCACTGTCATCAAGCACTTAGGTAAGTGCTCCAGATCTACTTCTCAACCAGCCAGATTTTTCCAGACAGCAACACTTCTACTAAGAAAACCTGATTTAAATGATCACTTTCAAAATCCTGGGTATGTTTCAGGTTAACAAGAAATACAACAACATATGCAGGTGTTATGTCTCAGCATTAAAGCTAATATCAGTGTTAATATCCTCATTTTACAGGTAAAAATCTGGACATGGAAAGGATTTGATTCCTAGAATTCACAACAAACACCCAAACCTGAAAATATGCCCAGGCTTATTTTTCCCTTTCCTGTGAACAAAAATGTTGGCCCCAGGGGACTCCAGCACACTGACCAAGTCATTACCCCAGAGAGCCCACTGGCTCCAGCCTGCCCTGCGCTGATGCACAGGTGTTCACCCGCATATCCCTCGGATGCTGATAAGTAAAGCTGGACCTCAGGCAAGAAGGCCACCCTATGCAGTATGTTTCGTTATAAGGAATGCACCCACACACCACAGATTTGAATGCATCCTAGAAAGCAAATTACTGTCAATGATAAGCTAAATGACACTCCTGACCAAATTAGTTGGTTATTCATCTGAAGACCAACAAACTCATTCTCTATTGAACCAGGAAGGAAAGGGAAAAGCATCAAATGATTCTATAGATATTCTGTAATTAGGAGTTGGTGAAATTACTATATTGGAATCCTTTCATCAACATGGCTAAAATGCAAAAAGATCTGGAGAGGTCATTTAGTCCAGCTTGCTGCAAACTCTAGGGATGCTATCAGCATAGTCCAACAAAAGAAAAAGATATATACTAAGAAAATGTGTCTTGTTGCACATTTGACAGCTATATTTTTCCTAGGACTACTGCATGGAAGTAGAACAAGATGTCAAGAATAACTTAGAAGAAGTTAAAAAAAAAAAAAAAAAAAAGACAGAGAAAAAAAAACAGTCCTAGGGATATGCAAGAGAGTTGGCAGAGACACTAATAAACGAAGCGGGAAACAGAAACCCCACACAACTAGCTCTGATCACCCCTCGCCTGACAACCACAAGCTGCTCAGCCAGCAGCTCCTCCTGCAGTGGTTGGCAGATGAAGGAGAAAATGGAGTTTTGAGTTATTTTTCTGTTTCCACACTTGTAATTGTTCTTAATCCACCCTCCCTAGATGGCTTAAACATATGCTAAACTGCAGTCTCGCCTAACATGGGGTTAATTACACTGTTTGGGTTGCAAAGGATAGGAATAAATTCACTTGGCCTGCCTTAGTGAGGGCTCACTGCTCAGTTACACAGGGAATTAGGTGGGGTTCTCCTTTCTCCACCTGTCGGCACCCACTATCACCTGCCTCCAACCCCCCATCCAGCTGGCTGATCTTTTCCAGGTGTCGCAGTTCAAATTTCAGAGTCTGTTTAGCCAATGTAATTTCTTAACTCCTGTCGTCCAGAACTTTGCCAGTCAGGCCACCCGTTAAGCTCCTCTCCAGTCTGTGAGCGGGTCAGGGGTCTGTCCATGGTGTGTTCAGAGGATGCACATTGCACACGCTGCACATTTAGGGCAGCTTCCCTCAGCAAGGGGCTGTAGACAAGGCAGCCTTCCTTAGAAAAGGATGGTGGGCATCTCAGGTGCATGTCTAGGTAAAACTGCCATCAAATATGCAAGTAGAAACAAAGCATTGATTTACAGGCAAGAGCCTTCATGAGGGCAGGGCTGGCGTATGGCCCGTGCAGGGTCTGGCATTAAGAAGGCCTGCATTTGGTTGAACACTGGGCTGTGACCATCTTGAACTTCTAATTTTTGAACCAGGGGCCCTGCAGTTTTGCTTTGCACAGAGCCCAACAAATTATGCGGCTGTTTTTGCATTTGGATTTTCATTATGTTACGAAAGTGAAAGGAGTGTCATAGGAGTGAATAATTTTGGATCTAGGAACTCTTCTGAGATCATCTACTCCACAAACTCATTTTACAAATAAGAAAACCGAGGGTAAAGAAAGGATAATTGGCTTAATCGGGATCCCACACTGAGTTAGTAAGTGTCAGACTAGAAACAGATTCTTGCACTCTAAGTCCAATTTTCCCTTTCCTCCATGTGGCAGGCTTCCTAGTACAGAGAATTTCCTGAAACTGGTCTATTTTGACAGCATATTTGGTAAACTAATTAAAAATCTCATAAAAAGAAGGCTGATACAAAAACACCAATGCCAAGTCCTTCCTCATTCACTCTTACAGCTAGTTTCTTCACCTACAACCTACTCTGACCAAATCCCACCAACAATCCCAAGAAACCAAAATGGAAGCCTGTTTCCATACACTGCTGGAGGCGGCTGGAGAGGGGAACATAATTAACAGAACCTCTATGGAGGATAACTGGGTGATAACAAAATTATAATGCCATACTCTTCAACCCAAAAATTTCATTTCTAGGTATAGTCGCATATACACAGAAATGCCTACCCAAGATTATTAATAGCAGTTTTGCTTTTAATAGTAAAAGTTCAGAAACAACCTAAATAGACATCAACAGTAGACTGGTAAAAAAAAAAGAGAGAGAGAGATAATAATACATTCATGTGATAGAATACTATGTAGCTCTTAATGAAAAAAGGAGTTAGTCTACATTTATTGATGTGCAACAATTTTCAATATACTGTTTCATGAAAAAGCAAGTGCAAACAGTATACAGCACACTGCTATTTGGAGGGAAAAGTTACATAATTATGTATGCTATAGTTATACATAAAAATTTGTGCATATATTTGTAGATGCATAGAATTTATCTGGAAGCCTAGAGAAAAAAAAGTGACTGCCTTGGAGAAAGGACATGGGGGCCTTAGGGATCGGAATGTGGGGGGATTTTTATTTGATACCCTTTTATTCCTACAAAATTTGTACTATGTACTATCTTTCCAAAAACTAATTAAATAAAACAAGTGCCTCAAAGGAGACCCCATGACACTGCCAGTATTGCCTCACACCTACAATGAGAAACAAATTATTGCTATCATCTTTACTAAGGCTTTTGCTGGGGTTTCATATATTTTATTGAACTTACAGACAGAGGAAATTATATGTAGTTAAATTAGACTGAAAAAACACTTTCTCTCCCTTTCCCCTGCTGCACTCTACACAAAAAGAAAATTCTGAAAAGTTTTCAAGACCTGCATAACCCATTGCTTGTTTAGTCATTGGCACAACTTTGTAACCCAGTGGAGAAAATGAGAAATGTTCCCAACTCTTCATTTGGAAGCTTGCCGATATAATCTCCAGTGGCCTTTAGACATCATCCACTTACGTTTTTCCAAAGCTCCTACCATCAGAGTTGCTATGCACTTCAACCACAGTCATATTTTAAAATAAAAGCACAAAGGGATTCACAAACCTCAGCAGTGTCCTGACTTGAATGAAGAAAATTTTTCTCAGGTGGCAGCAGAAAAGGTGAGATTAAGTCCTCTCGATAGCCCCACTTTGCTCGGAACAAGTGTGATTCCCAGCTAGGAAGCAAGACAGGGATTGTCGTTTCTCCACACATCCTCCTTGTTCCCTACTTCTCACATTCTATCTGTGCAACCCACACTTGGTAGACTTAAGATGGTCACAGATTATCTGACACTCCTCACCTTGAAAAGTGGGGCCTGTCTCCATTCTCCTTGATTCTTGGATGCCCTGTGACTGCTTTGACCAACGAAATATTGGAGAAGTGGGACTGTGTCAATTCCTGGCCCAGACTTTAAGACAACCAGTAGCTTCCATCTTGTTCTCTTAGAGCCTGAGCCACCATGTAAAAATCCAGCTGCCCTGCTAGAGAGACATGTGGAGATACCCTCAGACTACATGAAGAAGTAAAAGGACTCTCAGACACAAGACGTATAAGTGAAGCCATCTTGGACTCTCTAACCCATGCAAGCCACCAGCTCAACAAGTGAGTCAGTCAACATCATATGGAGCAGAAGACTCACCCAGCTAACACTTGTTCAATTTCCTGAGCCACAAATTATGGGATATAATTAAAAAGTTGCTGTTTTAAGATGTTACGTTTCATGATAATACGTCATGCATCAATAGACAACCAGGACGTCACACTATAAAATATTAAATAATGACAGCTCCAAAACTTTCATACTCAAAAGTCAGTCTTTCCTAAGTTAGGAATAATGATAGAGTCATCTCAGGCCAGGCATTCCCCAGCTACTGGTAGAAGGTGCCTGCTCTTAGTTAAGGAAACAGAATAAACTTTCCAGCAGTTTCTCCCCACAGTGCCAGAGAAGAGTCTGCATTGACCAGGAAGGACCACTCCCTGCCAACTAAGACTCTAGGCTTCATGAGCCAGGGTCTGCTAGCTCACACAGGATCACCAACCCTAAAGGGGTCCTTTGGCCAGCCCCAACCATTCCAATGCTCCTCTGCCCCATGGGGGTTGCATGTGGTTATACTTGGAGGTGGGGTGAGAACCACCCCATTGCTTCATCCATGGCCCTATCAGGCTGGGCTGAGAGAAGGAGAGCTAAACCTTGGAAGGAGAGGTTTTTGGATTAACTTCCCCAGCCCATGATGACTGGCAGTCGCCACCCACTCCAGCCATGTGCCAGTTCTCACCCACCCACAGGGTTCCAAGGCCTGAGGGAGGTGGCACTGTCAGAAACCATAATTAGGGATTTCATCCTACATTTTAGCTCTCTAGAATAAATTCTGCCTTATAACATGCAAATCTTTTGTTCAAAATTCAAACATTCAACTAACTTCCAAAGACATTTTGGGGAATCCATTAGGGAATTCGGAAACTATACACAGCCTCTTCTGAACTGTAGACATGGCCTTGAAATTCAGAAAAGGTCATTTTCAGGGCTGAGGCAATAATGGAAGATTGAAAAAAAAAACCAGGATGAAGGACAGCAAAAATGGTTCAGCAAGGTCCAGGTTGTGCAAAGGTGAGCATGTGCAGAGAAGCTAAGAGTGAAAAGGGAAGAAGCAAGGAGGCAAGGAGATCTCCTCTCTTGAGTCCCTGCCTGCAGAAGCTGGATTCAAGCATTCAATTTCATTGAAGACTTTTCATCACGGTCTATAAAGACAAATTTAAAAGGTGAGTTAAATATCTGAATAATCTATGGTAATAGCTCAGAGGTCTGGATATTGTTATGGAAAAGGGATATTGGTTAGAGGTGAAGCTTTTTCCTCAAAGACCTAAGGAAGAAATTTTAGGATTTGCCTGAATTACCTACATAATTCTCTCAATTCCTCACTTTAGGCAAAATATTTTAGGAGAAACTATTCCTACAGCATTCTGAGGTCAGGTCTATAGAGCCAGCGCCAAGCAAGGGGTGGAGAAAGGAAGAGGGGAGGGCAGAGCCACCCAGATTACCTGTCTGGTGCTTAGACTGGTCCAATTTCACTGAGAATCACACAAACCTCTTCATTCCTTCAGCTTTGTTTCCCTGACCTTTTTCAATTTCTTTTTCCTTTCTCCATTACCCTAAGGGAGTAATCTAGCCACTCTGGCTTTCTTTGCATGCAAAATGTGACAGGTCCTTCTTTCTTCTTTCAGATAAAGGCAGTCTTGGGGCCGGGAAAAGAAAAGTGCCTGGCTCTTACAAATTAGCTCCGAAATAAAAGTCACTGCCAGATGTTATATAAAAGGTGACGTAATCCTGAACCACCTCATTACATATGCAGCTCTGCTCTTCAGCCCAGGAGGAGTTTATTACATTTTGTCGATCCCATTTTATATGCCCACATCATTTTTACATAATTTCCCTGCCTGACAGACATGTTCACATTTCCACTGCAACGCATCAAGATAACATCACAGCAGTGCAAAGAGCCAGGTTAGCAGTTTACAAATAATGCAACTAATAAGCAACATTCAGCCCCAGGATACAAATCAGGGGTAAGTGGTCTATCCAGGCATGAGAGAAACACACCCGTTTTCAAATAATAAGGGAGAAAGCAGAGCCCCCTTTCATCTGACACGGTATTCTTTCAGAACGTGCACCAAAGCATTCTACAAGTAGGAAATGGGGACATGCAAAGGTAAACTTATTCATGCAATTCTCTTCGTTTTCCTAATAAATTCCTGGTTCGTAGGAAAAAAATATAGCCACGGCAAATGCAGTAAGATCAAACTTCCTGCCTTTTTGGATTGGCACAAAATTTAGAAGAAAACACATCATTTTTCCCAATGAAAGAGCTAGCTCCTAAAACGCTTTAACTGAAAACCCTGCAAGATAACACCTCCCACTCCGCAGGCGTCACAGCGTCCCCCTTTCTCCGGAGCTTCCGCGGCTCTACCGCCCTCTGACGGTGAGCAGCGGCAGTGCACGCTCTAAGGTTGCTTCCCTGAGGTCTGCCTGGCGCAGAGCTGAGAAGCCATCTGCCTTAAGGGCGGTGGAAGAGGCCGCGTCAACTCAGCTCCTAGCTACCGTTCACATACGTAACACCCCTGAATTACGTCTTGTAATGTGGTTAAAAGTGGAGATTTTAAGGTGTATATATATGTTACTAGAATAAAATTTTTAAGAAAAAAAACATAGGACTAAACACCATGAACAGTGAACCTAAAGTAAACCATGGACGATAGTTAATAGTATAATTATGATAATAGTGTTTCATCCACTGTAACAAAGTTACCACACTATTGCAGAATGGTAATCCTAGAGAAAGCTGGAGAGGCGTGTGGTATATGGGAGCGCTGTATTATCTGCACCATTTTTCCATAAATCTACTTCTCTAATAAAAAAAAGATTTTTAAAAAGAAAAAGAAACAAAATTTTTCAGAATTCCAGAGGGATAAGAAAGTGCCTGAGACTCCCAGCCTACCCTAAAGAAGCACGCATGCCTAAAAGTTCACTTCTAGAAACTTCAAAGAAGTAGATTACTTTAAAGAAGGCCGCTTTAAAATGAGTGCATGTTTTTAAACTTCAACTGCACGTTTGAGGGTAAAGGAGATTTACATTATTTTGTAAATGCAGAATTCAAACATGGGACAAGGAGACATGTACAGGTTTTATGGGGAAACTCGGACGCTTGCTCCTGCCTAAGAAACAGAGATACATGTTTGTGGCCAACAAACCACCAAAACAGGCTGATCCTATTTCATAAATTTTGTCCAAGGTCAACACATTTCTTCGTTCTACAAGTAGTTAGTTTCATTGGTTCAAATTTCCTTTTCCTTTTTAAAGTAGTTTTTCTTTATTTCAAGTTACTCATGCATATAGTATATAAAGTCAAACAGTTCTGTAAGTCTTGTTCCAAAAAAGCAGCAGTCCCCAAAATTCCCCATCTCCTGTTTCCTTCTCCCAGGAGGCCGTTCCTCTCAGCTGTTTTAACTGAATCATTTAGCATTTACTTCCATGTGGTGGGTTGAATTCTGTACCCCAGTTTAGACATTGTGGTTGATCTCACTCCACATTCCTGTGTGTGTGAGCCCATTGTAAACAGGATCTCTTGAAGATATTATTTTAGTTAAGCTGTGGCCAAATGAATGAGGTCTTATTCTGGATCACTGGATTCCTTTATAAGCAGAAGAAACTCATAGGTAGAGAGAGAAAACTGGAAGCCGAACAGAATCCAGAGGAGAAAGGAAAGGATAGCACCATGTAACAGGAAGTAGGAGATATAAGCCAAGAAACCCCAAGAATTGCCACAACCAGACCGGAATGCTACCAGCCCCCGGGGGGGCAGCAAGCCTTCTAGCCTTCAAAACCAAGAGAACATAAGTACCCTCCGTTTAAGCCAAAACCAGTTTATGGTATTTCCGATGGCAAACTAGTAAAACTAAGACAGTCCGTATCTCTAAATAACAGGTCCATGTTGCAACTTCTTGATTTTCCAGTTTAAGCATCATATTGACTTTGCATTATGCAAGATGAATTCACACACACCCACAAATGCACAGCATAGATTTATACCTCCCACTATAATTTTGCTAAGATCATTAGTCAATACTTATAGTACTATGACTATGTACCTTCACAACAACTAAGCCATGCGGTGCGGTACACCTTTCCTTTCCTGATCAAGTTTTTATTTCTCTGGAGTTAAAAAATACATGCCCTTTTTTTTTTCCCACATACTAAGTCATCTATGTACTGATCTTCACTAATTTATACCCAAACTCTGCCTATTGTTAAACGTCCTCTGAGTATAGGCAGACATTTTCTATTATCAGGTTGCATCTGCTATGCTGTCTCACACTTCAGTGGGCTTTCTTATGATTGACTACAGCTACAATCCACATCCTTCCAAGTTCAAGGAGAAAACAGTTCGTACTTCTCTGTCCCCAGTCTCCTTGGCTCTTCTGGGTCACATGACGATCTCTACCCCAATCATCACAGGCAGGAGACTGCACCTTGGCGCAGGCGGTGCAGCCGCTCCCTCCAGCTACACGGCCTGGGGTCGTTCCACGCAGGGTGAGTGGATGCTGGGCTCCAAAACTCACTTCCACCACCGTGGCCTGTTAGCAGGCGCTCTGAAAGGGACCATTCTTTCCCAAAACTAGAACACAGATTTTGGCCCTCTAGAGAATTTTATGATAATTTGCTTAGTCCAGGAAGGTTAAGAAAACAGAAAATAATTTTTTAAAAAATACATTTAAGATCTACATTTTTTTTCCTTTTTCTGCTTTTGAGGAATGGCTTGGTAAGATCTGCCGGGAAAATACATGTCACTTTAAAACATTTTCACATCCTAAAATGTCTGGGAAGAAGATATTATGCCACATACAAAAATGTCAGACAAATGGAAGGAAATATCCTCTGGTCAAATCCCTATGATTTCAAACAGAATGACGCAGAAAATAAAAAGTTTCACCCAGTCAGGCAATAACCGTTTTGTTGATAACAATCTTCTCGTGCTGAGATGCCACAAGGAGCTTTCTTCAACTGCGTTTTCACATTACAAGCTCGCTGTCCGACACCAGCAGTTCGCACCTGTGAAGAGTTTGGGGCGCTCTGGCCTCACCCCCACCCCCACCTCCCCCAACTGCATCCGCCACCAAGGGAGGGTTCAGAAATGTTTCGGGTTTTTTGTTTGGTTCCTTTTTATCAGTTTTTCTGTTTAATGTTTGTACTTGTGAACTAAAAAGCACAAACTTTTAATAGTCACACTGTTCACCGAAACTAATCGCTTGAATCTAAGATAAAAATTAACAATTTTTTCTGGCCTAAGTGCTTCAGTCAAGGCAAAACAAAGGCTTGAAGACATAAGACTTGAAAAGACAAAACCAGAAAGGAAAGTGGTAGGGAATGAGAAGATGGAGTGGGAAGGAAGCCAGGGGAAGAAGGGGAAGAGAAAGAGAAAGAAACAGCAGAGACACAGAGAAGGTGGCGACACCGGTACAGGACGGGGAAGAGCCCACACCTGAGTGCGAGGACCTGGGCCGTAGACCCAGCCGGTTCATAACCCGCTGTCTCACCCCGTCACCTCTCCGGGCTCCCTGGGCGCCTCTCCCGCCGGACGAGGGACCCGCCGCCTCTCCGAGTCCCTCCGGCTCTAGCACTTGGCATGTCCGCCTGGGGCGGACAGACTGAGTGCCACCTGTGACGGGGTGCCTGAAAGGGTGAGAAAGAAGGAAGGTAGACTAGGAAATTTAAAGTGGACGGGTTTATTTCTGCGCTCCCAGGCACGGCTCACCGAACCCAAGACGGAGGAAGGTCAGTCCCAATGCGCTGGAGCACAGGCAGCTCCTAAGGATGGAGATAAGGTGACGTCCGGAGGGGGCGCTTCCGGAAGTCACGTTGTCTGGAGGGCCGGTTCCGGAAGTCACGTGTCCGGAGGCGCGGCTCCGGAAGTCACGTGTCCGGAGGCGCGGCTCCGGAAGTCACGTGTCCGGAGGCGCGGCTCCGGAAGTCACGTTGTCCGGAAGGGGCGGCTCCGGAAGCACGTCCTCCGGAAGGGGACGGTTCCGCGAGTCACGTTGGGAGGGGCGACACAGCCTGTGCAGCTCACGTTGCAGTGCCCTCCCCCGTTCCCCCCACCTAACAGTGCCTACCTGGTAGGGTCCTCACCTGTGTGGAAATGACAACCACGCAGCCCATTGCAGGGGCTGATTTTAAATGTCAGCTTTGCCAAACGCCGTCTTCAGCACCCTGGGTTCAGAGGAAGGGCGCCCTGGTGGGACGGGCCCCTAAGTGCCAGATGTAAAGCTGCGGGACCCTAGGGCCCAAGGGAGGCGCTCCAACGAAAGCACTTCCTAAAAACTCAGCGTTTGGAAGACACATCTTGACATCCCATTCCCAGAACTAATGAACTCGCCTCCTGTGGGGTTTCAGTGGTTAAAACACAGCAACAACGAGCTCCCTATTCCATATGATATTAGCAAAAGGCACGTTTCCCAGACCAGTGCCCTCAACTAAACGAACCAAAGCAGAGTTAGCTCTTTCACATCCTAGTCACCCTTCAATGTGCTATTACACACGTATAGGTTTCTGAGATTTTATAGGGTGATTACAGTGTTGAGAAATTTGAGCCAGCAGTGATTCTAAACTCTTGCACGTTCAAATCACCTACAGAGCTTTTGAAAAACTTGGATTTTTAAAGATGCCTGGGCCTCTTCCCTAAAAACTTTTATTTAACCGGTCTAGGGTGGGACCCAAGCATCATTCTTTTTTTAACCACTCTGCAGGCAATTCTAATGTGAATCCAGGGTGAGAAGCAACTGGGCTGAGAGACTGTAGTGTTTCCAAAGGTTCAATGTCATAAGGAGAGTCTCAGACCTACTTGAAGTTCCCAATTTCTTATGCCAAGAATTCTTAACAAAAGGAAGCTCCACCCACAGCAGCAGTAGATGCTGTATATTTTAATCTGGCTGTTCTCTTTGCCCTATAGAGCCTGCAGCTGGTACAGACATTCCCTGAAAAAGTAGGGGACCTACCAAGGGTAAGAAAACTAGTTCTTCTGGTAATCTTCATAAACCAGGGTCCTTTTAAATTTGTACTTACATCGCCATATCAGAACTTAAACCAGTAATGTATGTGTCTCCTTCGAAGGGGATGTGTGCCAAAGCCAGGTTCTTCTCATTCTGTAACATATCCTTCAGCAAAGCCATGTCTTAGGGTCATGGAGAAAGTTGAGTCAATGCCCAAATGTTCCTGAATGTTAAACTTTCTCCAGCATTCCCAAAGTCTGTCACTCCATGGGACTTAAAAGCGCTCTATCCGTTTCTTCTGTGCACGATCTCACAAATTGGTATGAATTTTTATAATAAAATATCTGGTTTCTGTGACCCTCAATTCTCACTTTTTGAAATTTGGCAATAACCTCCATAACCCACCACATCTTTAGCCCTTACAATGCATCATGCACCATATGAGGCACTCCAAGGGCAGCGCCTTTAATCCATGTGACAACCCTGAAAAACAGACACTATTATCCCGCGTTTACAGATGAGAGAACTCATAATTGGAAACTGTTAAAGCTGAGATTCAAATTCAGATCTGTCTGGCTCCAAAACAGTAATCTTTTCATAATGCCCTGCTGCCCAAAGAAACTCTGTTGGGAGTCCAGAAACCATAGCAGAACGATAAAAGCAAAGATTTGTGTAATAAAGAAGGAAATCACCCTATGTTCTCTTCTGCCTTCTGGAGCCAGAGAAAGGCGTCCTTAAGATACTGGCCCTCACATCCTCCACCACACTGAGGTGTCCAAGTCCTTTGAAAATGGTAAAACTTCAGAATTAACCTGTGTGGTATGTTATAATCAGGTCCTATAGATGTTTAATCACTATGTGAACCAGAAGGTTCAAGATACAGATGAACATCTGTTTTGAGTCAAGTTGGAAAAATATTTTCTAACAAGCATACCCAAGCTCCTATACAGGTCAGACTGTTTGAAAGATAAAGGAAACTTTGGCAGATACCAAGAACATTTATTCAACCACATTCAAAGCACAATGGTACAGAAAAATCACTTGCTTTTACACTCAGTCCCTGTCTTCACACAGCTTTCAATCTGTGGTGGGGAAACAAGTATTTAATCAAATAATCCCACAAGCACGTATATGGGAAAAGTGTGATGAAGAAAAACCACAGGGTTCTTTTATAGCCTATAGGAGGGGAAGCCGATCTAATGGGGGATGGTTGGCCGGTGAGTCATTTACAGTCAAGAAAGCCTTCCCTGAGGAAGTTTTATTTTCCCAGTAGCATTTTATTGTTCCCAAGTTAGCTGACGGCATGTTCTAGGTTATGTAACAAGGGCGACTATGTAAAGACTGCTCTCCTACCCTTATCTTTAAAACCACCAACCAAACCCACAAGATGTTGGATATGAGCTATTAAAATTGTTGTACCTCTACCTCTTTCATTGCTCAAATGTGGCCTCAGTTTGTCTAAACCCAACTCTGCAAGTGAAATCATAGCCCTCCCCCGCTACATGGGATATGACATCCAGGGGTGAAAGTCTCCCTTTGATGTATAAGATGACTCCCAGGGATGAATCCAGACCTGGCACCATGGGATCATGATCAAAAGGGGGAAAAGAAGTATAATTAATAATGTATCAGTGGCAGTGAGAATTCAAATAGAGCCGAGAGGCTACTCTAGAGGTTGCTCTTATGCAAACTTCAGGTAGACCTTGCTACCTATCATAACCTAAATAATAAAGAAAAAAACATACTCCTAAAGAACACTTAGGCAATTCATAAGATTCCACAAAGGTTCCACACACTAGAGTAACTTTCCGGAAACCTACAACCTCCGGATGGGTCCCTGGTCCAGATAAGTCCTGAAACCTAGCCCAACCTCTCCAGAACAGCAGATAGTTCCATCTTCTAACCCATATTGGTGACAGACCCTTCCAATATCAAAAATTTAGAATTGCCATAGCTGAAACAACCCCAATGAGATGGTATCTTCTATTCTACACAGAAGATAGGACTTAACAAAGGAATATGAATGCTGCATCATTAAATTGATATCTCTTTTAGTTTCCAGTATTTTAGAGCAGCTAGAAGTAAAAACATGAAATTGTAACCCATGTCAAAATCTGAAATATGTTCTACAACTAATTGTGGTGCTGTGTTTTAAATTTATAGCTTTTTTGCATATATGTTATTTTTCACCAAAATGAAGGAAAAAAAGTCAATTGTGATGATAAAAAAAATATTTAAGCCCACTAGCCTCCTATATCCTGAGCAGCTAGAAAGAAAAATATGAGAGGATCATATGGTAGCCCATGACATACTCTGGGATCTGTCCTATAACTACTTGTTGAAGAGTGCTGTGAAAACTATTGCTTTATTATTTCTTTGCTTTGTATATATGTTATATTATACAATAAAAAAGTTAAAAATAAATAAATAAATAAACAAAATTGTTGTACCTCTCACCTTTCCTGGCTGCCTTCTCCTCCAGAGTTTGAATTTCTAGATTTTAAGCCTAAGAGCGTGGAATCAATACCCTCCCTTCTCCTGCCTTCACTGTTCCTTACTCTTTACTCTTGGACAAATAGCTATCTATCCATCGTCTAATGGTAACTCTCCCATATCTTCAAAGACAAGGAAATTAGGATTCTTGGCAGCCTTTTTGGAACAAAGAAAGTTTCCCCCAACTCTATATAAGCTAAGTGAATTGAACACAGATCTACTGTATTTGGTCAACTACACTCATCCAGGGTTGTCTTAAGGAAACCGGGGAGAGCAGAACCATAACAGACAAGCCCCTACCTCACTGTATAGACCCTACAAAAGTTAGAGAAAAATCATAGTGTGAATATTTATGTCCTAGTATTGTTGGCCCTTCTCACGCACACAACCCAGCCTTGAAGAGCTGCCCGGCTCGCCTCGGCTTTTAGTCGGCAGTGACCACCTCTTCATCCCCTTTAGAGTCAGGAAAGACTGTTATCTACCTCCTGGGTTTAGTGAAGCCAATAGAAGTTTGATTTCTTTTCAGATAAAAGAGATGATGCAAACAAGACTTTTATCTTGCATGGGGGAGTGACAGAGTAGGAGAACGAATCCTAGTTGATTACAGTCATCCATCATTCTGATTTTATAATTACTGAATGGAATCAATCAGCTTTCAATTGTTACCTTGGTGAAAGATTAAAACATCATTTCTTGTCCTATATATTTCACACTTTAGCAAATTTTAATAAACTGAATATATGAGAAATGGTTATATTATCTTTCACAGTATTGGGATGCTAATGACATTTCTATTGATTTTAATTCACATTTGTTGGTCATAACGAGTCAGATTCCAGCAAGGCATGGCATCCCATAATCAACGCTAGCAAATGAAGACCACTGAAGACTGAAATGGCACAAATGATATCATTAATCAGAAATATCATAAAATAATTTCAAAAGAAGTAGGGAGGTCTTATCTTCCTAATCAACATCTTTTATAGTATATTGATTCATTTGTAACTTTTGCACATTGATGATTTCTCCATCAAAATATTTTTAAATGTGTATATAAAGAATACTTTGAAAAATTGGAAAGAGAGTCTGATTTATCAATGAAGGAGATCATAAATATATCCCTCTAAAAAAGTGAAAACATGCTCCTTAAATAATTTTAGATTTGGAGATGTTCTTAGCGCAGTAGTTGGAAAGACCTGCACCCGTAAGAGTTAAGAGTGTAGGTTCTTTAGTCAGACAATATGGATTCAAATAACTTTGGCTATTTTACTTCTTTGTACCTCAGTTCCCTCATCTTTGAAATAGGACTATAATATAGTATCTACTTCACCACGTTCTTCTCAAGACAAAATGTGATAATGCATATAATGTTGTGTCAGCATAATCCAGACAAACCACAGTTCCATCGTTAAAAATAGCGTTAAATTTTACATATGTGAAGATTTTGTTTCAATTCTCCCAGATTCTCTGTTTAAATTTTCTCAAATACTTCTTCTTCCTAACTGGTAAATTAAATTATTCTGCCTAGGGGGCTACTCAGATCTGGGAGGGTCTGGCATCTGGAGTTCAGGTGAAGAGTCCGGAGTGGGGAGGAAATACTGGAAGAGGTAGAGAATGGATAGGGGAGGTCCCCCCAAAGAGGAGGCCAGACAGGGCACACTGTTAAATGCTCTACAATGTGACCCTTTTCCTACATAGCCTATCTTTAATAAACCTACAGAAATCACGATAAATGTCCTCCATGGGACTCAATTTGTTATTGAAGCTGGAAAAGGTCATGCTTTATCCCAAGAAGATGTACAGGATAAAATATAAATGGCCCTGGAAAGACATAAGAGGGTAGACTAGATGTCCGGTCATATAAATACGAGGATCTGCAGAGTTGGGAAAGGGCACTGGGCACGTCTGAGCCAGGTTTCCTCAAATATCCAAGAGACTGGAGGTAGAGGGATGGGAATGGGAGTCCCAGATAACACCACTAAGGACTTTAACCTAAAAGTTAATCATAAAACAGTAAGATTCTTTATTTAACTGCTTCATGTGTCCATAGTCATGGAACAATAAAATATAAAGGAAAACTAGTATGCAAATATCCTGTATATAAAGAGAAGTTACATTCATATTCAAAACACTGAAAAGCACTAATACTTTCTTCATGTTGCACACATACTGGGAATATCACCTAACAATAAATATGTAACTGTTTGACAGAAATCATTTTTTCCCACATATTTATAGTTTGATTTAGGTCACTGAAAACACTTGCATGTGATTTTAAGTTAAATTTACATTGAAAATTTACTCCTCCCTGCCCCCCACTTAAAGCAATCACTAACTTAAGATCCAGTGGGGCAAGTGCAAGGGTAGTTCAGTGGTAAAATTCTCACCTGCCATCCAGGAGGCCGGGTTTGATCCCGGTCCAATTTACTTCCCAAGAAAGCAAACAAACAAGCAAAACAAACCAAAAAATTCAACAAATGGTGCTGCAGTCACAGGATACTCACATGGAAAAACAATGAAATGTGACCCCGCCATACACCATGCAAAAAGAAAAGATCCAATGGGCTTCCTTGCCATTTCAGTTTTGGGAGAACCTCATGATATCCAATTCAACAAACTTAATCTATTCTTCAAGTTCCAGTTAAATTCATTCTGTCATCCCTTTAATCAGCTTTTATTATCCCACCTCTTCCTTTAAAGTTGTTTGACATTTTAAAATGATGTTTTGGTTTGTTTTTTTTTAATCAAAACATCAGGTCAAGGTGCCCCTTGTATCTGATGTGGAAAAAATTTATATCAACCTTGCCTTGACCACAAAGATCCTAACAACAGCAGTTGTTATTTACTGAGTGCTTACGATGAACCAGGCATTGTGCTAACTGCTTTATTTGCATCAGTATATTTAACTCTTACATCAGCCCAGTGAGATAGGTTCTGTTATTACGGACAGAGAAACTGAAGTTGAGAGATAATTTGCCTAAGTGGTGAAACCAGAATTAGTTCACTCTTTCAGCAAGCAAATATAAATATGATATATCAAATATCACTTTTTTATCTAAATTAAATAAAAGAGAGATGCGGTTATATAAAACATTATGTTTATTCACAAGAGCTGTGGAAACCAACTGAGAGGAATCACAAATAAAGAGTTTCTCTTCAAGAACCTTGTGGCAGGTTGCATTTTTCAAAACTAGCCACAGTAATATGTCTCAACCTATATGCCCTCAATGTGATTTTGACTGTTCCCATCAAGATAGGGGTCTATGTTCTCTCCCTTGAAGCTGCGAGGGCTTATAAGCACATTGGAAATGGCACTATGTACTTCCAAAACTAGATGCCTGCTCTTGGAACCTAGCTACCATGCTAGGGGAAGCCCAAGTAGCCACATGAAAAAGCCAGCACTAGATGTTCCAGCTGACATCCCCATCTGAGGTACCAACCAAGGTTCCAGTCAACAGTTAGAATTAACCACCAGACATATTAGTGAAAGGGCCTTTTTTGGGGCTATTTCAAACCCCAGTCATTAAGTTATCCCCCAACCTTCAATTCCTCCCAGCCGAGACCCCAGACATCATGGAGCACAGTTAAGTTGTGCTCCCTGTACTGACTGTACCCTTTCTGCTCCTAAGCCACAGTTCCCATTAGCATAACGAAATGGTTCCTGTTTTGCACCAAGTTTGGGGTCATTTGTTACACAACAATAGTAACTGGAACTGTCTTCAACAAACATTGCTGGTGTTTGCTAATCAAGCATCAAAGCACAGAATCATAAACAGTAGGTAACCTTGAGAAACATCTTAACCTTTTCCTCAACTTCAGCCAGGAATACCCTTAAACTCTTCAAAAAGAAGAGTCTATAAAGATTAACAGAGAAGCCCTGAAATGTTCATTAAAATGGTCATAGTAGATACTACATTAGAAACAAGGAAAACATTTCTGATGTGATATTGAATAGAAAGAAACCAGAGTGCCAATTTTTATACATGTAATGATTACCCTAGAAAAGAATATGCATGCAAATGGAAAAAAGTAGAAGGCAGTGTGGAAAAGTTAAAATAATTGATTTGGTATTGTCATAAAAATATGTGATTTTTTTCCTCACAATTGATATATAATGTCTATATTATAGATAAAAATGCATTACAACATACTCATCAGAGAAAAAAGAAGGCATGTTTCCACTTTCCTCCTAGGAACTCATTCACATGACTAGAAACACTTTCTTCATTTCATAGTCTCTCTGTGCCTTACTTGCCTTTTCTTTTAAATGAGCATAATAATTGCTCTGACTTCATAGGTTTGTTGTGAGGATTAAAAAGGTGAGTTAATTGATAAAGCCTTGAAGCAGTACCTGACAGAGTAAGAGATTAATAAATGCTAATTATTGCTATTAACTAATTCAACTCCTAATAATGTAGGTTAAGATCATCTCTGTTAATTCTGCTTTTAACTCCCAAAGCCTGCCACTAACACTAAAAGATGGACTAAAAGAAGTCTGGAGATTTATACCTAGCAGCATCCAGGGGAGCGAGCTGTGTGATAGCAGTGAAGTCTTTTGGCCTCCATTTCCTCAAATGTAAAATTAAGTTTGTCTACCTTCCAGAGTTCTTATGAAGATCAAGTAATATGATCCATATGAAATTATTTTTCACTATAAAGTCCAAAATAAATGCCACTTGTCTATCTTATTTTACCAATAAATAAATGAAAGTCCAAAATGAGTAGACCAGTCAATTAGGAAGAGCAGGACATAAATCCAACAAATGATTAAAGTTTGGTAGATGTACATGGAGAAATGTGTGAAACATTTCTTTTGAAATCCCAGACTAAGAGACTCTGACTGGATCGCTTTATGAAACCCAAATTCAAGATCAATAAATCCTTGAAGGACACCCAAGCCAATTTTGGAGTTTCCAACTAATGTCGAGACTGAAGGGATCAGACAGAATTTCATTTGGTGTTTAAGGTTATTGAGTCTACCCTGAAACATAATGCAAATTCATTGAACACAAACTCTTTACAAATTAAAGAGAAGCAAATGCATCTGGAGTAGAAGCTTTCCCGTCTCAATTACATAGTTGGGGGACGGTAGCAAAGTCTCACCATCACCAACTCTGTGAAATAGTACATTTGCCTCTTGTACTTGAATTTGAATTATTTCAATAGTGTAATACACAAAATAATAATAATGAAGTCATCCTTTGTGGACAAAATTTGAAATAGTATGGATCTCCTTAAATGTAAAAGTTTACCAAGACTTGCAAAATTTGAAGGTTAGAGGCTGAGTGCCTTATAAACTGTGCTTTTAATCTATAAGAAGGTGGCACTTTAACTGGTTAGCAGAAATATCTGCAATCTTTCATTGACAAGCACGTTTATGTGTGCACAGGCAAATTTCAGCAGTAGTTTTAATGACCATTGTATTCTCATTTTAACCTCGCCAATATTAAGAATTAAAATTAATATTTTGAATAGCCTACACTAGCGTCATCAAGATGTTCTTTTAAGTGATGGTCCTAGTACTGAAAATCATTAACTTTGGAATGAAAGATGGATGTGATAAAAAGCTACGGCTATGGCCAAATACCAGCTCTGATGTGCCCTGCTGTGAAATTAGGAGAGAACACCGTATGAAAGAGAAAACCAAAGCTAATTAAGGCAAAGATAGGCCACGGCACATGTGGGGTGTTGCACAGTAAGAACACATCCCCTCTAGTTTATACTCATTCCTATGGGAAAACTAACCTTAATTGTGCAAGGTTTGAATTATGCAGGATCTTTAAGAACATGACTGTTGAATAAAAGACATAACTGTATATTCTCTTAACACCTTTTGAAATATAATATGTACTGTAAAATTCACTCCTTTCAAGTAGATTTACTGAATTGTATAGCAGTCACCATAATCTAGTTTTGGAACATTTTCCTTTCCATGGCCCTTTACAAGTAATCCCCATTTTAATCTATTTTCTGCCTCATTAGATTTGCCTTTTCTGGACTTTAAATACAAATGGAATCATGCCATGTGTTGTCTTTCACTTAGCATGATGCTTTGGCATCCATGTTGTAGCTTGTATCAGTGTTCTGCTCCTCTTAATTTTTGAATAGCATCCCATTGTATGGATCCTTGTTTATAGACCTAAGTTTAGATTGCCCAAAGGTAAATGTCACTTCCTACAGTGTGTGCCGTATGTGATGTGACTACGTGTGGTAGATGGTACCCAAATATAGCCACCAACTATTCTTCCCTTCCTGCATATACACGCCATTCCTTATATTAAGAGATGGAGTCTATTTCCCTTTCCCTTGAATCTAGGCTAGCCATGTCACTCATTTCATCCAACAGAATGTAACAGAAATGATGTTCTAGGACTTCTGAACCCATACCTTAAGTGAACTAGCAGCTTCTGCTTCCTCCTTTTGAAAGTTAGCTGTCATGCTATGAAGAAGCTTGGGCTGGACTACTGAATGACAAGATGTCACATGAAAACAGGCTCTGAGCAAAAGGCCGCCTTTTTGAGGATATTCCAGCCTCAGCCAAGTTCCTAGCTGAATTCAGCCTCACAAATGATCTCAGTTACACCCCCTGGAGGAAAGTAACCATGCAGCTGAACCCATTCAATACTATAATCAGGAGAAATAATAAAGGATTGTTGTTTTAAGCCGTACAGTTTGGAGTGGTTTGTTATATAGCAACAGGTAACTGAGACATCATGGTTCAGTCAAGTCCTTCTCTTTGCTTTTGAGTCTGTTGCTCTTGTTCCTATTGAGTTGTTATCATTGCCTTCCATTCTACAGAGATTATAATGAGCCTTCACTTTAATGTCACTTTCTTGGCTGTTTTGTGGTACAGTGAAGTATTTTATGTCAGTTAGCCTGCTTTCTGATATTCATATGTTAAAATCTTGAAGCAGAAATTTATAAATGCTCTGAAGAGTATCACCTGGGAAGCTTTTAAAAAGGGATTCTTCATCCCTCCTTCCACTTCCTTACCATGATGGATAAGGAGTGAGTATCCAGCTGCTCTCATAACAGTATACCAGTTAATTTAATCATCTCACCAGGAAAGTTATTTCAATAACACGATTAGGTATTTCCTGAATTTTGATTAAAGGAAAATCAGCATGCTAAACCACATCATAAGGACACAAAAACTATCAGAATAACTCTTTCCTTCAAAAAGTTTAGAATTCAGTTGCACAGGGGTAAAACAGAGCATGGTGCTATCAGATAGCATTCAATAAGACTGTTCTCCAAGTTGCACAACTCTAGGGGGCACCATTCACATAGAAAATAATATGAATAGTGCCTCCCTGAACTGTGTAACACACCACATTCAGCAGTAAAGATAATAAATGCTTTGACTATTACTCAAGTACTCAGTAACACCAATTCCGTGATGATCATTGAATTGACAAGATGGATTCAGACAGCAGTGGTCAGGAAGACCTCACCAAGGAGAGGAGACTGAAGCTTAGGCCTTTGGGAAAGGGATGGGATGAAAGAGTAATCATAGGAGCTAAAAGTCCTAGTTGAGGGTCTCATACCTTCAACTAAGAAAAAATCTTTAATGAGGCTCTAGATGAATATAAGGATCAGTACATACCACTGGATTTACGCTTGAAGCCATGAGCCTTAAAAACTGCCTCTCCCAATTCCATCATTACATGCACCGCAGATAAGATAAGAAAAAGAAAAAAAGTTTCATGTGACCTATGCCCACAGCCTCACTGCAGAGTCCATCTCCTGCCTTGGGGAGCTTAGTTATCTAGAGTCACACAGTAAGGGAACCCTAAGATTCTATGCACAGCCTTTGAATTGGGGTAACAATAACTACAGAGCCCTCATACTAAGTTGCAGCTCAATCTCATTATACTCCTGCTATTTTAAATAAACATGAATAGTAATTCCCAAAACCCAAACTACTCTTCATTTCTTCTTCTGACATCTTCAGAGTGTGTAGAGGGCTTCAGTGGGCTGAATATGCAGCCAAATGAGGTCTAAAGAAGAGTGTCTAAAGCAGCTCCCCAAGGTGGTCACACAGCTTTAGTCAGCGCCTTCTAACACTCTCCAGAAAAACATAAAGTATCTGTGCTAGTTTGAGAGATATATCAAACCAGGCCAAAATAAAACCATACTTCAAGGAAAAAAAATGTTAATTAAAATATATAACAGGGGAAGATGGCAGAGTAGGAAGCTCCAGGAATCAGTTCCTCCACCTAAACAACTGTTGAACTGGCAGGAACTACCTGAATCAATTATTTGAATCTCCAGATTTTAGTAGGACACTGTTCTTGTTTGCTAGCTGCTGGAATGCCATATACCAGAAATAGAACAGTTTTTAAAAACGGAAATGTATTAAGCTGCAAGTTTACAGTTCTAAGGCCATGAAAATGTCCCAACCAAAGCAAGTCTATAAAAATGTCCAAATTAAGACACCCACAAGAGATTACCTTCACTCAAGAAAGGTCAATGAAGTTCTGGGTTTCTCTCTCAAGTGGAAAGGCACATAGTAAACATGACAGCATCTGCTTGTTTTCTCTCCAGGCTTCTTGTTTCATGAAGCTCCCCAGGGGGCATATTTCTTTTTCAGCTCCAAAGATCTCTGGCTGTGCAGGCTCTTGTGGTTCTCAAGGCTCTGAAGCTTTTTTCCAAAATGTTTCAAAGCATTCCAGTAAACTAATCAAGACCCACCTGGAATGGGTGGAGTCACATCTCCTCATAATCAAAGGTTCACTCCCACAATTGGGCATGTCACATCTCTATGGAGGTGATCTAATCAAGTTTCCAACCTACAGTGCTGAATTGGGATTAAATGAAAGGGATCTGCAAGATGGATCAGGATTAAAACGTGGCTTTTCTAGGGCATATAATCCTTTCAAACTGGCACAGACACTGCAACAACAGAAAGGAGCAGGAAGAAATTATGATAAACAACTGTGAGTTCCACCTTCCCTGCAGCAGCTGCCATTCACCTTCCCCCAGCCTGGAGGTGGGTGGCACTGGGGACTGCAGCTCAGGCTTCCCACACAGCTTCCTGGTACCAGGGCGGGGCATTAAGATCTAGTACTCCACATTTGGGAGGGGGGAGTGCGAAGGGGGGAAGTGTTTTCTAATCACTGGTCACTGCTTTTCATTAACTATTTCAGATCACGGAGGATCCGTTCTGAGGGCTGCCATTGTTCCAACCTCCTCGGGCAAAAACAGCAGAGGAATCTTAAGGATAGTCAAACCTTCCTCAAAACTACAGAAAACAGCCAAAAAAAAACATTTACTGGACAAATGCTCAATCAAGGAAACACAGCGTCAACACCATACAAGTAGCTCCTGGTACTTTTGCTGGCCCCTTCCCCACCCCCCATCCCCCACAAGATGGGTTGGAGGAAGCTTGCACTCCCCTTATGGGTAACTGGCCCTGTTTGAGAAGGAGCAGAATGGTCCTTTTGCACATACTGGAGTGCTTGTAGTAAGTGACAGTCTATCAGGTAGAAGTCTGAGGGACTGAACAGGGGAACTCATCTTAGTCTCACACTCCCAGAGATCTTCTTAAGGGCAGAGAAGTGGCTTTTGTACATTTTCATTTTAGCACCTGTAGGAAGTAAGACATGGAGTTATGTACCACATAATACAATACAATAGGACTGACATTTATAATTACCCATATGGTTATCCACTGTCTAGTTTGCTTTCCTTTCAGTCTGGAGAACTTCCTTTAGCATTGCTTGTAGGACAGGTCTAGTGGTAATGAACGCCATCAGCTTTTGTTTATCTAGGAATGTCTTAACCTCTCCCTCATTTTTCAAAAATTCTTGGTTGACAGCAATTTACTTTCAGCACTTTAAATATTTCTCCCACTGCCTTCTCGCCTCCATGGTGTCGGATACAAAACTGACACTTAACCTTATTGAGATTCTTTTGTACATAACTCATTGCTCTTCCTTTGCAGCTTTCAGAACGCTCTTCTTGTGCTTCGCTTTTGGCAGTTTGATTATGGTGTGTCTGGATATAGTTGTTTTTTAATTTGTCCTATATGGGGCTTATTGGGCTTCTTGAATGCTTATATTCATGTCTTTTGTTAAGTTTAGGAAGTTTTCTGCCATTATTTCTTTGAATAATCCTTCTGCCTCTTTCTCTCTTCCTTCTCTCTCTAGGATTACCATAATGTATAAAAGATATGATTTTAAAAAGTACAGAATCTCAAATAAATATGAAATCAGGCATTAATGGAAGAACTGAGGGTCAAAAAATGCATGGGTTACAAAAACAGTACAGTAAAATGCATAAGAAAGTCCTGCGTTATCAGTAGTTATTTTAAATATAAATGGATTAAACTCTACAGTCAAAAGGCTGAGATTGGCAGAAAGGATTTTTTAAAAGCATGACCCAGCTCTATGCTGTTTACAAGAGACTCAACTTAAATTCAAAGACATAAGTAAGTTGAAAGTGAAAGAATGGAAAAAATATTCTATACAAGCAGTAACCAAAATGTTCTAGTTTGCTAGCTGCCGATATGCAATATACCAGAAATGAATGGCTTTTAAAAGGGGGGATTTAATAAGTTGCTAGTGTACAGTTCTAAGACCAAGAAAATGTCCCAATTAAAGCAAGTTTATAGAAATGTCCAATCACAGGCATCCAGGGAAAGATACTTTGAGTCAAGAAGGCTGATGAAGTTCAGGATTTCTCTCTCAAGTGGAAGGGCACATGGTGAACACAGTCGGAGTTTCTCTCTCATCTGGAAGACATATTTCCCCCAATCCCAGCTTAACAACCTCTCTTGATTGGGTTACATCTCCAGGGAGATGATCTAATTACAGATTCAAACATACAGTATGACTAGGGATTATTCTGCCTTTGTGTAATGGTATTTAGATTAAAACATGGCTTTTCTAGGGGACATACATCCTTTCAAACTAGTACAGATAACTATACTAATATCAGGTAAAATAGACGTTAAGTCAAAAACTGTTATGAGGGACAAAGAAGGTCACTATATACTGATAAAAAGGTCAATTCAAAAAGACATAAAAATTAGAAATATATATGTACTTAACAACAGAGTTTCAAAAATATATGAAAGAAATATTGATGGATTTGAAGGGGGAAAATACAGTTCTACATTAATAATAGGAGACTTGAAGTACACCACTTGAAATAATGCATAGAACATCTAGACAGAAGTTCAATAAGGAAATAGAAGACTTGAATGATACTCCAAACCAATTAGTTGTAACAGACATATATAAAACACTCCACCAAACAGCAGCAGAATACATCTCATCTGTAGCGCACATGGATGATTCTCCAGGATAGACCATATATTAGGTCAAAGTCTCAATACAAGTCTCAATAAATAAAAAATCTGAAATCATACCATGCATCTCTGACCACAGTGGAATGAAGTTAGAAATCAGTAACACCTAGGAGAAAACATAGGGAATCCTCTTCAAGACCTTATATTAGGCAATGGCTTCTTAGACTTTACACTCAAAGCATGAGCAACAAAAGAAAAAGTAGATAAATGGGACTTCATTAAAATTAAAACTTTTGTTCATCAAAGGACCTTATCATGAAAGTAAAAGGATAACATACACAATGGGAGAAAATATTTGGTAACCGCATATTCAACAAGTGTTTAATATCCAGATTTATAAAGAAATCCTACCATACTACCAAAAAAGGACAAGCAAGCCAATTAAAAAATGGAAAAAAGGACTTGAATAAACATTTCTCCAAAGATCTACAAATGGCCAAAAAGCACATGAAAAGATATTCAACATCACTAGCCGTTATGGAAATGTAAATCATAGCCACAATGAGATATCATTTCACACCCACTAGAATAGCTATTATGTTTTTTAAAATGGAAAGCTGCAAGTGTTGGAGAGGATGTGAAAATTGGGAGCATTCGTTCATTGTTGGTGGAAACGTAAATTGGTGCAACCACTGTGGAAGAGAATTTGGCAGTTTCTCAGAAATTTAAGTATAGAATTACCATATGACCCAGCAATCCCACTTCTAAATATATACCCAAAAGATTGGAAGGCAAGGACTTGAACAGATAATTGAAAAACTGGTCATCGTGACAACATTATTCACAATTGCCCAAAGGATGGAAGCAATTCAAAGTGTCTATCTCCAATGAATGAATAAATAAAATGTGGTATATACATACAAAGGAATATTTTTCAGCCATCAAAAGGAATGAAATTCTAAAATATGTAACAACATGGAATGAATTTTGAAGACATCATGTTGAGTGAAATAATCCAGACACGAAAGGACAAATATTGTATGATCTCACTGGTATGAAATAATTAGACTAAGCAAACCCACAGAGTCAGAAACAAGAACGTAGGTTGCCAGGGGCTGGGGTGAGGGTAAAGAAGGGGTTTTTAATGCTTAAACTGTACAGAAAAACAATTTGTTCATGGAATTGTGGTGGTAGTAGCACAACATTGTGAACATAATTAAAAACACTGGATTATTATATATTTGAATATTGTTTAAAAGGGAAATTTTAGGTTGTATATGTTACTTGAATAAATTTTTTTAAAACCCTAAGATTGTACAACACAAACAGTGACCCCTAATGTTAACCATGGACTACAGTTAATAGTACAATTATAAAAATGTTTTTTCATCAGTTGCGATAAATGTACCACAAAATGCAAGGTGTTAATAAAAGGAGGCATATGGGAACTCAGTATTTTCTGCATGACTTTTCTGTTAATTTACAATTTTTCTGATAAATTCTTTTTAACTAAATACTCTTGAAAATATATATAATAAGTCATATCCCACGACATGAGCCCTCTATGTCAGTGGCTGATACAGACTACTGAATCATGTCAAAGACTAGACTGCTAAATAAGAGAAGACTTAGGACACGGAGATCATATCACCACAGGTTTACAGAGCCTCCCTGCAAGACTAACAGGTTCTGGTGGAGGAAAAATAAGCATAATTTTCTATTGGTCCAAGATAAAGTATAACTCAGTCATAGAGGACATTTTATGCAAATGCCACTGGCCAATTACCACTGCATTGGTGAGAATATTTTGTGAGGGGAAGAAAGCAGTCCCTGTGCGATTTGGGTTACTGGTGGGTACTTTATGAATGGAAGGAGGATGAGCTGGGACCCTGCTTATTGGCCCAGAAAAATGAATCCAGGCGTATGGTATTGCATAAATACTTATTGCAAATGAATATGAGGAAGCTGCTGTGTTGGTCAGGCAGAGAGAATGTGACAAGGACACAGCTCCCCCTGAGAAGAGAAATGATTCATCTGACTGGGGAAATGGTAAGAAGAAGGTATCAGGCATGTATGGCTGAGACCCTTCTGGGATCTATATGGCCTTTCTTTGTCTTAGTTGCAGCCCCTATTGTGCTGGCGCAAATTGGTTCATAATCTGTGGGTACATGGAAGTCTCATTCTCCAGCAAAACTTTTATTTTGATCATTGTCAGTCTGACTCTCATGTTTTGTTTTCCAGGAGAGAATGGTGCTATGATGCTTTTTCTAAAATCCCAGAATGGACTTCTCACCCTCTCTTACCTGCTGAGAAAGAAACTGTCTTTGCTCTGCCTAGCTTCCAGGAACTCTGCTGTAATAAACTCAGTATTGGGTAAAACAGATCCCAGGAGAGTTCAAGAAAGGTCAAATTAATTTACCTGAGAAAGGGCATGGAGCTCATCTTGAAAGAATATAATAGATCTGGATGGTAAAATGATAAATTTAGGGTTGAAATTTACAGAAATGAAACCTCAGGTAGGTGATGAGAAGCAGCTGGGGTGATGGGAGGACTTTTGGAAGAGAGTACTCTAGAGAGAATATTCAGGAAGTTTTGCTGTATGGTGGTTGGCAAAGTTACCCTTTCACTCCTTCTTCATGAGACATTTGTCTTGACTAACAAACATTTCTTTTTAAGGTGCATAATGGTATAATTATTGAGCCAGGCTTGGATTCTTTTGGATGTGAAGTATGCTGAGACATCTATAGGCAACTCCATTTTACTCAGACTGTAACACAATTAGCACAAGGAAAGGAAAACAAATGCTCCTAAAGTGTTGTTTCAGAACACGAGTACCATGAAATGTTAATGTGCTCAATAAAATAAATTTAGAGACCTCTTTATCACCTGCTAGGGATGTATGATGGATAGTAACATTCCAGTCAAGATTCTGGGAAAATAATCCAAAAAGGAGCTCATTTTTACCTTAACCAGCAACTCCCAAATTCAATTATCCCAGAACTCTTTTTCCCTGGAAGACACTCTGAGAACTCTAGCATGAAGGATAAAACAGTAATTCCCAAAATTACTGCTTGCTGATAAGGGGTAAGGGAAGACCTTGAATGTTATTACCAGGAGATAAGGCATTTATATCTCTGCCCATGAAGAAACTGTTTTAATACAACCCTTCATCCAAGAAGAACTCTCACCATGAAGGAAAGGTGAGAAAAAAATAGGGGGCGGGGGAGCAAGATAAGCTGCTATGACCACAGAGAGCAGGAAAATGCTGATCTTGCCGAAAAAGCAGCAAGAGCTAAAGATGCAGGAAGGACAGAAAGCATTGCATAGCCAGAGCCAGTAATTGCAGAGAACATTAAAGGGAAACCTTCCATAAACTCAATCGAGAACTCAATGCTAAAAGACTGCATAAATAAAGATTAGAACTTTGAAACAGGAAATTAATACCTTGAAGCAGGAAAAGGCTAGGGCAAAAACAAGGTGATACCCACAAAAGCGAATCCAAACCAGACCAGAACCAGTTACTGAGACCACACTAGTTAAATGTTATCCCTACTTCCTCAATGAAGTGTCACTGAAGTGTGATATGAACAGCAAGACTAGCCTTACTACCTACTATATATGATTATAATTTATTGAATATAAGTTATTATAGGTGAATATGTGAAATAACTTGTATGTTCTCAGAAATAAGTACCTTTCTCAACTTCATAAAGTCCTGAATTAAATAAACCCACTAACTAAAAATCTAAATAGGTCAATAACTACAAAAGAAATTGAAAATGTAATCAATGGTCTCATTTTGAAACTGGCACATGGCAAGGGTTCTATTCAGTGAGTTCTCCCAAAACTTTAAGAAACAACTGCAGTTTGTGTTTTCTTTTGATTTCCCCAAGGGGAAATGACAGAAAGGTCTTCAATTCATTCTAGTAGACCAATATACCCTATCACCAAAACAGGATAAAAAGGAGAGCATCCTCTTAAAACAAAATCAGTAACTAGTAAATATATTAATATATCCCAAATTAAAGGGTAAAAGCAAATATAGCAGTATATTTTTAAGTAAACCATAATGCAAAAAGAATTCAGTTTTAGAATGTCTATTAATATAATTTGCTACTTAAATAGATAAATGGAGAAAAGCCATATGCTAGCTTTTTTCCCCCAGCAAATTGACAAAAACTCCAAAAGATTAATAAAATCCAGCATGGATGCCTATATTAGTCAGGGTTCTCTAGAGAAACAGAATCAGCAGGAAATATCTGTAGATATAAAATTTATAAAAGTGTCTCATGTAACTGTGGAAACATAGACTCCAAAATCCGTAGGGCAGGCTGTGTAGCTGACGACTCCGATGGAGGGTCTGGATGAACTCCACAGGAAAGACTCACTGGCCAAAGCAGAAAGAGAGCCTGTCTGTTCTGAATCCTTCTTAAAAGGCTTCCAGTGATTAGATTAAGCAAAACTCATTGCAGAAGACACGCCCCTTGGCTGATTACAAATGGAATCAGCTGTGGATGCAGCTGACATGGTCATTATTTAATTCTATGAAATGTCTTCATAGCAATAAACAGGCCAGCACTTGCCCAACCAGATAAACAGGTACCACCACTTGGCCAAATTGACACATGAACCTGACCATGACAGTCCATCCCTGCTCAACTTGGCAGCTATATTCATCACTTTAAACCATACCAAATTTCTAAATAGAAAACAAGAAAGGACATGTTTTTTCCTTGCCTAACAATACTCAACTGTCCTGCATACAACTGGAAACACATTAAATCTCCCCAGAATAGGGTGCAAGTCCTTGGGTAATAGTCATTCTTAAACTTGATACCTTACAACCTTAATACTATAACATGAACAAAACAGCATTACAGTCCTCATTTCTATAACTGATCACGTGGTTGTAGTTCATATTGATTACTACCTTCTTACACTACCCATTCCATGTTCCCTTTACCCTCAGCAAGCACTTCAGCTGGCTGTGGTTCTTTGACTGGTGGGTTGACCCAAACCTTTATTCCTGAAGTTTCATAACCATTGGTAGTCCTGCCTGGATTGGGTTATTGCAGTTTTCCATTGATTTTAATCACAGGGCATGGTAGAACTAAAAGACACCCTAGGGGGATCTCTTATATTCCAGGAAAACTCTTCTTTACCTCCATTGTGTAGTTGCAATCCTAATTCCCCCTGATAGTCAGGATCAATCACCCCAGACAACAATGTAATCCCCTTCTTGGCTTGTTGATCCAAGGGCATAACTAGCCCAAAGTGGCCAGGTGGCAGTCTTAGATTCCAGTTCAATGGAAGTATTGTTGAGTCTCCTGGTGGAAGCACTCCCCCTTTTGGAACTAAAACCTGTAGACCAGCAGAACTCAAGGTCACAGGGACAGAAGCAAAAATTTTCCTAGTGGATCACTAGGGGTGATAGTGAGTGGTGCCACTCCCATTTCCACCCCTTGGTTCTTGGACCCATGGATCCTGACTATAGGAGAAATAGCATACAGTGGATGCTGATTTAGAGCATACACAGCTTCCTGGAGAACATTACTCCAGCCCTGCAAGGTATTGCCACCTAGTTGGCACCATAATTGAGTTTTCAAAAGGCCATTCCACCATTTTATCAATCCAGCTGCCTCTGGATGATGGGGAACATGGTAAGACCAGAGAATTCCATGAGCATGTGCCCATTCCCGCACTTCATTTGCTGTGAAGTGTGTCCCCTGATCAGAAGCAATGCTGTGTGGAATACCATAATGATGGATAAGGCATTCTGTAAGCCCATGGATGGTAGTTTTGGCAGAGCATTGTGTTCAGGGAAAGCAAACCCATATCCAGAGTATGTGTCTATTTGGGTTAGAACAAATCACTGCCCCTTCCATGAAGGGAGTGGTCCAATGTAATAAATCTGCCATCATGTAGTCAGCTGGTCACCTTGGGGAATGGGACTGAATATGGGTCTCTACTGCTGGTAGATTCGGCAGTCAGCAGTGGCTGTCACCAGGTCAGCCTTGGTGAGTGGAAGTCCATGTTGCTGAGCCCATGCATAACCTCCATCCCTACCACCATGACCACTTTGTTCATGAGCCCACTGGGCAATAACAGGAGTTGCTGGGGAAAGAGGCTGACTGGTATCCACAGAACGGGTCATTTTATCCACTTGATTATTAAAACCTTCCTCTGCTGAAGTCACCTTCTGGTGTGCATTCACATGGGACACAAATATCTTCATGTTTTTAGCCCACTCAGAAAGGTCTATCCACATACTTCTTCCCCAGACCTCTTTGTCACCAATTTTCCAATTATGGTCTTTCCAAGTCCCTGACCATCCAGCCAAACCATTAGCAACAGCCCATGAGTCAGTATATAAACACACCTCTGGTCAGTTTTCCTTCCAAGCAAAATGAACAGCCAGGTGCACTGCTCGAAGTTCTGCCCACTGGGAGGATTTCCCCTCACCACTGTCCTTCAAGGACACCCCAGAAAGGGGTTGTAATGCTGCAGCTGTCCACTTTCAGGTGGCACCTGCATATCGTGCTGAACCATCTGTAAACCAGGCCCGGGTTTTCTCTTCCTCAGTCAATTCACCGTAAGGAACACCCCAAGAGGCCATAGCTCTGGTCTGGGAAAGAGAAGGTAATGTGGCAGCAGGAGTGGAAACCATGGGCATTTGTGCCACTTCTTCATGTAACTTACTTGTGCCTTCAGGACCTACTCTGGCCCTATCGCATATATACCATTTCCATTTTATGATGAAGTACTGCTGCACATGCCCAACTTTATGGCTTGGTGAGTCAGACAACAGCCAACTCATGATAGGCAACTTTGGTCTCATGAGATGGTGGCCTATGGTTAAGCATTCAGTCTCTACTAAGGCCCAGTAGCAGGCCAAAAGCTGTTTCTCAAAAGGAGAGTAGTTATCTGCAGCAGATGGTAAGGCTTTGCTCCAAAATCCTAAGGGTCTGCATTGTGATTCTCCTATAGGGGCCTGCCAAAGGCTCCAGACAGCATCTCTATTTGCCACTGACCCTTCCAGCACCATTGGATCTGCTGGATCATACAGCCCAAGTGGCAGAGCAGCTTGTACAGCAGCCTGGACCTGTTGCAGAGCCTCCTCTTGTTCAGGTCCCCACTCAAAATTAGCAGCTTTTCTGGTCACTTGATAAATGGGCCAGAGTAGCACACCCAAATGAGGAATATGTTGTCACCAAAATCCAAAGAGACCAACTAGGCATTATGTCTCTTTTTTGATCATAGACAGGGCCAGATGCAGCAACTTATCCTTCACCTTAGTACAGATATCTTGGCATGGCCCACACCACTGGACACTTACAATTTTCACTGAGGTGGAAGGCCCCTGTATTTTTGTTGGATTTATCTCCCATCCTCTGACATGCAGATGCCTTACCAGTAAGTCTAAAGTAGTTGCTACTTCCTGCTGACTAGCTCCAATCAACATGATATCATCAATATAATGGACCAGTGTGATGTCTTGTGGGAGGGAGAAATGATCAAGTTCCCAGCGGACAAGATTATGACATAGGGCTGGAGAGTTGATATACCCCTGAAAGTATATTGCTGACCATGCCAGGTGAAAGCAAACTGTTTCTGGTGGTCCTTACTAACAGCTATTGAGAGAAAAGCATTTGCCAGATTAACAGCTGCATACCAGGTACGAGGTGATGTGTTGATTTGCTCAAGCAATGATACCACATCCAGCACAGGAGCTGCAATTGGAGTTACCACTTGGTTGAGCTTATGATAATCCACTGTCATCCTCCAACACCCATCTGTTTTCTGCACTGGCCAAACAGGAGAGTTGAATGGGGAAATCACCACCCCTACATCCTTCAAGTCCTTAAGAGTGGCAGTAATCTCTGGAATCCCTCCAGGAATCTGGTGTTGCTTCTAATTTACTATTTTGCTAGATAGGGTCAGCTCTAGTGACTTCCACTTGGATTTTCCCACCTTAATAGCCCTCACCGTATGAGTTAGAGAACCAATGTGGGGATTCTGCCAGTTGTTCAGTATGTCTATTCCAATTATACATTCTGGAACTGTGGACAGACCTGAGCTAAAACTCCATTGATCACCTGACCTCCATAAGCCCCCACTCTGACTGGTGGATGAGAGTGACGTTTTGGGTCCCCTGGAATTAATGTCACTTCTGAATCAGTATCTAATAATCCCCGAAATATCTGATCATTTCCTTTTCCTCAGTGCTAGGTTACCCTGGTAAAAGGCCATCGGTCTCCTTGGGGAAGGCTTGGAGGAAGATAAACAGTATAAATTTGTGGCAGTGTAACAGGGTTCTCTCCCAAAGGGACCTGGCCTCCCCCTCATTCAAGGGGCTTTGGGTTTGTAAATTGTCTCAAATCTAGAAATTGATTAAGGGGCTGTGACTCCGTGCTTTTGTAATTCAAATTAGACTTCTGTCCACTTGACCTAGAACTCTTTAGTTTATACAGCTCAAATCAGGATTTAGTAGACTGACCATCTATTGTACTTCTAGGTTTGCCATGATTTACTAGCCAATGCCACAAGTCTCTGTGACTCAGATTATTTTGACTCCTGCTTTGAGTCTGCTGTCCATTATGATAGCCATGTCCACCTTGTCTTTGGCGATTAACTGCTGCCACCTGGCTTCTGTCAACTCAGGATCCCATCATCCCCATTCTGTTTAAGGATTCCAGCTCAGTGGCAGCAGTTCCTACAGTAATATCTGACCTACAGAGAAGTGCAACCACAGAGCTCTTCAGGGATGATGCCGCTAGTCTCACAAATTTATTTCTCACTGTTCTGGAAAAAGGTGCATCCTCTGGACATTCCTGGGGTGTAAGAGCAGGCTTTGCACGATAAATCTACTCTAACATTCCAATCTCTCTAAGCCTCTGGATCCCCTCATCTACATTATACCAGGGCAGTTCTGGCATTTCAACCTCAGGTAATGTCAGCCACCTTTTGATCCATGTTTCAACCAACCATCCAAACAAACTGTTAATAACTTTTCTAACCCCTCGAGCTATAACATTGAATGCAGAATCTCTGCTTAGTGGGCCCATATCAATAAATTCAGCCTGATCCAGCCTTATATTCCTCCCACCATTATCCCACACCCTTAAAATCCATTGCCACACATATTCCTCTGATTTCTGTCTACATAAATTGGAAAACTCACAAAGTTCTTTTGTAGTATAATGTACCTCCTCATGTGTGATACTTTGTACTTCACCTTTAGGGGCCTGTTGGGACTTTAGTCTAGTTATAGGTCTAGAAGAAATGAGGGGTGGTGGGGGCGGGTCATGAAAAGAATTAGAAATATCTTCCAAGCCATTTGCTTCAGGGCCTTCATTTGCAGTTTCATCTGGTGAAACAGGATTAATCACTCTAGGGCTAATCCCTTCAGGAGGAGGTTGGGTGGCCAACTCCTCAGCGCAGGCTGGAGGTGGGGTGACTATGTCTTCAGGGCAGACTATTACAGGGTTATCTAGAGTAGACTCAGGATGAGCTAGGGTTTCAACCTCTCTGCAACATTTTTATCAATCCATATGTTGCTATCCCATTTTTCAGGGTCCCACTCCTTTTCAATCAATGCCCTCACTTTAATGGCAGACACTATGCAAGATTGAGATTTCAGTTTACATCATAAATTTGCTACTGTAACAATAAGATTCTGAGACTGATTTTCAGAGACCTCAAGTCTACAGCTACAGGAAATAAGATTTTCCTTCAGGACACTCATAGAAACATTCACCTCTGTAGCATGGTGAGTAAGCTTCTCATTTAAAGCCTTAAGCCCATCTCCTTTACTCACTGATGTATACAGTATATCTAACAACAACCAACCAACATCTCTATACCTCCTATTTCCACAAAACTCTGTAAAGGTGCCAAAAACATTATCCCCCACAGCCTGGCTTCATACAAGAAAAGCATTGGAAGAATCAAATGATGATATTTTTACTATTTTATTTTTTTTGCCAACTTACCCCATGGAGTGGCAGTATCATTCTGAGTATGGGGATCAGAGTCCTTAGTGCCTTTGAGTCCAGTCAGAGTAGAAAACCAATCATAAAAACCCATTTTCGAGATTCTATTTCTTAAGAGCCACTCTTGGTACCAAGATGTATTAGTCAGGGTTCTCTAGAGAAACAGAATCAACAGGAAATATCTGTAGATATAAAATTTATAAAAGCATCTCACATAACTGTGGGAAAGAAGAGTCCAAAATTTGTGAAGCTGATGACTCCATTGAAGGGTCTAGACGAACTCCACAGGAGAAGCTCACCAGCCAAAGAAGGAATAGAGCCTGTCTTTTCTGAATTCTCCTTAAAAGGCTACCAGTGATTAGATTAAGCATCATTTATTGCAGAAAACATTCCCCTTGGCTGATTACAAATGAAATCAGCTGTGGATGCAGTCAACATAGTCATGATTTAATTCCATGAAATGTCTTCATAGCAACAGACAAGCTAGCACTCATCCAACCAGATAAATGTGTATCACCATTGGCCAAGTTGACACATGAACCTGACCATGACAGTACTGGACAAACAAACACCTTTCTATGCTGTTGGTGGACATTTAATTGGTAAGGTGTTTTTTGTAGGACAACATGGCAGGTTCTAAGAATTTTCCTCCTGTAGAAATACCCTTACCTGTGCAGAAAGACATTTACAATGAAATTATTGCAGTTTGTTTGTAATTAAAACTCGATTTGGAAAAAGGCAAATGTTCATGAATATGGATGGATATGATTGAATAAATTATGGATATATCCAAAATATGGGGTGTTATTCATCTATTGAAAAGAATGCAGTATAATCAACCATATGTGGGACTTGTTTGGATTCTGATTCAAACAAACCAACTATACAAAACATTTATGAGATAATTGGAGAAATTTGAACACTGGCTAAGTATTGAAGTTATTGATGATTTATTTTTAACTTTTTAGGTATAGTATGGGACTGTGGTTTCAAAAAGTATCACCCCCATTTTTTGGAGACACCTAATAAAATATTTGAAAATGAAATTATATGACACCTTGACTTTTCTTCAAAATAATCCAGTGTAAGAGGGAGAAGAAAGAAGTTGGAGGAGGGCAGTTGTTAGGTATTAAACAATAGTGCTCATAAGTTGATAATTCTTTAAGTATTTTGGAGTACTATTTTCTTCATTTTGAGGTATGTTTGAGATTTGCAAAAGTTATTCCAAAGGAGCAGAAATTTGAAGTCCTTATTTCCTCCGGGTAAAAAAAGAATGACATGAAATATCTTCAAGGCATAGCCCTGTGCTGATAAAGTTTCTTTCTCCCCTATGTCAATTGAGGACACTCATTTTGCCTCCCAAAATTGTTCTTCTTTGACCTACACACCTGAGGGCTGGAAGTAGGACACAGACAATTTAAAAGCAGAAAATACTGGGCAATCCTCTACCTGACCATGACAGTACTGGACAAACAAACATCGTTATATGCTGTTGGTGGACATTTAATTGGTAAGGTGTTTTTTGTAGGACAGCATGGCAGTTTCTGCCACCCTTCAGCCCCAGAAGATGCCCCAAGGACTCCCACTTGACCTTGCCCACTGACTTCTCCATTAGGAACTGTGGAAATGCTCAGAGAGGTGGCTCTTATTAGCTTACCCACTCCTAAAGCCTTCATCTAATAGCAGTGAATATATCCCTACCTTACAAAGGTTTGCATCTGCTATTTAGTTTTTCAAAACTAACATAGCAAACTACAAAAAAATTAAGCCAAGAGCCAGTTACTTCAGGGGATAGGAAGAGTGATATAATTGTGGAGGGGCATAGAAAGGGGCTTCCAAGGTACTGATAATGTTCTATTTATTAACTAAGAATATGTTTTTAAAAAACTGTTCATTTTTTAATTATTCTTCTTTTAACTATATATACATACTATGTATGTTTTATATACCTTTCTGCGTATATGATTTATTTTTATACAAGTTTAAATCTCAAGATACATTTCTATGTATAAAAAGAATAATATATAATGTGTGGCCTTCTTATATACATACAATACATATTTACGTGCAGAGACAGAAAAAAGTTTAAAGGAAACACATTTAACTGTTAACACTGGCTACTACTGTGCAGTGGCATATGTACAGTGGAGTGAGATTGGAGGTGGCATTGCAGTGGCACTATCATTTTCCCCTCTATATATTTCAATATCATTTTAAAATTTTTATAAACTGGTATAATTTTGGTATTATTTTATCAAGAATCTTTCCATATTTTCAGTTTTGGTTTTTGTTTATTTGTTTTTTAATCCCTTTGGTGTCTGAGTTAGTCTCTCCATTGAACTAGTCTTCAATGGGCAAACCAGGTACCCCTCAGAGCAATACTCTCAAATTTAGAATGAAACAAGAATACCTGGAGAACTTGTTTAAAAGGCAAATTCCTGAGCCCCAATTCAAGAGAACCTAATTCAGCAGGATTGGTATAGAATCTAGAAATTTTACCAAAACACAGGTAATCTGGATAAGGGGGGCACATTTTGAGAAAAACCTTCTTCACAGAATGCCAACTTGATGAAGCTTATTTTTATCTGGGTGTGTTTCATCTATCTGAATTGAGACTTAGAACTCTAAATAGTATGGGAGGTATGGAAATATTTTTGGAATGCTTACTATGTGCCGTGTCAAAGTTTAGGGACACTCAAATCAATTGGCCAAGCCCTTGATTTTGAGGCTTACTCTTGTGAACTTATGTAGGTAGCAGAGAAGTTCAGACTACCTATAGGCATGCCTAAGTTACTTCTGGAAGACCTCTTTTGTTGCTCAGATGTGGCCTCACTCTCTCTAAACCCAATTCTGCAAGTGAAATCATTGCCCTCCCCACTACATGAGACATGACTTCCAGAGGTGAGAGTTTCCTTGATGATGTGGGAGATGACTCCCAAGGATGAGTCTGGCTCTGGTACCACAGGATCAACAATTTCATTCTGACCAAAAGAGGGAAAGAAGTACAACTAATAAAGTATCAGTGGCAGAGAGAGTTCAAATAGAGTCGAGAGGCCACTCTGGAAGTTATTCTTATGCAAGCTACAGTTAGACCTTGCAACCTATCATAACATGCCAAACCCCAACCAAGACCATTCCAGCCAATCCTAAAGAACACCTAGGGTAATATGTAAGATTCCACAAGGGTTTTATGCACTCTACTGTAACTTTCCAGAAACCTGCAATCTCCAGATGGGTCCCTGGGCCAGAGGTCCTGAAACCTAGAGGGGCCACCCTCTCCAGAACATCAGATAGCTCCATCTCCCTACTCCATATTAGTGACAGACCCTTTCAACATGAAAACGTTAGAATTGCCATAGCCCAAACACCCCTAAAGAGAGGGATAGAAAGATTAAACATGATCTTATACAAAGAAGATAGGATTTAACAAATGACTATGATTGCTGAATCATCACACTGACAACCTCTTTAGCCTCCAGCATCTTGAAGCAGATAGAAGTAAAAACCTAAAATTGTGAAGTTAGATTGGGAATTCCATGGGATACCCATGCCAAACTCTGAAATATGTTCTACAACTAATTGTGGTGCTGTGCTTTGAAATTTACTGCTTTTTTATATACATGTTATTTTTTACAAAACAGAAAAAAAAGTTCATTGTGATGATAAATATTTATGCCTTCTAGCCTCCTATGTTCTGGAGCAGCTAGAAAGAAAAATCTGAGAAGATCATCTGGTAGCCCATGAGAAACTCTGGGATCTACCATGTAATTACTGGTTGAAGAGTGCTTTGAGAACTATTGCTTTTTTCTTTTTTTGCTTTAGTATATATGTTATATTATACAATAAAAAAGTTAAAGTCTAAAAATAAAATAAAATAATAATAATACTATAAAAAAATTTATAGTATTATAAATATGCTCAGAGATACATGAACTGTGTTCAGGGACTTCTGATTCCACCAGTTCTACAGAATTTTTCAGCTAATAGAATTCTTTGAAACTAGATCAGCAAAATTCTGTTTCAATGAACCATTTGTTTCCTAGGCCACAAAAATAGCTTTTGTGAATAAAACACTACATTAAAAATGGTGTTTGTGAAGACATCATTTTACCTGAAATATAGGTGAACATGCTTTGGAAATGAGATTGCCTTTTATATGTATTGCTGTTGTTTGGTAAGCTTGCCATTACAACTAATTAAAGTCTTAGTTCCTTCCTCTGGTTTCTGAATCTTGGGAGTTGCTGCTCATAAAAAGGCATGGCTGTGTGGGCAGCCAACAATGAAAGCTCTTTGGTCTTTATTCAAACAGCAGACATTATTTTCAATAATCAACCAATCATTTTACCTCTGTAATCCTCTTTTCCTTCATTTCTGTCTCCCTCCTTTCCATGACTGTTTGATCCAGCTTTGACATTTAATTCTTTGATTTTATCAATCTGTAATATCCAATAGCCTTTATCAATGCCTTTCCAGAAATTCATCAGATGGCTGTGACTATCAGAAGACAGATAGATATGGGGGTTTTGGTTACAGTCTAAAAAGTTAACAATCAGTGGCTGACAGAGTTCAAATGAAGTCATGAGGCTACTCTTATGTAAGTTTCAGCTAGCTATTGCTACTGTCATGGTTTGCCAAACCCCAACCAAAATCTTTCCTGCCAACCCTAAAGGACACCTAGGGTTTTCTCTGAGAATCTACAAAGGTTCCAAGCACTATGATTACTTTCCAGAAACCTACAACCTCCAGATGGGTTCTTAGACCATATAAGTCCTGAAACCTAGAGGGGCCAGCCTCTCCAGAACATCAACTAGTTCCAACCCCTATCCCATATGATCAACAACCCTTTCCAACATGAAAAAGCAAGGATAGGTGTAGCTCAAATACTCCTAAAGATTGGGAGAAAAGTCAAAGGAGAAGGTGGAGTTATAATAGAGAAGTCAAGATTTAACAAATGAATAAGACTGCGGAATCAATATATTGATACTTCTTTTAGTCTCCAGTGCTTTGGAGTAGCCAGTAGTAAAAACCTAAAATTGTGGAATCATAACCCATACCAAACTCTGAAATCTGTTCTTTAACCAATTGCTGCAGTGTGCTTTGAAATTTATTACTTTTTAGTACATATATTATTTTTCACAATTAAAAAAAAGTTAGCAAACAGATGCAATAATTTGGTACATGAATTTTATCCCAATAAATCTGATATTAATTTTTAAAAGAAGAAATGAGTTAATACTGACCCACCCTCTAAAGCACTGATACAAAGTCACATACTGCTTGTTCTAGTTTGCTAGCTGCCAGAATGCCACATACAAGAAATGGAATGGCTTTTAAAAGGGGGAATATATTAAGTTGTAAGTTTATAGCCCTAAGGCTGTGAAATTGTCCAAATTAAAGCAAGTCTAATAAAATGTCCAAATTAAGGCACCAAAAAGAGGTTACCTTCATTCAAGAAAGCCATATGAAATTCAGGGTTTCTCTCTCAACTGAAAAGACACATGGCGAACATGATGATGTCTGCTAGCTTTCTCTCCAGATTCTTGTTTCATGAAGCTCCCCCAGGGGTGTTTTTCTTGTTCATCTCCAAAGGTCTCTGGCTGTGGAAGCTCTTTTGTGGCTCTAAAGGGATTCTCTCCAAAATGTGTCCTCTTTTAAGGGATTCCAGTCAAGACTCACCTGGAATGGGTGAAGTTGCATCTCCCTCTAATCAAAAGCTAATACCAACAATCAGGTGATTCACATCTCCCTGGAAACAATTTTAAAACTCCCACCAAGTAATATTGAATGAGGATTGAAGGACATGTCTTTTCTGGGGTCCACAAACTCAAACCAACACATTCCACATTTTGGACCCCAAAAAGACATGTTCCTTCCAAATGCAAAATACATTCATTCCATCACAATATCAGAAAGCCTTAAACCATTTCAGTAACAATACAAATACAATACAAAGTCAGAAATAGTACAAAATCTCATCAAAAACTGTTACAGGCATGGTCTGTCCTAAGGCAAAATTCTCCTCTGGCTCTGGACCTGTAAAATTCAGAACAAGTTATTTTCTGCCAACATACAAAGAAGGCACAGTCATAGGATAAAAACACTCATTTCCAAAGGGAGAAACCAGAAAGAACACAGGGGTCACCAGACCTAAGCAGTTTCAAAAACCTACATGACAGAATCCATTAGATTTCAAAGTCAGAGAGTCATTTATCTTCGGGGCTTTAGAAAGTGGCAGTCGCAGCCTTTCCAAGGGCCGGTGTAATAGCCTGCCTCTCTCCAAATGCAACCTTGGGGGACATTGGGGAGACCACCTCTTCCTCGGCTCCACCCTCTGCAAGCATCAGGGCTGCACCCGAGCTCTCTGCCATCTCCAGGGTACACACTCAGCCCCTCCATGTAGTGGCAACCAGGCTCTCCCCAAACCCCAAGGAATATGCTCCACACTCTCCAAGGTCTGAGGCAGCATGCCTCTTCCACTGCAATGAGGCGGAAGACCCACCCTCTGCCTTTGGGGCAAGCTCACCCTCTCCAGGTACTTGGGTGAGTCTGCTTTCTGACCCAAGGTTTCTTGACTTTAAACTTTAGCTTTCATAGTTGTGCCTCTGAAATTATTTTACCTTCATATTGGCCCTTGTCTGAGCCCCCCAGTCGAGACTGGCAGTGGTTCCTTTTATACAGGTCCCACAGACTCTTGTTGGCTTTCTATGTAGTAAGTAAGGATCATGCCCATCATCAAACATAAGGAGTTTCCAGAAATCCTTCCTGGATAACTCCATTTCCAATCCTGGCTTTTTCGGAAATGGCTGACTGGGTCCACATTTGATTAAATCATCATGTGGGGCACTATTCTCTGGGGTCTCCCTTCCTGGAAGCTCAGAATTTTCCAGAATATCAATTTCTGGTTTCTCTGCACCTAAGAGTTCAGATCTGAGCTTATCTCTTTCCTGTTGCATTTCACTATAAGCTGCAAGGAGAAACCAGGCTACACTTCTCACATTTAATTTGGAAATCTCTACTACTAGACATTCAAGTTCATGGCTTTTAAAATTTGCCTTCCAGCCAAAGCCATTAGTCAATTTTGCCAGATTATCTGCCATTTTAAAACAAGGATTGCCTTCCTTCAAGTTTGCAATAATACATGCCTCATTTCTATCTAAGGCCTTATCAGGGGTATCTTCAGAGTCCACATTTCTACCAATAGTCTCTTCACAGCATTCTAGGCCTTCTCTATCAAACTCCGCACAACTCCCCCAAAATCTTCCCTTTATCCATCTGAAAAGTCATTCCAACATGTTTGATATTGCAAACCACAGCAGCACCCCACTTCTCTGATACCAAATTCTGTTCCAGTTTACTAGCTGCTGGAATGCAATACACTAGAAATGGAATGGCTCTTAAAAGGGGGAATTTATTCAGTTACAAGTTTACAGTTCAAAGGCTGTGAAAATGTCCAAATTAAAGCACGTCTATAGAAATGTCCAAATTAAGGCACCAAAAAGAGGTTACCTTCCCTCAAGAAAGGCACATGAATTTCAGGGTTTATCCCTCAACTGGAAAGACACATGGCAAACATGATGACATCTGCTAGCTTTCTCTCCAGATTCTTGTTTCATAAAGCTCCCCCAGGGATGTTTTCCTTCTTCATCTCCAAAGGTCTCTGACTATGAGGGCTTTTTCGTGGCTCTAAAAGGGGCTGTCTCCAAAATTTGTCCTCTTTTAAGGGATTCCAGTCAAGGCCCATCAGGAATGAGTACAGTCACATCCCTCTCTAATCAAAAGTTAATATTCTCAATCAGATGAGTCACATTTCCATGGGAACAATTAAAAAAACTCCCACCCAGCAATACTGAATGAGGATTAAAGGACATGCCTTTTCTGGGGTCCACAAATTCAAATTAGCACACTGTTCCTCCCTAGAAACCAAACTGTTGCTGGGGACTCATTAACATGAAAGATGAAGACATTTTTCTCTCAGTAGCCAAATAAAACCCAGAAAACCCTCCTTCAAATATTACCAGTAAGGCAAGTGGGATCTCAGTGAGTGGTTTTAACTGATAAAGGCATTTTATTTGCCAGCATTTAAATGTGCCCTTTAAAGATTAAAATCAACTCCAACATCCCTATTTATGGTGGTACACATGTGTATATATAGCAGTCTAGCCATTATTTAAAAAAGCTTTGCATCTTCTTCACACATAATCCAAAATGATGGCAAATTATGATGTGGTGATTTAATCAAGACTTTACATAAGAAAAAATTTATGGACTGAATATGTTCAAAGCTACTTTCTTTTTTAATTTTACTTCCCATTTTTCATGTTCCATCCCATCTTGCCAGTATAATCTCCTCATAATTCATTTTCTAGCTCAGATGAACTTCTAGCTACTTAGGATGGCAGGTACCACAGCAAAAAGATGATGTCATCCTTTAGCTAGCTCCAAATCGCACTATTATTACAGAACCACAAGTACGCTCATTCATTCATCTCAGCTGACATCGCTCCATGAGAAGGTTTGCCAGGGCAAGTGTGAACTCCCTTGGCAATAAAAGCAGTGGAAAGTGCACGTTCATTTTAAACTCCTGAGGTAGAATTTAATAAATCCTGGCTTTTAAAAAATGTATTGTGAATAGGGATGCATTAAATTTTGTCCTCTAACCTGTTCTGATTAGAAACTTCAAAAAAATCTTTACTATAAAAATAATCAGAAATTATTTTTCATTTAAAGGCATGCTTTTCACCCACCAGAAAAAAAAATGCATATTGAAATAGCCTATTTTGCAAATTAGTGCATATTTGTTGAGGAAATGACGTCACACGTTAGTTATTGATTGAATAGGGGTTGGGGCAAAAATGAGTAAAAGGTAATTATGCAGATTCTAACCAAATGTACTAAAACAGCTTCGAAATCAAACGCAAGGTTTTAGGGAAGTAGAAGGGACTTTTTGAAGATAAAGCAAGCAGTCAGGGCAATGGTATAAAAGAAAAGAGCAACCCAGGAAATGAGAGTGAAGAGAAAACCCAGGAAATGTCAGGCTCATTTGAGGAATGCTCTCCCCAGACCTCTCCTTCCTCTTCTCCTCCACTGGTCCTCTAGGACAGCAGTTCACTCTTTAAAATGCATTCTCTTCTTCCTCATTTTTTTAGAAGATAAACCATGGACATACTAAAAAATTCTAATATAAAAAGGTATGCAAAGGTTTGTTCATATGTAACTTAACCCCACAAAGGACAGGTCAAGCCTACTTAAAATTAAGCCTAAGAGTCACCCCCAGAGAACTTCTTTTGTTGCTCAGATGTGGCCTCTCTCTCAGCCAACACAACAAGCAAACTCATCACCCTCCCCCTGTCTATGTGGGACATGACTCCCAGGGGTGTGGACCTTCCTGGCAACGTGGGACAGAAATCCTAGAATGAGCTGAGACTCAGCATCAAGGGATTGAGAAAATCCTCTCCACCAAAAGGGGGAAGAGTGAAATGAGACAAAGTGTCAATGGCTGAGAGATTCCAACCAGAGTTGAGAGGTCATGCTGGAGGTTATTCTTATGCATTAAGTAGATACCACCTTGTTATCTAAGAGGAAATGGAGAGGCTGGAGGGAACTGCCTGAAAATGTAGAGCTGTGTTCCAGTAGCCATGTTTCTTGAGGATGGTTGTATAATGATATAGCTTTCACGATGTGACTGCGTGATTATGAAAACCTTGTGTCTGATGCTCCTTTTATCTACCTTGTAACAGATGAGAGGAACATAGGGAACAAATGTTGAAATAGATTTAGTTTGAAATGCTAGTGATCAGTGAAAGGGAGGAGTAAGAGGTATGGTGTGTGTGGGTTTTTTTTTCTGTTTTTGTTTTATTTTTTCTGTTGTCTTTTTGTTTCTTTTTCTGAATTGATGCAAATGTTCTAAGAAATGATCAGGATGATGAATCTGCAGCTATGTGATGATATTGTGAATTACTGATTATATATGTAGAATGGAATGATCACATATTGGGAATGTTTGTTTTTCTTTCTGTAATTTTTTTAAAAAAGCTATGCAAAGAAAAGAAAATCCTTCTCCGACTCCTGACCCCAGGCCCCTAGTGTCTAGGACTAGTGGACCCACCCCGCAGCCGCTGTGAGTGCTGACAGTGAATGGTCCATAGCTGCTTCCATCTACTGAGAATTCCCCACCACCACCCCAACCCTGTGGCTTCAGGCAACTCAGAAGTACAAAAAGACGGCACAGGGGTTCAAAAGCTGGGCTGCCTCTGTGGTGCCCTGCACGCTGCAGAGCTCTCTGTGGGACCAGAAGAAGGCTGCTGTCCTCCGACACCACATCCTCGCTTAGCCATTGTGGGGCATTGAATTGTTTGAACAAGTTTTGGTTGTGGTCTGCATTCTGCCAGGTAGGACCCCATTGATCTCTTCAAGCCTTTATGTCAATTAAGGTGTGGCCCCCCTGAATCAGGCTGGGCTTTAACCCAGATTACTGAGTTCTTTATAGTCAGAGTTCAAGTCAGATGGAGAGAATCCTGGAGAGGTCACCATGTGCATTGCCATGTGACAGAGAAGCCAAAGAAAACCAGCCAATCCCAGAATGCCACAGTCTTTGGGAAGAAGGTATTGCTTTGCTGCTGCCTCAATTTTGAACTCCTGCCTCAAAACCATGAGCCAATAAATTCCCATTATTTAAGGCAACCCATTGTATGGTATTTGTTTTAGCAGCTAGGAAACGAAAACAGCCTTTTCCCCATGTCTTATCCTGCTTGTTTCCTTCCCCTCACCTGGGAGCACTTCCTCCTAAGAAGTGCACAAGAATCCTTCTCTCAGTCTTTGCCTCCAGAGAATCAGACCTAGGACACTTATTCACTGTCCCTTACCTTGATTTTTCCATTTATTGATTTCTTGGAAAGGTCTCCATATCTGTGCATATGAATCATACCTCATTCTTTAAACAGCCACGTTATATTTCATAAGATAGATTTACCATAATTAATTTAGCAGACCTAAAGCCACAGTCATTTTCAACAGCTGTGCACAGCTTTTGTTTGCTTGTAATTAATCTCTCTAAGACTCAGTTTCTCATCTGTTAAAGAGAGAAAACAATCAAATCTATCTCCTAGGGCTGTTATAAGATTCAAGTAAGATAATGCATATAAAATGCTTAGTTCACCTTCTGGCACGTAGTAAGCATTCCAAAAAAAAATTTATTAAACTAATAACTCTTTTATTTATAGGTTATTCTCCACCTATTTCCAGAAGAATTTGAAGTACTCTATATAGACAGCAAAACAGTGCAATATAAAGCTCTTATGGACAAAACAAAAGAGCAAAAGAGAGGCTAGCTGAAGGAAGCCCAAAGACATAGATGCTTTCCAACATCAAGTGTGTCAGTAAATTAGAATCTTTGCTAAGATGTAGAGTTATAAAATACTATATTTCTACTAAATAAATTAGAAAAATAAAGTATCTTTAGTTTTCTGATAATCCTCTCTCTTGGCTTAATTAAAATCCAGAAAGACTCAAGGGATTTTTACCTTAAAATTCCCTATAAAACCAGCACAATGTGGGGCGGGCCGCGGTGGCTCAGCGGGCAGGAGTGCTTGCCTGCCGTGCCGGAGGACCCCGGTTCGATTCCCGGCCCCAGCCCATGTAAAAAACAAACAAACAAACAAAATATAATAAAACAAGAAAATGTTTAAAAATGTTTCCCTTCCTTCCTTCCATCCTTCTTTCCTTCCTTTCCTCCCTCTCTCTTTAAAAAAAAAAAAAAAAAAAAAAACCAGCACAATGTAAATAGTCTATGCATTGGTACACTTTAAATTGCATAATGAGGAATACTAATTTCATGAGATGCAAACAAGTATTACTCCCCCCTCCCCCAATAAAAAGGTTCTGTGTTGAAATGATTTGGGGAAATTCCAAGGTAAGTTTTACTAAACAGATTTTTGTTTGTTTGTTGCAGGACTTCTCGGAGTCTTTAATATGCTAGCGGGTCTGGTGAATTTCCAAATTTCTCTTACAGAGAAAGGGAATTCCCAAACTCTTTTTCTTGGCAAAGCATCTTACACCATTAATTTTCTGGGAAACACAATTACTAAGAGCTTCTCTATGTCAATATTTTCCAAACTTTTTCAAGTTTTGACATAACCCATAACCTTATTGAAACCCAAGACACAACAAGAAAGAGAAGAGAATATTTTCACTGCCCAAACACCCCCTCAATGCATTAGGAAATCCATAACCTTTGCAAAAAAATTTTTTTTAAATAAATATTTTAAAGTTGCCTTCACTGGGAAGATAGCCCTGCGCATGTGTGGTTTGACAAGTTTCAGCCCCTACGCACCCTGTAAGCAGGGCCCCTTCGTGCAGTGTATGACACACATAACTGCACAGGCAATCCTGCCCATTAGAGGGGTTACCATTGAAAACATGAGACTGCTGTCCTGACTTCTTGATTTAGTCCCCAGCCCCCACTCCCAGACCATGCCAGTTGACCTTCCTCTTTTAAATTTTTCCAAAAGCAAAAATAATAGTAGTCACTTTGTATTTATGAGAGGATATTTATAGCTTTTAACCAAAAGAATAAAATGCCACTGCAGGAATACCATATAGATGTCATCAGGTATCTTTCCCAGCTACTGCTGGAGTGGACAGTGCCACTCTATCTACTGCCCCATGGCCAGGGTCCTTAAAACACATATGCATGCACATGCACCAGTCTCTGCTTGCTTTTTTTCACTCTTGGAAGTTTCCAGCTGGTAACTGGGTTGGTGAGGATAGTTTGGTGGGCTGAAGTGAGGAGTTGAAGCTGGAAGAGGATGGAAAGAGCTGCTCTATGTTGGGTTCCATGGAGCTGTGTGTGAGCCTCTAAATTGGTAGGAAGTGGGGGGGAAAGGAGGCCAAAAGATATTAGGCTCAACAGAGATGTAAGATTCTGGCACACTCGGGGTTGCCTCATTATGACAAAGAAAAGCACGAACCTCAGCATGTTGCCTTTTGAATGCCAAGGATGACTTATCCACCAGACCTGGTAAATGGATGTAGGAACCAGAAGTGAATGAGTTTGACACAGGGCTTTCCCCAGCCCAATCACAGACAGATTATATGGTTGATATTGTTTCCTATCTAGGTACTTAATCTAATTTTTACACATTTGAGCACAATTACTGCCTTGCCACATTTTAAATATCTAGTTAGTTGCTGGAAAGCTTTTCTTCAACCTCATGAACTACAAACTTTAGTACTTTTGCTGTCTTTTTGGAATAAAACTTTATTTTCAAAGTGTGCTGGTTTGCTAATGCTGCTGGAATGCAATTAGCCAGAAATGGAATGGCTTTTAAAATGGGAATTTATTAAGTTGCAAGTTTACAGTTCTAAGGCTTAGTTAGTTTAGTATCCAAACTAAACATCCAGGGAAAGATGCTTTAATTCAAGAAAGGTCGACGGGTCTGGAACACCTGTGTCACCTGGGAAAGCACATGGTGACGTCTGCTAGCTTTCTCTCCTGGCTTCTCAGAGGACTTCCCTGGGGCCAATTTCCTTCTGTATCTTCAAAGGTCTCTGGCTGTGTGGGCTCTGAAGTCTTTTCCAAATGGTTCCCTCTTAAAGGACTCCAGTAAGGGAACCACCTTGAATGGGTGGAGACACATCTCCATGGAAACCACCTAATCAAAAGGTCCCACACACAACTGGGTGGGTCACATCTCCATGGAAACAACTTGATCAAAAAGATCCCACCTAACAATATTGACTCAGGATTAGAGAACATGGCTTTTCTGGGGTACACAACAGTTTCAAATCAACACACAAGTATTTGTATTCATATTTGACAAATTTTACAGATTCTGCTGGCTCCTAGCCTTTGCATCTCACTATTCCCACAATCAAGCCTCTTGGCACCAGGTAAAGGACCAAGCTGGAGAAATGCAATGACCCGAAAATGCTTACTTTGGACCACTCAAATCACTGGGCCTCACTGCTTGACCCCCTACTGGTGGGAGCAGGAGACGTGTTTTTTGAGTTTAGTAGGAAACTACTGTATCTCTTGCCCTCTCACACAACACATTTTCACACCATTCTAAGGGCAAACATTAATTCTCAAGGGCACACAATCTAAACCCCCAAGAGGGAGAATGCTTCTCACCTGCCCCACAAATTCAAAGGTGGTTTCACCCCACAATGTAGTACTTGTTGTGGGAATTTGTTTGAGGATACCCTTTACCTTTCAAACAGCATTCCTGTGTTTGAGAATTTCCCACAATTTAAGTTCCACTTCCCAAAGTTAAAACCAAGAGCTGACTTTCCCTGCCTTGCAGCTGTCTCACACTGTACACAAGGATAGATCAAGAAGAGACCAACTTGAGGAAGTAGGTGCTGCTCAAAATCCATTTTCTAGCCAAGATGGAATAGAGTAACACAGAGATGGAGGTCCTGGGTGGTAGTGGCAGTAGAGTCTCCACTGAATTTGTTTGGTGGTCTAATAAATTCTGTTGTCTGCACCTAAGAACTCAGACCAGTAATGTGCTTTGCATTTGTTTTTCCTTCCCTCACAGGTTCCAACCTCCTCCAACCATAAAAAGATGCTCAACTTCACTCAAAATAAGAGAAATGCAAAGTAAATCCAGAGAGCAATGTTGTTCGCCATCTATCAGATCAGTAAAAATGAAAAGGCTCAGTGTTCTGTGTTGGTAAGATGTGGGAAAGTATGCTCCCAATGGGAAAATAAATCAGTGCAAACTGTACAAAGAAAATTTGGCCATAATTCTTAAAAGCGAAATGCAAAACCCTTGACTCAGCAACTCCGCTACTAGGAATTTATCCTATAGATCAGAGGCCAGCAAACTTTTTTTTGTAAAGAGCCAGATAGTAAATATTTTAGGCTTGTAGACCATATGTCACTGTCACAACTACTCAAGTCCATCACTATAGTATGAAAATAGCTGTTTTGGTTTGCCAAATGCTACCTGGAATGCAATATACCAGAAATAGAACAGTTTTATAAAGGAAATTTATTATATTACAAGTTTACAGTTCTAAGGCCAGAAAAATGTCCAAACTTAGGCATCCATGAAAAGATACCTTGACTCAAGAAAGGCCAATGTCTGCTGCATGAGAAGGCATATGGCTGGCATCTGTTGTTCTTTCTTCAGCTCTATTGTTTCCAGCTTCTGATGCCACTGTTTTCCTCTCTAAGCATCTTTGGGACTTCACTTAGCTCCTCCAGGACACAACTCTGGGTTCTGGCCTGCTTAGCATCTCATGGGAAGGCACATGTCAATGTCTGCTGGGCTCTGCCCATGACAAACTTCTGCTCTCTATCAGCACTCCAAGCATCTCCAAACATCCGTGTTTCTGTCAGCTCTGAAGCAACTGTTCTCCAAGTGTCTGCACCTGTGGTTTCTTCAAAATGTTTCCCCTATTAAAGGACTCTAGTAAATTAATCAAGATGCACCTTGAACGGGTGGAGTCACAGCTCCATCTAACCAAAAGGCCACACCCACAACTGGGTGTGCCACATCTCCATGGAAACAATCCAATCAAGTTTCTCACCTTAAACAATAGGTCTGGCCCCATAAGACTGGATCAGGATCAAAACATGGCTTTTCTGAGGTACATAATAGTTTCTAATCAGTACAGCAGCCAAAGATAATACATAAGTGAATGGGCATGGTTGTGTTTCAATAAAACTTTGAATAGAGGACTAAATTCATCCCACAAGCCATAATTTGCCAGCCCTGCTAGATATCCCAGTACATGGAAAAACAACGTATCTACAACATTTATCACAGCAATAGCATAAGAATGGAAACCCTTTCATGTCCATCCAGACAGGAGTGAATAAGTAAATGGTAGCACGTCCATTCAATGAAATATTTACAGCCACTTGAAAGAAGGAGACAACTGTAAATTTTATAGGGTTTATAGATGTCCTAAATATATCAAACAAAGAAGGCAAGGTGAAAAACAAAATATGCTTCCATTTTCATTAAAAAATTATATATGTAGATGTATGTATTTGCCTATCCAAGCATAGGACAAATCTGACAGAAACAAAAGAGATTGGGAAGTGGCGCTGGATGGCAGGAGATAGAAATGAGAGGAAGATTTTTGTTTTCACTAAATTTTTTTGTACCCTTTAAATTTTATGTTGTATGCTTTACCTGTGAATAACAAATAAATACAATTTAATGTTTAAATGCATAGTCTCTTTCAGTAGTGCTGTGTATCTCCATGTAGAGATAGAAAAATAAAGTGGTGCTTTGCACACAGTCGGCAAGCTATTTCCGGAGACCCGACCAGTCCACAGGCTATGTGCTATCCAGCAAAGAGCTTTATGCTGGAACCAGGAAACCTGGGTACAAGCCTGTGCTCTGCCGCTGAGTCTCTGTGCTACCGTCACCCAGTTGCCTCCTCACTATGTTCATCACTTTCCTTTTCTAAAAAACAGAGAAAATAATACATTTGACCTATTAATATAAAATAATATTAATTTGGAGGAGCAATCTCTGAATATCTCTGGACCTCTTTCCTCGTCTGCCATATCAGAAAGTTGAACTAAATGAGCTTTTCATCTTTAAAATGAATGATTGTGTTAATAAACAAAATTGTCATTTATGAAATTTCAGGCAGAATTAATCAACTTGGCAAACAAGTGTGGGTCTCTGTTTGCTTATTTCAAGAAAATGACTTCCCTGTCCAGAAAGAAAATAAGAAATATGGATACATTTAGAGACCAAATCCAACTTGGAGGCAGGGACGACACTGGGCTGCCTTCTTTCACAATACCCCTCCTTTTTCCTTGGCCCAACTGATACAGCAGCTGAGCTACCACTGAATACAGAACACATGATATAAGAAAAGCCTTAGCAACCTAAAGACCAAAATCATGCTTAATTTACATGGATTTATTTTGCAAACTTTACTAATATTGGGATCATACGCTACTTTTTTTCACTTTCCACACACTGGAAGCAATTGCATGTACCAATAATAGACTTTATATCATGATTTTAGTGCTTGCATAATTTTCTGAAGCCTATATGTTGTACATTCTAATTGTTTTCCATTTCTCACATTTCTAAATAATGTTGCAATGAATGTATTTGCAAATAAACCTTCCATTACTCTCTTAAAAGAGAGAGAGAGAGAGAGAGAAGCCTTAGGAAATGTCTCTTATGAAGAGGTATACATTCATAGGGCCAAACAATAGACTTATGATGGCTGATGGGACAAAGAAACGGAGGTACCAGGGTCAAAGCCGCTCAGCAGGGCAGATTCCCGTGCCCCTTCCTCACTCCCAGCCTCCACTGAGAGCCATCATTTGTAACATTTCAGGAACTACCGAGGGATGACAGATTGGTGATAAGAGCAGTGTTGCCTTATCTCCTATTTCTGAGAATTAAGAACAGGAATTGGTTATTGTTAAACAAAAGTTTGGAGTCATTACAGTGGCAGGAAATAAAATACATGTTGAGTTATAAGGTGGAAAATGTGAGATCAATTTTCTGAAAATCCAAACTGAATGAGAGTGTGCGGATGTGAGAAAGACCCTGCGCTCTCAACACCATCTCAGCTGGTGGAAGAATCTTTCTTTTCCTTGGGTGTAACATCCCAGATACTTGGAAAAGACTCTCACAAAAATTCATAAAATATATTCTGACTTGAAAGAACTTTTTACTACTGAATAAACCATTTTTCCTTCTCCCTCTTAGAACAGGCAATCAGTCAAATTAAAGAGATTTTAACAAATTATAGGTACTTAGAAACAGACTGTCCCTGGAAATGCTGAGTACAGCAGGTTATATCCCAAAAATGGCTCACAAGAAGTGTGACATCTTAAGACAACAAAGGAAGAAGACGGGGAGTTTCAAATGTGAGTTAAAGAATTGTACCTGCTCTTTGAAAAGTGGAAGATAAATATTTATTGAACGTGTGAAGTAAGATATCAGGGTTTGATTAGAATCATGGTGGATTATGAGAGCAAGTAGAAATAGGACGGAAGAAAGAAAAAAGATCGAGTGAATTCCGTTCAATAAGAGCTGGTATAAACCCACTTTGTCTAATGAGAAAGCTCCTGTTAGCGGACTTTGTGGTCGAGAAGCGCAGGGAAGCCCTTGTGGTGTGACTGCTCGGAAGGAACAGCACTCGAGATTGGAGAGAAGGGACCCAGAGATACGTCCCTTTGCTCCCTCACCAATCCCAGTCCCCTCCCTGACTCCCAGCAGGAATCATCGTCGTAAATTAGGCCTAACCTTTCAGTACCTGTTTTGTACATACCTATGCATCCATAAACAACATATTGTATTGTTTGTGTGTTTCTTCACTGCGGCTGGAATAAAAATGGTAGCATCCAGTATACATCTTTCTGCTTTTTTATAGCTCATTTCCTGATGCATATTGATCTAACGCATTCATTTTAACAACTTAATATCATTCCAACATACGAATATGCAATGAGTATTTATGCATTCCCCTGTTGATGGACAATTATCTCATTTCCAAATCTCCTATCTTGCAAACCTTGCAGCAGTGAAAATCTTTGTACATGTCTCCTGGGGCACACACGCAAAAATCTTCCTAGACAAAATTCCTAGAAATAGAATTGTGGAACCCTGTAGTATGTTTACTAAACTTTACAAAGTATTACTAAATTATTTTGCAAATGGCTGTACTAATTTATACTCACATCCACTCTTCAGAGGATAAGACGTTTGTTGTTTTTGCTATTCTAATGGGTGTGAAATGCTATCATTTTAACTTGCATTTTCCAGATTACTAGTAAAGTTGAGCATCTTTTCATATGCATTTCTCATCTATGATCTGCATGTTTATACTGCTTTTCTATCTTTTTTTGTCTGTCTAATACTGATTTGTAGGAGTAGCTTATATATTCTGGAAACTAATCATTTGCTTAACATGTCTGAGCCAACTTTTTATCCAGGTTTGGAAACCAAATCATTTTTGTAGTACAAAATTCAGATATATAGGTATTTTACGAGAAAAATTCTTCTTTGATCTTCTGATCTTAAAAAATCATAAAATATTGTCTAACTTTGACGCTGATGTACCAAAATGCCTATAGAGGGCCAGTTTCTGGCGTATCCAATAATGCTTCATTATATATGTAACAATAAAACTTGTCACAAGAGAAGAACTTTCCTTCTGACTTGTTTTAAGATTTCTGTTTCAATCGCCCCCTCCTCCCACTTACCAAAAAAAGAACCAGATTTGAAAATTTGAAGAGATTTCACTTACTTTACTTGCAGAGGGACTAATTACAAAGGGGTGAGCAGGCATCTAGGAGTCAAGAGGAATGGTGCAATGGAGCTGTCACCATCTCCACAGGAATGAAAGGAAGGACAGCTTGCCAGAACCTGGACAGAGAGGCCAGTACTGACTGGGCCACCTCGACCACAGCAGTGACCTTCTATTGGAGGACACAGCAGCACGTGACAGCCTTGTAGGAAAGAATCAGGGAGATACATGACCTGACCCCACGTTCCTCTCTTCCTCCATCCCATCGCCTGCAGAAGGCAAGAGAACATCAGTGCCTTCAACGAATCGACCAGGACAGCCTCCCAGGGCAGAGAATAGTACAAAGAAAGATGGAGAATAGATCTAGAGGGGCAAGCTCAAGAAATCCAGCACCCTAACCTAGCCAAACAACTTCAGAGTCTATCCCTTGTTCAGGAAAGGTAGGCAACTTAATGAAGGTATAAATAATTATGGAATATTTTTCTTCCACCCGAATATGAGTTTAGATTATGGATTACCAAATCAAGAGATCCACTCTAATCCCTACAAAGAATAAACTGCAATGCTCCAGCCCAACAAAAAGCTATTTAACAAAGATAAGAAATGTTGAATAACTCACAATTCCTTGCAAATCCTTGTGCTCTACAAAAAACTTTTAAATGTCAAGGTTGACTTAAAGGACATGTTTTAGTTATGTAGGAGTAATAAGAATAAGGAAAGTGAAAGATTGATAATGGAGGTAGATATATAGCACATGGGATGCTTTATCTCCTTCTTTCCATCTCTCATCTCTGCCACGAAGAACAATCGCTGGACAGAAAATGGTATAGCAAGCATTCAGGTGGAGATTACAAGAGAGCAAACGTTCCCTACATCAGTGCAAACCTCCTCGCCCGAACAACCAACATCCCAGCCTGACAATGAAAGAACTTGGCGATAAAATAAGCTGGTTCTTGTTATTTTATAAGAATCCTAGAAACTGGGACAGGGATGGACAACACAGTTCTCAGGTTATCAAACTTTCACTTTGAACCCAGTAAAAAGGAAGGGGAGCACTTAAACCTTTACGGGATTTAGGAAGGACAAGACATAATTTAATGATTTAACATCACTTCCCTTTTTATCCAAACTCTGTCAGAACAATAAATCAAAGAAAGCTGTCAGCACTCATCTTCAGTATTTGAGATCAGCATTTGACAGAGACTCTCACCTTCTGAACAAATGGAGGAATGTGGCCCAGATGTTCATAAAGATAGGTGTTCATTACGAATCAACGTTAGCCCAGCATCTCCAGGGCCATGGGGTTCTGTCTTCAGTCTTGTCCTCCTCATTGAATAAATAGCCTAGCCTATGGTTGACTTGCTTGTCAACTTGTTTGATCGCTGAGGGGAGTAGCCAAAATATTGAATGGCAGAGTGAAGATTTAAAGGCTGTAACAAAAAGCCAAACTTAAAACTAAAAAATTAAATTGAAACAAATGTAATGCTCTGTACTGAAAATTTGTAATGTACAAAAACAAAATTAGAGAAACATAACTAGACATTGCATTAAGCATAGTGGATTTTATTTCCTGCTTTTATTTCTTTTCTTTTCCAAGACTACTAAAGTGACAATAGAAGAATACTTTTTACAGAACAAAGAGAATGAGAGAGAAAGAATAGATGCCAGGAGACGTGAGCAATAATTTGAAAGGAAAACTTTCAAATGATTTGGCTGAGTAGAAATGACTGTCCAAGTACCTGGTAGGCAGAATACAAATAAGAATGAAACCAATTCACCCTGAAGAACCCTGGAAAGGTCCAGGACTATGAGGCTCCAGAAACTGCAGAAAGGAGCAGTGAAGCATGGAATGAAAAATAAATGCTTGTGAAAATATTTACAGTATGAGCTACTTCGCGATGAGTTTTTCCATTTGCTGAAGATGTTCAAGCAGAAATTGTAACCTCTCATCAAATATGTTATACAAGTAATTCAAGCTTTGGCTAGAAAAGTGATTCTGATGACCTTTAAAGTTATACCACCTCTGAAATCCTATGATTCTAGAAGTTACTATGTGGAGACTGCAGTAGGTTTTGATAACTTCTGGAGGTAGTTCCTGAAAGTGTCCTACAGGTGGCACTGCAGTATAAAGTGATATTTTGTAAAGGGCTCTTCCCACCTGATTCTTCTGAGTTATAGGACAGACATATCTGACAATGAGTAATAACTAGAATGTTTCTGAAATTTTTCAAATCACAACTCAGTTGTGAATAGGTTCACAACAGAGGTACAACAGTTCGAGTGATGGCTGAGCCTTTGTGTGCATTAGTTTGGCATCGTTATGGTCTTTTGTTTTGTGTGTATCTCAGCCATGGCGCTTCAATGTTATATGCCAATGAGGCTGCACCTTTACATCTCAGGTGTCGTGCCTCGTTACTGCAAACCCGCTACTACAGGGCCTGTGGGAGTGCAGAGCTCTGCAAGCTTTCTCCCCCTTGATTTAAAAAATAATCAATAAATAAGAGCAAAACAAAGCAAAAACCTTCTTTTTCCACACAAGTTTAAGGAACTTCAACTTGTATTTCAAATATGACTTGGTTTCTGGATGTCTTCCCTTTTCTACAGCTAAAGGAGGTTTACTCTTTGCTTCTTAAAAAAGAATTATTTAAATAACATCAAGTACTTCCAGACAAATTTTGCCACTCATCAAAGCCGTAAAATTTGATTTCTTTATTTCTCCAATCTGCTTCAGATTTGTGAAGTCTTCAGGGATTTTGTGCTCCTCACCAAGAATGCCTCATCAACTCCATAGATTCAGATAACTGCTTCTGAATTCAGGCATCAAACCCAGGAAAACTTTCCCAAAATAGAAATCAATAAAACTATCAAATTTCTTTGTTCTAGGCATAACATACCCTTCTGGACTTTTCAACTCACTAATTTTTTTTATTTGTTTATTTATTTATTTGCTAAACGCCATTAGCCCAAGGCTGTTCTTTTTCATGCTTGTTCTAGTCCAGCTGACAAATAAATGCTTGAAGTGGCAAAAACTTCCCACACTTGTTCTTTTAGTGACCAGATTTTCAGTAGTAATGGAAGCTGATGAAAGAGCGGCTCAAAAAGCATAAAATCTTTTGGTTTCTAAGGCAAAGAGATATAGTAAAAAAAAACTTGAGCCAAATTGGCTTTAAAAAAACATTTTGCAATGAGATTTAAAACAAACAACCAACAAAAACAGCATAAAAAAGGGTTCCAGAATCAGTTTCTCATCAGGTTGCTGAGAGGGTGCTGATCTCTCCAAACATCTGTTCAAAGAGGCCTGTGAAACCCCCTAACAATCTGGGAATGTTCTGATATTGATCTTCTAATGTAGTAAAGTGAAAAATAAAGCCAGAATTATGAAGATAAGAATCGTGACTAGGCTTCTCTAAGAGTAAATCACACGATGTGCAGTTTTATATTGTACTTGGCTGTGCTGGCTTGCTCGGGCAATTTATTCATAAACACTTTGGACTGCTCAATACTGCACAAAGATAACTTTTTGGGTTATTTCTCTATAAAGAAATCATGCCCTTAGGCAAGAATATGACCCCTGTTTTACTTTTGTTTCTATGAGAAACTAAGATTCAGCTGGACTTGTTCGAACCTACAGCAACTTTTCCTACTCATGCCCTCACAAGAAGTGCTTAACTTACTTATACTTACACATAAGTACTTACTTATACACTGTACACAGAGCTAACACAAAACGCAGCATGTATTGGACTGTGCATGAGGTTTTCCTGGTGTCCAAGCAACTTCAGGATACCTCAATTAACGATTTATTGTGAGTTGCGTATTGGATTAAGAAAAGCAGGTATGTCAGCTACATGGCCAGAACACATGGGCTACAGAGGTGCTGAACAGTGAGGTCCCCCAGAGCCTGGGCGGCAGCTCCCAGACTGGAAGGCACCACTGCGCCTGTGACAGTGATGGCGATGAGGAAACTGAAAAACCAATTTGTGGAGATAGTGTGGATTTACTTACTGTTGTAATTTACGTAACCTAGGTTAACTGAGGGATTTATAACATCGTTGTAACCAGATGCCATCCTTGCCCTTCCTTTACAGCCAGTTTGTTTAGTATATTTCCATTCCTATGGAAATTTACAACTACCCCAGCTGGCTTCTGTCCATTTTCAAAGGCTTCTCAGCCTGCACTTGCACACTCACTATTAACCATAACTGAAACACAACCACCCAAAATCTGCCAATGTCACACTATATCCACCTCCCTTTGTTTAATCCCATAAAACCCTAAACGCTTTAGACTCCGGGAAACAGATTTGAGCCTTTTAACTCCTGTCTCCTTACTCAGCCACCCTGCAATAAAAATTTCTTTACTCAATATCCCAAAGTCATGACCTCACCTTCAGTGCATGTGGGTCAGCAAGCCCTCGCTTGGTAACAGAATCCAGGCCTCGTGCTGATTCCTCAAGTTCCTACCAGTCCATTGACCTTCTGCCATTACAGTGACTCCACAGTTCTGTTTCTCTACCTCTCCAGTTCAACGACCCAACCGAACACCTCACTCTGGATGTTTTTTCTCTACTTCAAGATTTAAATTACTTGTGGCTTCTGCTAATTCATGGCTTCCACGGCCTGTTAGCATCTGTGGACAGCCCTTACTCTGGGGAATCCAGATTGACTTCTATGACCAATGAAGTGCCTGTCTCTTTCCCTTTAATTCCAGTACAAATTCCTGAGAGAAAAAACTCGACTGAGTCAGTGAGTCAATATAGACATCTTCACAGTCCTCTGGGCCAGTGGTTCTCAAACTTGAGCTTGCACCAGAACCACCTGGAAAGCTTGATAAAATACAGATTGCTGCATCCTAGCCACAGAGTTCTGATGCAATACGCGTGGGGTGGGATCCAAGGGTTTGCATTTCTCACAAATCCCCAGGTAACGCCGATGCTACTGGTCTTGAGACCACACTTTGGAAACCATGATCCTGGCCTATAGGCTGATGGTCCCTGGGTAAGTTACACTTCAGCTGTAGGCAGGGGAATAAGTTATTTCATTTATTTGATTTAGGATAAAGGACTTCTAAGTGTCATTTCCCTCAGCAGAAGGCTCTGGACATAGAACTTTTACTATGCCCTGTGAACAGGCAAACAGCATTCTGTATTTGCCATGTCTAGAGAATACTTCTACTGAATAAAGTCATTTTTAAAAAATAGGATTCAACAAGCACTCACTGAGTGCCTACCAAGTACCAAAGTTTCATTGTACTAAGCACTGGAGACTACAAAGCCAAGTTAATTTTAACTTGTGCTAATCAAGGGTTCTGCTAAATAATTTTTAATAACTTATGAAAATCAAACTAATGTTTTGGTCTCCTTTTTAATATAAGGACACATTAAAAGGAAACTACAGAAAAATTCTCAAAAATCACTAAAATCATATTATAATGGAAACAGAAGTGTGAAGTATACATAAGCAAGAAAACACACTTCAAAAAAATAATTAAGATAAAATAACTAATTATTGCATTTGTTTCCTAGAGCTGCCAACAAAGTACCATAAATTACAGTGGCTTAAAACAAAAGTTTATTGTCTCACAGTTCTGGAGGCCAGAAATGTGAAATCAAAATGTCAGCAGGGTCAGGCTTCCTCTGAAATCTGTAGGGAAAATCCTTCCTTGCCTGGTGTTTGCTGGCAATCCTTGGCATTCCTTGCCTTATAGATGCACTGCTTCAATCTCTGTCGCCACCTTCCAATGGCCTTCTCCCCTACCCCTTCTAAAGACACCAATTTTATTGCATTTGGCCTCACAATAACTGATCACATCTTTCAAGAAACTGTTTCTAAATAAGGTCACAGTCACTGAACCAGGGGTTAGGACTTGAATATATCTTTTGGAAGAGCATAATTCAGCCCATAGCGTCTATGAACTACTCAAAATTTATAATATACCAAAGTACATTATGATGAAAACAAGCAGGGCTCTGTGCTCTTAAAATCCAGCTGGCACAATGGTGTAAAGTTGAGAAAGCATATCCAAAAGAGAATAGGTGCTCAGCAGATCTTCTAGAAGAAGAAAATGAGCCAGAGATATATTTGTTTTAGACAAGGATGTGTATAATCAGTGTCTAAAATGGTTGCTGTGAAGAATAGTGTGCACTATTTTTCCTTGAAGGTAGGACTACCAAAGAGAAGGTTAAAACCCTGCTTCCTTCCCCAGTCATCTCAGATTATACTGCCCTTTCTCCCTTTCTCTGAGTTTTAACAGCATGCGCAGCCTAAATTCATGGTGCAATGTGTGTTGCATTACATCATCCTCTGGTGGTTTCAAAAATACATCTCCCTTTATGCACCAAGCCGGAGTGCCTCAAAATACATAAAGCAAGCCCTGATAACAATGCAGGGGGAAATAGATACTCTCCTGCAATAGTTGGACACTTCAATTCCCCGCTCTCATCAATGGATAGAGCATCTAGACAGAGGATCAACAAGGAAACAGAGATTTTGAGTAATACATAATAAATAAGCTAGACTTCACAGACATGTATGGAACATTACACCCCACAACAGCAGGATATACATTTTTCTCAAGTGCTCATGGGTCACTCTCAAGGATAGACCACAAAAGCAAGCCTTAACAAATTTAAAAAGATTGAAATTATGCAAAACACTTTCTTGGATCATATTGGAATGAAGTTGGAAATCAATAACAGGCAGAGTGCCAGAAAATTTACAAATATATGGAATATAAACAACAACTTCTTAAACAACCAGTGGGTCAAGGAAAAAATTATAAGAGAAATCAGTAAATATCTCAAGGCAAATGAAAATGAAAACACACCATATCAAAACTTATGGAATGCAGCAAAGGCAATGCTGAGAGGGAAAGTTATTGCCTTAAATGCCTATATTTAAAAAAGAAGACGGGATGCGAGGGTAGTTCAGTGGTAGATTTCTCACCTGACATGTGGGGGGCCTGGGTATGATTTCTGGCCCATGTACGTCCCAAAAACAAACAAACAAAGAAAGAAAAAACAAACAAACAAACAAAAATTCAGCAAATGGTGCTGCAATAATGGGATACTCACATGGAAAAAGAATGAAATGTGACTCTCACTGTACAGCATACAAAAAAAGTAAAAGAAGAAAGAACAAAAATCAAGAAATTAACTGTTCACCTAGAAGAACTAGAGAAAGAACAGCAAACTAACCCCAAAGCAAACAGAAGGAAAGAAAGAACAAAGATTAGCACATAAATAAATGAAATTGAGAATATGAAAACAATCAAGAAAATCAACAAAACCAGAAGTTGGTTCTTTGAGAGAATCAATAAAATTGATGGACCCTAGGTAAGCTGACAAAAAAAAAAAAAAAAGAATGAGAGAGAGAGAGGATACATATAAACAAAATCAAAAATGGGAGAGGGGACATAACCACTGACCCTGCAGAAATAAAGGAGTGGAGAGGGTACTATGAGCAACTATATGCTAATAAACTAGACAATGTAGATGAAATGGACAACTTCCTAGGAGAGCAGAAACAACAGACATTGACTCAAGAAGAAATAAATGACCTCAACAAACCAATCACATGTAGAGATTGAAAGGGTCATCCAGAAGCTCACTGACATGAACTAATTTTAATAAGCAAACTCATAGAGGCAGAATCTAGAATATAGTTTACCAGGGGATTGGGGTAAAGAATGAGCAACTGATTCTTAATTTGTTCAGAACTTCCAGTTAAGTTGATTATAAAAGTTGGGAAATGGACAGGGGTGATGGCAGCACATTGCTGTGAGTGTAATTAACAACACTGAATGGTGTTGGTGGATGAGGTTGGAACGGGAAATTTTGGGTCATGGATGTTATGGAAGGAAAGTTGGAAGATAAACATGGGACTGTATAACAGTAAACTCTGTTGTGAACTATGGACTGTGATTAATAGTACAAATACAAGAATGTTCTTTCATGAATTATAACAAATGTACAATGCTATTACAAGGTGTTAATAATATGGTGGTATTTGGGGGGAAATATACCTAATATAAACCATAGACTATAGTTAAATTAATATTCTAATATTCTTTCATCAATTGTAACAAAGGTCCCACATTAATGCAAAGTATCAACAATTGGGAATATATGGGAACACCGTATTTTTTGCATGACTTTTCTGTAAACTTATAAGTTCTCTAATTAAAAATAAAAGAATAATTAAAAAAACATTATGCTATCTGAAATAAACCATAAGCAGAACAAAACAAAAATATCTATTAATGAGAACAAATGCAAGGAGTAGAAGTGTTTTAAAACTTGGTCTTTACTCTGGAATAATGTGATTAGAAGGCATTTCAGAGTGAGCCTTCAAGTCCCAGTTGTGTCCAAAATGTGAACACCTCATTTACTGAATAAGGAAATTATGTAAGCTTATGGCTCGGTAACCTTTCTTGTATCTTGGCTTGGTATAGTGCAGATTTTTGTTTTGGTTTTGGTTTGTTCATTTGTGTATCCTTTCAACAAGTGTTTCTTGCTTTTGCTATGTGCAAGTCAATTCAATGGGAGGAGATGAGGATACAAATAGGACACTCTTGCATCCCAAGACTCCAAGAGTTTACAGTGCAGTGGAGAAGCCAGATGTACGCACAGATTCTACACAAGAAGTATTTCAAAGTGCCCCAAAGGAAGCATAGAAAAGGAGATTTAGGAGTTCAAAAAAGGAAGAGGTCACCTCTATGATAGTTCTGTGTGACACCTGTCTTTCATTCCTGAATGAATAACACTTAACAGCAAACAAACCACAGGATTAACAGTGACTGAGAGCTGATTTTGTCAGTTTATATTGAGACTGTGACCAAGATCAAAGCAAACCACTCCTGTTATTCAGATAACAAAAATGCTGCTGGATTTCAACCAAGGAAAAATATTCACTGGGTAATTAATGTTTTTAAGATAAAGTACCATGCAGAAAGAAAAATAGCTAAGATACTGTTCTAGGTTGTTAACTGCCAGAATGCAACACACCAGAGACAGATTGGCTTTTAATAAAAGGGGATTTATTTTGTTAGTTCTTCAGAGGAAAGGCAGCTAGCTTTCATCTGAGTTTCTTTCTTATGTGGGAAGGCTCAGGGTAATCTCTGCTGGCCTTCTCTCCAGGCCTCTGGGTTCCAACAACTTTCCCCGGGGTGATTCCTTTCTGCATCTCCAAAGGCCTGGGCTGAGCTGCAAGTGCTGAGATGAGGAATGCTGAGCTGCTTGGGCTGTGCTATGTTGCTCTCTCTCATTTAAGCACCAGCCAATTAAGTCAAACATCATTCATTGCAGCAGGCACGCCTCCTAGCCGACTGCAGATGTAAACAGTAACAGATGAGGTTCACATGCCATTGGCTCATGTCCACAGCAACAGAACTAGGTGCCTTCACCTGACCAAGTTGACAACTGGATCTGACTACCACAGATACTGACCCTGACCTAAAGGAATATATTATATAATTGGGAGTAGTTACTTAAGAATAACATATAAAAAATATATCAGAACTAAGATCTTGTGACTCTCCAATTTAAGCCCAGCTATTTTTTTTTAACATTTTTTAGCGTGAAATATAACATATACACAAAAAAACAATGAATTTCAAAATTCATTGTAACAAGTAATTATAGAACAGATTTCAGATTTTTATGTGGGTTACAGTTCCATAATTTCAGGTTTTTACTTCTAGCTGCTCCAAGACATGGAGACTAAAAGAAATATCAATATAATTTTTTTGCAGTCAAACTCATTTGTTAAATGCTATCTTCTCTGCTATAACTCCTCCTTCCCCTTTGATCCTTTTCCCAATCTTTAAGTACTTGGGCTAAGCTCATTTTAACTTTGTCATGTTAGATAGTATTGGATAGGGTGGAACTGGTAGATGTTCTTGGAGAGGCTGGCCCCTATGGGCTTCAGGATCTATCTGGCCTAGGAACCTAGAATCTGGATGTTGTAGGTTTCTGGAAAGTAATCTTAGAATGTGAAAATTTGTAGAATCTCAGATAAAGCCCTAGGTGTTCTTTAGGATTGACAGGAATAGTTTTGGTTGGGGGTTGGCAAACTGAGGTAATGAGCAATATCTGGCTGAAGCTAGCACAAGAGTAGCCTCCAGAATAGCTTCTCAGCTCTATTTGAACTCTCTCAACCGCTGATCACTTATTTTGTTACATTTCTTTTCCCCTTTTGGTCAGAAAGGCATTACGGACCCCATGGTGCCAGGGAACCCAGCTATATTTTAAAGCTTTATTAAAATAATTTAGAACATATCTATGTAGTAGCTTTGGGACTGTGGGAGAAAAAAATGGGTCTTTTTTTACTAGAAGAAAATATTTGCAAAACATTTATTCACAAAAGAATGGTGAACACAATATAAAGAACTCCGACAATGAAATAATAAAAAAGACAAATCATCTGATCAAAAGTTGGACAAAATACTAAGACATTTTATAAAAGGGACATAAAAATAGTCCATAAAAAAGGTTGCCCAAGCAAAAAAAAAAAAAAAAAGCCCCATCAGGACATGAAAAAATGCTTGACTTGATTAGTCATCAGGAAATGCAAATTAAGTGAGACACATGCCTAGTGGAACAGCTAAGTTAGATTCATGCCACCAAATGTTCGTGATGATGAGGGGCAACCAGAGCACTCAGATACTTTTGGTAGATACATAAAGTGGTACAACTACTCTGGAAAATGGGTTTTTATAAATCTCAACTTTGCTTGTGTTTGAAGCTTTTATATTAAAATTTAAATATATAACATTCATGATAGACGAGGCAGTAAGAAAAGTCCCAGAATGGGGAGGTTCCCATCCTCCTGGTCCAGTTCTGTCAGTTAATCCCTGTCTGTCCCTGGGGGGGAGGTAGGCTGCTTCCTCATGTGTCCTCAATCTTCTCCTATGTTAACTGCGGTACTAGGACTTAAAGAACTCCATAGCTCCTGCCAGCTCTAAAATCAGTGCTCTTGATAAGGATGGTTTCCAGTTTTACTCTATTATAAGCAATGCCATTATGAAATGATTTTAGAGTATTATTCTTTGAATTATAAAAGGAAACACATTAACGATGGAAAATTAAGAAAATATTAAAAATTCAAACGAAGGAAATCAAAACCACCCATAACCCCTGCTACCCGAAGATTACCGTTGTCAGTTTCCAACGTGTCTCCTTCTATTTGAAATTTGTCAATTTTTTGTGTGCTGATATGAAAGGAAAAAAAGTATCTGATACAAGTTGGGTTTTCCAGGAGCAGACACTGATTACAAATTTGCACACAAAGATTTACTAGGAATCAACATCCATAGGAAAGGAGAGGATTGGAAGCAAGATTGGTCAGAGGGAAAAGTCCAACTGTGAAGCAGGTTCAATAAACAAATCCTCAATGCTGAGACTGCTCTGGAGTATACGTATCTGTCATAGCTGTTGTGCCTTGAGACAAAATAACCAGGCTTTGGTAAACCTGCCTCACTTAGTCAGTGACTGTGAGCCATCCTGGGAACATGAGGTAAGACCTGAAAGAGCTGACAGTTTGTGACTGTGGGCTGTTACCCAGATGCTGAGTTTCTCCTTGAAGGAGGGTCTGGAATCTAGAGCACACATGTCTATGCTCACTGCAGCATCTTTTCTCTTCTACTTTGCATTTCTTCCAGTATCGGTGAAGTCTTAAAATATTTATGGGTTAAAATGCAAATCTAACCATGCTTTAAAATCCTGTGCTCAATTGTGAGCTCTCAGTCCTGTTTTAGAGGCAGCATAGTAACCCTACATGCATATTGGGGTGCCTGTATATTGGTGCCAACCTGTCAGGTAGAAGCCTGCAGGACTTAACCAGGAAACGTCGCTTCGGATCATCCTTGGCCGGCAGAAAGAAGCAGCTTAAAGACAGCTACGAGTATAAAAAGTAACCTAGTCAAAGCGGCCTAGTGAAAAGAATTGCCTGCATTAAATCACACACTAGAGAGCCCAGCAGGGGTGGAAGTCTATTTCATATGGCAGAGTGTGCGTTCTTATTACTGTAAATGGGGGAGTCCCTAAGGCCAGTAAACACTAGCTCAGGATAAGAAGGACTCACGCAGACTCAGATAAGACCGGACTCTGTGTGGAGACCCAGGCCCGGGGTTCCCTCCACAAGAAGAGGAAGTTGCTACACATAGCCTCCTACTCGACCAGGACAGAGTAAAACGTCAACCAACCTCCTCAGGGAGGAACAAATATACAGATGTTACCAAAAACCACTTATCTTGGTAAAGCATTAAAACTCCTCTCCCCTGATGTGCAGGTTGATAACAAATCTCCAGATCCCCTGCATCATGAGACCCTGCTAAAACTCTGTTCTCATACCCTATGAATGCCCTTGTCCTAAACCCTTATAAGCTGCCCCATATACTCCAGCCTTTGCAGAGAACGATTTCCATATTTCTGGATGGCCACCACCAGAAACCCTCTCCTATCTGTAGAATTCCTGTCTGACTCTGTGCCTAGCATGTCCTCTGGTTTTGGGGCTATGCTGATTAGAGCCCTTCAAGAGCTGGGTTGGAACAATTGGCAAGCCACCCAGGAGTCCAAAGAACTGCCAGCCGTAGCAGGCGTGAGTCCTGGAAGGAGAATCCATGGAGGAAACCCCAAAGTGGCCTACACTGTCAACGTGGGGAGAGGTGGCTGCCTTCTGGATGAGTGCAGGTGACCACAAGAGTATGAGGACGCCCTGAAAACTCCAGCAGGGTTGCCAACTGTTTCGCAATAGATAAAAAGAAGGACAACTAAATTTTAACAAAAAGGTAAAGCAGAGCCAAGTAGCAGCAGCCATAGCCTGTCCTCTTTTAGGAGCCTTACATTTGGCCACAGAGTCAAAACAGACAGCAAAAGTAACTAGAGAGGGACACATGGCTCCCTCAAGCAGACATGAGAGATGCCTTAAATGAGTGGTTGTGTGATGTAAATGATCAATTAGAAACATTAACCTGTAGATATGATTGAGCCCTTGGTAGCAAATTACTCTGAGTTCAAGTCCAGAGAATACAAATCACTCTGGGATGAGACCCCAGAAGATGGGGCCCTATACACTCCTCCTCATATGAGGAAGGAAAGGAGGGTGGGCACCCCATAATACAACGGAAATGGAAGGCACCACAAATCAACCCCCTGGGGCTCAGCAATTCCAACCTCCTGAACAGAAATTACATGTCACTATAAGATATTATACCACTGCCAAATTGGGTGATTTAGGGCAGTGGCACAGACAAAAAACTAGGGACTCCCTACCCAATTGGTTTCTGGGGTTTTGGGACATGGGAACAGAGGAGGTAATGCTTTCTGGAGTGGCGATGAGTAAATTGGTGCCTATTGCAACCCACCCTTTGCTATGACAATGCTTGAATGATGCCTCAGCTGATGTGAAACCGCCTCCTTATTGGTATGGCTGATGGATGGGTGTAAGGTTGCATGGCCTGATAAAGGGGATATAATGCACAATAACCCCCATTGGCTAAATATGGGATTGCTACAAGATGTTTTAATGGGCCTGGGAATGAAACATGCCATTTATGTTGTGGCTTTTGTAGGTCCTGACGCTGAAGCTTTTCCTACAGGAATGAGAGACACAGTATTGCACACTGGCCCCAACTATTGCTATGGGCCTCTTATGCCTACCCCAAGTCTGTTGGTAAGACAGTCCATTTCCCTTGCGCTCAGGCTATTGCTGACCTCAGAGAGTAAGAGGGGCTGCAGAAAAAGGAGGCAGGGATTAGGGCAATGGGAGAGGCTCCCCGTGAGCATGACACCCTATTCAGGTATCTTGTAAGCAGATGTGGGCAGATATCATTGCTGGAGGCACAGAGATAGAGGTTACAGATAGGCAACCTAATGCAGTCCTGGTAAAACTATGACGCAAACCTACTAAGGACTGAAGATTTACTGAAGTGAACTCCCAAGCTTCTGAGGGAGAAAGGAATTCAGTAAAGAAATCACCATACAGAGCCCCAGCCCAGGAACCCTCCACTCTCCCAGAAGAGGCCAGGCAAACCCCTTTCCCTCTTTTGTAGGGGGGAGGTTGAGATTCCTGGATGCAAACAATAGCCAGGAACCCTAGGGATCAAAAGCCACATGTAGAATTAACCATCTACTGGTCTCTGACTATCCAGCAGCAAGTGTTAGCACTAATAGATAAAGGAACTGAATATACCTTAATCAATGGGAATGTAACCAGATTCCATGGGCCAGTACTAGCTAAAGACAGCTATGAATCCAGGCAAAGCAGTACAGTGTAACTTTCCAAATAGAGAGATTGCCAAACCAAATGTATACAGTATGTATTTCCTCTATATCAGAATACATTTTAGGCATTGATCTACAGAATGCCTTGTTGCAGACTACTAGAGGGGATTCTGCCTCCAGTGTAGAGTGATTAAAGTGGTGCTGATAGGACAAGTTAAATGGTCTCCTATAAAACTAACCCAACTTTGGAGGGTCATGGCTACAAAACAATAAATACTTCCAGGAGGGCACCGAGAAATCTCAGCCACTATCAGAGAGTTGGAATAAGTGGGGACATTAATACCCACCCAGAGCCCTTTCACGAGTCTGGTATGGCCAGTAAGAAAGCCTGTTAGAATGTGGTGTGCAGGTTTGAAAGGATTCTGTGCCCTAGAAAAACTGTGTTTTAATCCTGATCTTCCTTGTGGGGGCAGCCCTTTCATTTAATCCCTATTCAATACTGTAAATTGGAAACTTGATTAGATTATCTCCACGGAGATGTGACATGCCCGAATTGTGGGTATTAACCTTTGATTAGAGGGAGATGTGACTCCACCCATTTCAGGTGGGTCTTGATTAGTTTACTGGAGTCCTTTAAAAGAGGAAACAGTTTGAAGAAAGCTAAGGAGCCACGAGAACCATGAGAGACCACACAGTCAGAGACCTCTGGAGATGAAGAAAGAAAATGCCCCTGGGAGAGCTTCATGAAACGAGAAGCCTGGAGAGAAAGCTAGCAGATGTTGTCATGTTTGCCATGTGCCTTTTCCGCTGGCAGAAAAACCCTGAACTTCATCGGCTTTTCTTGAATAAAGGTAATTTCTTGTTGGTGCCTTAATTTGGACATTTCTATAGTCTTGCTTTAATTGGGACATTTTCATGGCCTTAGAACTGTAAACTTGCAACTTATTAAATTCCCCCTTTTAAAAGCCATTCTGTTTCTGGCATATCACATTCTGGCAGCTAGCAAACTAGAACATGGCATATGAAGCAGATTATTGGAAGTGAAATTATTTGGCATAATTGGGATTATGCCAAATCCAGAGCATCACTGGTTTACTATGAGAAATTAGTATCTGTTCTAGTTTGCTAGCTGACAGAATGCAGTATACCAGAAACAGAATGGCTTTTTAAAGGGGAATTTAATAAGCTGCTAGTGTGCAGTTCTAAGGCCAAGAAAATGTCCCAATTAAACAAGACTATAGAAATGTCCAATCTAAGGCATCCAGGGAAAGATACCTTGGTTCAAGAAGGCTGATGAAGTTCAGGGTTTCTCTCTCAAGTGGAAGGGCATGTGGTGAACATAGTCACAGTTTCTCTCTCATCTGGAAAGGTACATGGTGAACATGGTCAGGGTTCCTCTCTCATCTGGAAGGGCACATGGTGAACACAGCATCATCTGCTAGCTTCTTCTCCTGGCTTCATGAAGCTCCCTGGAAGGCATTTTCCTTCATCATCTCCAACGGTCACTGACTGGTGGACTCTGCTTCTCATGGCTACGTCGTTCTGCTCTGCTCTCTCTGAAATCTCTTTCTCCAAAATGTTTCCTGTTTTATAAGGTTCCAGTAAACTAATCAAGACCCACCCAAATGGGTGGAGACACACCTCTACCTATCCAGCTTAACAACCACTCTTGATTGAATCACATATCTGGGGGGGTGATCTAATTATAGTTTCAAACATACAGTATTGAATAGGCATTAGAAGAAACGGCTGCCTTTACAAAATGGGATTGGGATTAAACATGGCTTTTCTAGGGTACATACTCATTTCAAACCAGCACATTATCCAATTGTGTGATATCATTTGTGTCAGATCTTGCTAATGCTTTCTTTAGTATCTCCCTAGAAAAATCAAGCCAACCTGTATTTGACTTCACTTGGGGAGGTCGGCAATGGACTTTTACTATGCTTCCTCAAGGCTATGTACATAGCCTGACCATCTGTCATAGGGCAAAGGATCTAGCTAAGTGGAAAATCTCCACAAGTGTAACTCTATTTTACTACATTGATAATGTCATGTTAACCAGTAATTCTCTTTCAGAATTAAAAGAAACCTCAGAGTCATTGCTATCTCAACTTGTGATTCAGAGATGGGCAGATAATCTACAAGAGAGCAGCTACAAGGCCCTGGCTGCTCTCAAATTCTTGGGTGTTGTACAGCTGGGTAAGACAAAAACTGTACCTTCTGTTGTCATTGATAAGGTGCAATGTTTCTCCACACCACAACTTCCAAAACAACTAATAGCTTTCTTGGGGTAATATAAAAGGTATTAAAGATCTTTTGTTCCTCATTTAGCCCAAGAGTTAAAACCTTTGTATATTCTGGTTAGGAAACACCATCCTGGGAATGGGATACCTCCTGAAAGGCTGTTTTGAAAAAGCAAAAGGGACAATAGCACAGGCACAAGCACTGGGGGCGGGGAACGCGTAGATCCAGACCTGCCTGGTGAACTGGATGTAGTCAGCTCTGATAGTGGCTTTGGGGGGAGGGGTATCTGTGGCAGAGGCAAAATACTAAACAAATTTCCCTTGGCTTTTGGTCACAATTATGGAAAGGAGTAGAACTGAGATACAGTCCCTTAGAAAAGAATTATGTACTGCATACAATGCCTTATTGCAAGTTAAGGAACTGGTGCAAAGAAGCCCAGTCACCTTGAAAATGACTATCCCTATTCATGGGTGGTGAACTGATAAACTTTTAAGCCATGCTCTGGCAGTGCCCGACTGGGCACATTGACCAAATGGAAAGCCTACCTGCTACAGCACAACATTTTCAATAGTAGCCCTCTGAGTGCATAAATGCATACAATTCTTGGAATGGTGTCCTATATAGGAGATTCAATGGCTAAAGTCACTGCAACTGAAATAGCTGTTAAAATGCGCACTATACAGGGCACAGGTACCGTTCCCAAACCTGCTTGGTACCCTGACAGATCTGCTAGCAGTTAGGCTCCCACATGGACAGCTGTGACAGTACAACCCACTGCTGACACCATACTGTGGGAGACTGGTTAGAGTGGTAAGGACTGTAATCGTGCATGAACCAGGGGATGCACTAATGATCTATACCGACAGCTGGGCTGCTTACAAGGGCCTTATAGCTTGTATGGCAACCTGGAAGCAGGAACAATGGACGGTCACAGGTCACCCCCTCTGGGGACAAAAATTATGGAAAGGCATCTGGGATGCCTGCTGTGCTGGTTTGAAACTGTTGTGTACTCAGGGATGTTTTTTAATCCCTATTCAATATTACTGGGTGGGATCTTTTTTATTAAGTTTGTTTCCATGGAGATGTGACCCACCCAGTTGTGGGTGGGACCTTTGGATTAGGAGGTTTCCATGGAGATGTGTCTCCATCCATTCAAAGGGAGGTTGCTTACTGGAGCCCTTTAAGAGAGAACCATTTTGGAAAAAGCTTCAAAGCCCACACAGCCAGAGATCTTTGGAGATGTAGAAGGAAAATGCCCCTGGGGAAGTCTTTTGAAACCAGAAACCTACAAAGAAAGTTAGCAGACGTCACCATGTGCTTTCCCAGCTGACAGAGGTGTTCCATACCCATCAGTTTCCTTGAATCAAGGTATCTTTCTCTGGATGCTTTAGTTCATATATTTTAATGGCCTTAGAACTATAAACTTGCAACTTAATGAATTCTCTTTTTAAAAGCTTTCCATTTCTGGTACATTACATTCCAGCAGTTTTAACAAACTAAAACACCTGCCAACAATGAAAGGGAACTATCTATCGTGTGCCTGCCCACATTCACAGCACAGTACCTGGGAATCTGGAAGCAGATGCACTTGCATGGATTCAACTGAAACCAAGGAAATGGTGGAATAGCTTCATTGCAAAAGCAGACACCAAGGGTATCAAATCCTGTGATGCCTGGCCCAGCAGTTCCAGCTACCAATTACATGCCAGCAGCTATAGACATCACTAGAGTGCCCTTCATGCTCCCTGTGGTGACCATGTGGCTACCACAGCAGGTAAAACACATTGGCCAGTCACAAATCCCTATGACCTGCTGGCAAGTGGATTACATCAGCCCCTTCCACTCTCAGAGCGGGCAAGGTATGTTTTTACTGCCACAGGCACAGCTACAGGACTTTTGTCAATTTTCTTAGCGGGGAAGGTGAATGAGTGGACCGCCATATGCTGCTTGGAAAGGGTGAGCACTCTGTATAGCATACCTACCCAGACAGACAGTGATTGGGAGACTCCTTTTACTGGACAAATAATTCAATCCTGGGCCACGGATCAGGACATCAGACAGTTGTTCCATCTGCCCTACAATCCCACAGGTGCAGGCGTCATTGAAAGAATAAATGTTTCATTAAAGGAAAAGGTAAAAGATAATAAGAAGTCTTTACAGCAGTGAACTAAGAGGTTCTATCAGTCCTTAACTCATGTTACTACAACACCATGAGCTGCTGCACCTGCCCCCATTGAAATGCTGATGGCTGAGCCAATCGAAGCCCTGAGAACACAAGTCAGAAAGTCCACTGCTGGTTCCAGTAAGATGACAGAATAGGATAGGTTGAGTTCACCCCTGCTCCAAGGAACAGCTAGAGAAGTGACAGAAGAAAGACTAGAACAGCATTTCCAGGGTGTAAATGACTTGGGTGGGTCTTCTACACCATATAGAGAGGCTCTGGGTGAAAAAGCAAAAATGAGAAGCAGAGAATCTAAAGACCGTCCAGCTAGTGCAAGCAGCCTAACTCACCCCTTTCCAAATAGAAGCCCAGAGTCTTTAGGATTGCACAGATAGGGAGACAGGGACAAGGAAGTAAGCCAAGCTGTGTTCTTTGAATGCACTACCCTCATGTGTGCCGCCCCTGCCTGGCAACCCACAATTCCCCCAACACCCCACATACCTGTACCCCATTACCCGCTCCCCACCATGCTCCAAGCACTCCCGCCCCAACCACGCTCCCCGTGCATCCCCGCCCCACACACACACATCCCGTGCTTGCACACAAGCCTGACCCAGTCTGACCTACCTCTCACACCCAGTGCACAGTCTCGCCCTGCCCCTCCTTAGACCTGAGTACCTGTAGCCAGCCCCTCAACTCCCATCGCCTGCTCCCTGCCCCCTGCAGGTGGTTACTGAGCATTCAGGCTGCAAGCACTCACCTCTATACCCAGGCTACACCTATACGCAGTCCATACAGTCACTCAACCTTGCACGAACCACCCCAACTCTACCTACATGCACATCAGCATCAGGTCCCCCAGATGCATGCCCACTCGTGCCCCACCCCCTTATTCTCTGGGCAAGAGCCAACCTGCACATCTGGGCCACACCCATTCACAGCTGATGCAGGCAAAATCCCTCCCTGCTGCCCTTGCTTCATAGACCCACACAAACCAGGGCCCTGACCCCCGGGTCCACACACCAGCACAGTCATATTTTCCTTGCTGGGCATCCACATATCCAGGCATCCACATATCTGGGCATGGACCTCTTGATGCCTGTACCACACCCACCCTGTCCCTCACACATCCACACACTTGCCCCATACCATGGCACAAGTGCCTTCTCCCACACTTGGCAGATGCTCTCAGGCACATCTGTGCCACATAGCCTCTGCTCTACAAGTGGGCACCACTAGCCCATCCCACCCCTGCACCTGTGGACCTGCACCAGCACCCTGCCCACCTATCCACATTCAACCCTAACACACATCCCACAACTTCATGACCTATACCCCACTCATTTGCATATTCACATCTCAGCCCCCCTGGACAATTCCCATAGTGCAAGGAAACACCTGCACCCCAACTGCCCTGTGCCCCAACTTCTGTACCCTGTACCCCACACCCTGACACCCCCAACCCACAACTTCACACATCCACCTGCATCCTGCCCACAGAACAGCCTCAGCACAGCTGCTCAGCCCCCCACCTGCCTCCTGTCATGCCCACCTCTGTGTCCCACATGCCACACCCTGTTCCTGCACTCCAAGGCCTGAGCTGCACCTTGCCCCAATGGTCCCCAGACCATATGTCCACAACCCAGTGACCTGCACCTCACACTCACAGGCACCAGCGTAGAGTTCCTGGCCTGTGCATATACCTGCACCACAACAAAGGAAAACACAGATAAATGGGAACTCCTCAAAATCAAATGCTTTTCTGCCTCAAAGGACTTTGTCAAAAAGTAAAGAGGCAGCCAATTCAATAGGAGAAAATATTTGGAAATCACACATCAAACAAAGACTTGATATCCTGTATACAGAAAGAAATCATATAACTCAACAACAAAAGAACAAGCAACCCAACTATAAAATGGGCTAAAGATATAAAAAGACATTTTTCTGAAGAGCAAATACAGATGGCTCAAAAGCGCATGAAGAGATGTTCATTTTCACTGGCTATAAAGGAAATGCAGCTCAAGACTACAATGAGATACCACTGCACACCTATAAGAATGGCTGGTATTAAACAAACAAGAAACTACAAATGTTGAAGAGGATGTGGAGAAATTGGGACAATTAAGCATTGCTTGTGGGAATGTATAAGGGTACAGTTGCTGTGGAAGACAGTTTGGCAGTTCCTCAGAAAACTAAATATCAATTTGCCCTATGACCTGGCAATACCACTACTCAGTGTATACCCAGAAGAGCTGAAAACAGTGACACAAAGATTTGCACACCAATATTCATGGCAGCATTATTCACAACCACCAATACATGGAAACAACCCAAATACCATCAACAGATGAGTAGATTAATAAAATGTGGTATACACATGCAATGGAATATTATGCAGCAGTAAGACAAAATGGCATTCTGAGGCACATGACAAGATGGACGAGCCTCGAGGACATAACACTGAATGAAATAAGCCAGACATGAAAGGATAGATAGTGTATGGTTTCGTTTTTATGAACATAGTAAAGGTAAACCCAGAGGCTTATAATACAGAATGTAGAGGATGTAGAGATACACAGAGCTTGAGATGAGTGAACAATTAGCTAATGAGGTTGAACTTAATTGTATGGGAATAGATAGAAGTGAAGGCAGTTCACTAGTGGGTCTATAAATAATATTACCCTATTGAAGGTGAACATGATTGAAATGGGTTGTATAAACTCATGTGCCTCACCAATTAACACTACAAATATAAAAAGATCTTGCATGAGCTATGCTGCAAAAATATGAATCTTGTACAAAGGGTGTATAATTTGGGGGTATGGCAGAAAAATGCTATTGCATGCTATGGGTTATGCTTAACAGGAAAATATCCACAGTCGCAAAGCAATACCAAGGGTGCATAATGGGGGGAAGGACAAGATTTAGGGGGAGGTTTGGATTTTTTATTTGGTACAGGTGTGTTTGTTGGTTATTTTTCTCTTGGGAACAATGAAATTATTTACAATTGAGAGTATTGATGGGCTATTGACTTTGGGCATTATACGTGAGGCCCAGTAGATGCAAGTGGCTGAAAGATGCATGGACTGAGAAGTAGATTGGTGAATGATGGTGTACACATATGATCAAATAATGCGCTGCTACAAAAAAGAATGAAGTTGTAAGACATGCAACGATGTGAGTGAACCTGTGGGACATTTGGTGAGGCAAATAAGCCAAAAACAAAAGAGAAAATATTGTATGATCTTATTTAGAAAATATTTGTAAGAAAACTGAGGCTTAGATTGTAAGCTCTTATAGCAGTCACATTTAGTCTGGAGAGGTAATTGTTACTTCTGGATTTTGAGAGGCTATTTTATATATGTATAACCTGGTATTTAGAGATAAGAATGAAGCTGATCAGGTCAAGATTAAGGTAATTCAGAATACAAGGATAAGGGAGATATTGTCTGTATTTTAGAATTTCACTATTCTTTGAGACCAAAGGAAGATGAGTTTATTTTGTCCAGAACCTACATTTTCTGTAGCACATAATCTAACTCTACCTGTCTGGATAGATCACTTAAACAATCCAAACACAGGGACCCAGAATAAGAAGGAGAACTTTTTTTTTTTTTAATTTATTTTTTTTTTAATTTTTATGAATTAAAAAAAATTACAAGAAAGGAACACAAACATTCTTAATATATGATCATTCTGTTCTACATATATAATCAGTAATTCACAATATCATCACATAGTTACATATTCATCATCATGATCATTTCTTAGAACATTTGCATCAATTCAGAAAAAGAAATAAAAAGACAACAGAAAAATAAAATGAAAACAGAAAAAAAAATTATACATACCATACCCTTACCCCTCCCTTTCATCGATCACTAACATTTCAAACTAAATTTAACATTTGTTCCCCTGTTATTTATTTTTATTCCATATGTTCTGCTCGTCTGTTGACAGGGTTGATAAAAGGAGCACCAGACACAAGGTTTTCACAATCACGCAGTCACATTGTGAAAACTATATCATTATTCAATCATCATCAAGAAACATGGCTACTGGAACACAGCTCTACATTTTCAGGCAGTTCCCTCCATCCTCTCCATTACATCTTGACTAACAAGATGATATCTATTTAATGCATAAGAATAACCTCCAGGATAGCCTCTTGACTCTGTTTGGAATCTCTCAGCCATTGACACTTTGTCTCATAAGAAGGAGAACTTTTAATCCTGTATAGTTTAAGGTAATGCCTGGGTACCTCCAAGAGTATGTTAAGCAGACAATCAAAAAGTATTGGCAAGATCCCTTGAGGGATGGGAGAAAAAATATGAAACTATTAAACTTTACCATTGTGGAAACCCTGATACAGTGTCAGACCTTAGGGACACCCAAGTCAGTAGGCCAAGACCTTGATCTTGAGGCTTGTCCTTGGGAAGCTCATGATGTAATGGAGACTCAGCCTACCCAAAGGTATGCCTAAGAGTCACTTCCAGGGACTGCTTTTTATTTTATTTTATTTTTTTAAATACCAAGAAAACACCAAATAAATGCAAACATTCCTATATGTAGATCATTCCATTCTACATATATAATCAGTAATTCACAATATCATCACATAGTTGCATATTCATCATGATGATCATTTCTTGGAACATTTACTTCTATTCAGAAAAAGAAATAAAACGAAAACAGAAAAAAAAAATTACACATACCATATCCCTTATCCCTCCCTTTCATTGATCCCTAGCATTTCAAACTAAATTAATTTGTTAATTAATTTGTTAATTTATTTAATTAAAAATTAAATTCTTCCCCCTATTATTTATTTGTATTCCACAGTTCTACTCGTCCGTTGACAAGGTAGATACAGGAGCATCAGATACAAGGTTTTCACAATCACATAGCCACATTGTGAAAGCTATATCATTATACAATCATCTTCAAGAAACATGGCTACTGGAACACAGCTCTACATTTTCAGGCAGTTCCCTCCAGTCTCTCCATTACATCTTGAATACAAGGTGATATCTACTTAAGAATAACCTCCAGGATAACCTCTCGACTCTGTTTGGAATCTCACAGCCATTGACACTTTGTCTCATTTCATTCTTCGCCCTTTTGGTCGAGAAGTTTTTCTCAATCCCTTGGTGCCGAGTCTCAGCTCATTCTAGGATTTCTGTCCCACATTGCCAGGGAGATCCACATCCCTGGGAGTCGTGTCCCAAGTAGACAGGGGGAGGGTGGTGAGTTTGTTTGTTGTGCTGGCTGGAGAGAGAGGCCACATCTGAGCAACAAAAGAGGTTCTCCTGGGGGTGACTCTTAGGCCTAATTTTAAGTAGGCTTGACCTATCCTTTGTGGGCTTAAGTTTCATATGAACAAACCCCAAGACTGGGGGCTCAGCCTATAGCTTTGGTTGTCCACACTGCTTGTGAGAATATCAAGAATTCAACTTGGGGAGGTTGAATTTTCCCCTGTTCTCACCACTACCCGAAGGGGACTTTGCAAATACTTTTTTATTCACTGATCAAATCACTCTGGGATTTATCAGGGCATCACTCTGGACAAACCAACAAAATCTCATGTCCTACTCAAGGTTCAGAGGACCTCTTTGGTTGCTCAGATGTGGCCTTTCTGTTCTAAGTCCAGCTCTCCAGTGAAACCATTGCCCTTCCCCTACATGGACATGTCTCCCTGGCGGCATGGGAGATGACTCCCAAGGGTGAGCTGGCCCTGGCACCATGGGATCAACAATGCCATTCCCTCAAAAGGGGGGAAAGAAGTGTAACAAATAAGGTATCAGTGGCTGAGAGAGTTCAAATAGAGTCAAGAGGCTACTCTGGATGTCACTCTCATGTGAGCTTCAGTTAGACATTGCTACCTATCATAACTTGCCAAACCCAACCAAAACCATTCCTGCAAATTCTGGAGAATACCTACGGCATTGTACAAGATTCTACAAAGGTTCCATTCACTAGGGTAACTTTCCAAAAACCTACAATCTCCAGATGGGTCCCTGGACCAGATAAGTCCTGAAATGCAGAGGGGCCAGCCTTTCTAGAGTGTCAACTAGTTCCATCCTTCTATCTCATATTATTGACAGCCCTTTCCAACATGAAAAAGTTAGAATACCCCTAAAACGTGGGAGAAAGATAAAAGTAGATGGTGGCATTATGCAGGGAACATAGGGTTTAACAAATGAGTATGACTGCTGAATCATTATATTGTTATTTCTTTTCATCTCCTGAATCTTAGAGAAGCTAGAAGTAGAAACCTAAAATTGTGGAATTGTAACCCATACCAAACTCTGAAACCTGCTCTACACCTATTTGTTGTGATGTACTTTGAAATTTGTTGCTTTTTTGTATTCATATTATTTATCACAAAAAAACAATAAAAAAAGAGTAATGTAACAGAGAAGATACAGCTTATAAATGAATATGACTGCACAATCATTATATTGATATTTTGGTCTCTGGTGTCTTGAAACAGCTAGAAGAAAAAGCAAAAATTGTTGAAACTGTAACCCATACCAAACTTTGAAATCTGTTCTATAACTACTAGTTAAAATATGCTTTAAAATGTATTGGTTTTTTGTACATATGTTTTATTTCACAATAAGAAAATGTTTTTTTTAGAAAACCCACTGATTTGCAGCCAAAAAAAGGAAATGATAATAATTTGTTGTTGCCTGGGCCCAACACCACACAAAATGAGGAAAATGAGGTCAATTGGCTCTGGTACTGGCCTGTGCAGCCACATTGGTTAGGAATCCTAAGTCCCTGGGAAATAGGAGTCACCCAAAATGTTGTAATAAGACCTCAATTTAAACAAAAAATATTGTTAAAATCTTGTCCTACTCAAAGCTATAGGCTGAGCCCCCAGTCTTGGGGTTTGTTCATATGAAACTTAACCCCATAAAGGATAGGTCAAGTCTGCTTAAAATTTAGGCCTAAGAGTCACCCCCAAGAGAGCCTCTTTGGTTGCTCAGATGTGGCCTCTCTCTCCAGCCAACACAACGAGCAGTCTCACTACCCTCCCGCTGTCTACGTGGAACATGACTCCCAGGGGTGTGGACCTTCCTGGTAATGTGGGACAGAAATTCTGGAATGAGCTGAGACTCAGCATCAAGGGATTGAGAAAACCTTCTCAACCAAAATGGGAAACAGTGAAATGAGACAAAGTGTCAATGGCTGAGAGGCTCCAAACAGAGTCTAGAGGTTATCCTGGAGGTTATTCTTATGCATTAAGTAGATATCACCTTGTTATTCAAGATGTAATGGAGAGGCTGGAGGGAACTGCCTGAAAATGTAGAGCTGTGTTCCAGTAGCCATGTTTCTTGATGATGGTTGTATAATGATATAGCTTTCACAATGTGACTGTGGGATTGTGAAAACCTTGTGTCTGATGCTCCTTTAATCTACCTTGTCAACAGACGAGTAGAACATATGGAATAAAAATAAATAATAGGGGGAACAAATGTTAAAATAAATTTAGTTTGAAATGCTAGTGATCAGCGAAAGCGAGGGGTAAGGGGTATGGTAGGTATAATCTTTTTTTTTTCTGTTTTCGTTTTATTTCTTTTGCTATTGTCTTTTTATTTCTTTTTCTGAATGGATGCAAATGTTCTAAGAAATGATGAATATGCAACTATGTGATGATATTGTGAATTACTGATTATCTATGTTAATTTTTATTTCATTTGTTGATTTTTTCAGTTAATAATTTATTTTTTTTAATTTTGTCCTACTGGAAACTTATGCATGGCTGTGTGGACCCTTCTTATACCCAGATTAACAACTGATGTATTAGTAGAGGACTCACAAGATTTTTAGGGGGAGAATATCTGGTATTTAAAACCTTCCCTTAATGTTCTTCTTTCTGGTACCTTATTTTCAACCAATATAACTATATATTGTATGCATATTACTAGATCAGCAGGAATTGCCTCTTCTTGTTCCCCACAACACAGCTCTGAGTTCTGGCTTGCTTAGCTTCTCATGGGAAGGCACATGGTGATATCTGCTGGGTTCTGCATCTCCAAATGTCTGTGTCTAGGTATCGCTCTCTATGTCAGCACTCCAAACATCTCCAAATGTCTGTGTCTGACAGCTCTGAACTTTCTCCAAAATGTTTCCTCCTTTAAAGGAGTCCAGTAAACTAATCAAGACCCATCCTGAGTGGAGTCACATCTCCATCTAATCAAAAGATCACACAACAATTGAGTGTGTCACATCTCCATGGAAACAATCTAACCAAGAGATCCCACTCTACAATATTGAATCAGGATTAACACAGCATGGCTGCCACCACAAAATTGGATCAAGATAAAAAAACATGGTTTTTCTGGGGTACATAACATTTTCAAAACAGCACACAACCCAAGAGTCCATCAGATGAATGGACAAACAAAATTTGACATTTATTCAAATTTTATCCAAAATATTAATATGATTCAGCTATAAAAAGAATGAAGTTCTGACAAATGGCACAATATGATTGAAACTTGAAGATATCATATTGAGTGAAATAAGCCAGACACAGAAGGACAAATATTATGTGATATCACTGATAGGAGATTTTTCAAAGAAGCAAATTCATAGCATCAGAACTGGAATACAGGTTATTAGGGGCCAAGGTAGAGGTAGGCAATGGGGATTTAGTACTTAACTAGTCCAGAGCTCCTGCTTCGTAGTGATGGAAAAGTTATGGTATTAGTTGTAAATGTAATCAACACCACAGAAGTATATATTTGAATGTAGTTCAAAGTGAAAATTTTAGGCTGCATATATATGTTACTATAATAATTTTTTTTAAAAAAACCATAGGTCTGTACAAAATGGTGAGTACCAATGTAAACTATAGATTGTTTTAATAGTATAATTATAATAATATTGTTTCAACAATTATAACATAGATATCACAATGCAAAGTGTTATAAATAGGAAAAAATGCATGTGAGGGAAAGTATATTGGAACTCTATATACTCTTCATGATTTTTCTATAAACTTCAAAGTCTCCAATAAAAAAATTTTTAAAACACAATGACATATCAGTTTTTTACCTATAATATGAACCAAGTTTTTGGACATTTTGTTTTACTGAACTTGTTTATCGGTATCAGTAGGTTTTGAATGGCAGATTCCTTAGGATTTTCTACATAGAAGATCATGTCACCTGCAAATAGAGATAAATTTACTTCTTTTTCCAATCTGAATGCATTTTATTTCATTTTCTTGCTCCTGGCTAGAATCTTTAGTACCATGTTTAATAAAAGTAGTAAGAGTGGGCATCCTTACCTTGTTCTTGATCTTAGGGGGAAAGTATACAGTCTTTCACTAATAAGTATGATATTAGCTGTGGGTTTTTCATAGATGCCTTTTATCAGATTGAGGAGTTCCCTCCTTTTCGCAGTTTATTGAGTACTTTTATAATGCACAGTTGTTGAATTTTACCAAATGCTTTTTATGCATCTCTTGGGATGACCAAGGGGTGTTTGTTCTTTATTATGCTAATATGGTGCATTGCATATCCTTAATTCTTCAACATTTTTTTATTGCGAAATGCAACATATATACAGAAAAATGATGCATTTTAAAGTAGAGTTTAGCAAGTAGTTACAGACAAATTACATAGTGTGGGTTACGGTTCTACAGTTTCAGGTATTTCCTTCTGGCTGTTCTAATACACTAGAAACTAAAATGAAATATCTATATAATGATTCAGTTGTCATGCTCTTTTTAAAATTGTAACTTCTCTATTACAACTCCTCCCTCTCATTGGATCACTCTCTCAGTCTTCAAGGATATTTGGCCAATGACCTTTCTAACTTCTTTATGTTGAAAAGGGGTATCAACATCATGGGGTAGAGGAATGCAACTGGTTGATCGTCTGGGAAAGATTGGTACCTCTAAGTTTCAGGGCATATCTGACATAGGATCAATCTGGAGTCTTTAATTTCCTGAAAAATAAACTTACTAAGTAAAACTTAGGGACCCTAAAACCTGGGTTTTCTCTAGAGTTTTCAGGAATACTATTGGTTGGGGCTTGGTATACCATGGCAATTTGTAATATCTGGCTGAAGGCTGCATAAAGGTAACCTCCAGAATGACCTCTAAATTCTATTTGAAATCTCTTAGCCACCGAAACTTGTTTTTTTTTACATTTCTTTTTTGCCTTTTGGTCAAGAAGGCATTCTCCATCCCATGATGCCAGGGCCAGGCTCATCCCTGGGGTTTACATTCCATGTTGCCAGGGAGACTTATATCCCAGAAAGTCATGTCCCATGTAGGGCAGAGGGTATTAAGTTTATTTGCAGAGTTTGGCTTAGACAGAGGCCACATTTGAGCAACAAAAGAGGTTTTCTGGGGGTAACTCTTAGGTGTGTTTATAAGTAGGCTTAGCTTAGCATTACAGAAGTAAGTTTCATAAGGGCCAGCCTCAAGATCGAGAGTTTGGCTTATTAAATTGCATAACCTTAATTTTAAAAAGGTTTTAAAATAATACATGTATATGGCAAAAATGTAAATGTTACAAAACATAAATAGTGAAAATCAAACCTCCTTCACCTTTAACTTTCTCCAGTGGCAATCACTGTTATTTCTTTTCTTTTCTCTTTATGAACATGTTATCTGGATATACAAAAAAATGAATAAACCCTATACTCTTCTTGCACTAATAGAAGCCTAAAACAAGACACTGTTCTGCCTTTTGCTTTTTCAGTATCTACAAATACACCTACCTCATTTAACTGCATTTTATTTTATTTTGTGAACATACATGATTTGTTTAGTAACAATCTTACTTAGCTGTGTAACTTTGGGCAAGTTACTTTACCTTTCTTTGTCTCCATTTCCTCATCTAAATTACTAAGAAGAGTGCTTTAGACCTAACAAAAGCTTAATAAATTTTAATTATTGTTGGGGATTGAATCATGTCCCCAACAAAAGACACTGGTAAGTGCTAACCCCTGCTTCTATGGATATGAACCCATATATAAACGGGATCTTTGAGGATGCTACTGTTATTGAAGGTGTGGCCAAACTGAATGAGGGCTGGCCTTAATCCAATATGGCTAAACAGAAACTGGCTACAGAAGAAACCAGAAGTCAGCAGAAACTAGAGGAGCAGAAACAAGGAGAGAGAGATGGCCATGCGGTGGAGGATTACTGGACTGCTACAGACTACAGGAGAAAGCAAGCTCTGCCAATCCCTTAAATGTTGGACTTCTAACTTCCAAAACAGTGAGACAATAATTTCCGGTTGTTTAAGGCAAGTACTTTCTGATGTTTGTCATAGAAGCCCTGGCAAACTAGGATAATTGTTATTAATATTAGCACTTACTTAATAATTATTGCTACAATTAATATCTCTGTATTTCTATCTTTGCACACTTAGACTATATATCTTTAGGCTAAATTCCTGAATCATGCACAGTTTCCATTTTGACAGAGATTGCCATATTGCCCAAGAGGTTTTATCAGGTTATGAGCCCAGCAACAAAGTCACCGTTTTCTCATACCCTTGCCAACAGTATCGTTGATTTTTCTAATAAAATGATGAATAGCATGAGCTTCAGGTATGCATTACTTTTTCTTGCCCCTTAACCCAAGTTCCATAGGAATAACATGGTCAGCCTAGGTAGATGCTGTGGACTCAGTGAGATTTTGACACAGCCAAGGAAGCTTGAGTTTAGGAAACCTCTCAGTGTTTTAAAGGCGGCAGCTGGCAAACCTGCCCCAACCTTTTTCATGGAGGAGGCGTTATCTTTATTGTCCTGAGCAACAAAAAAGCCTCCCCTCTGTCCCAAAGGGAGATGATCTTCCCAGGCTGTTTGCTGGACAATCTTGAGAAGATAATCTGGAATAAAAGCTATCAGTGCCCCTGCACAGAAGAGGTGGAGAAACACAAGAGACATGTGGAGAATCATAGCCCATAAAGGTTCTTTTTTCCAATTTGTTCCTCCCAAAGTGGGTTGCTACCAGATGAGTTTCTAATCAGTTTGAGATTATAATCATTTTCTAATGTGCATTTTCCAACACTCTGGGGTAAAATTGGTGGTACAAACTAGGCCCTCAAAAATGTTTCCTTTCTGACTGTTGGTATGAATTCATGGATGAATAGATGGAAGGAAAGAAAGGCAAGTCCTGCAAAACTTGGGAGATCATTAAAATCAAACTTCAAGATCACTGTAAGATTCTGATTTGTCCTTTGACAACGTCTGAATATGTGCTTTTTCTTCCTGTCTCCTCAATTAGATCCTCCTGATCATAGGTGTAGATAATTGGCATTTTCCATCTTTGACTGCCTAAGAGCCCTGGGGAGAGAGTCAGGAAAGATGCCAAACAGCCTTTTTGACTACTCCCCAAGCTGTGCTTTCCTGGCCTGGCCTGCCCAGACGATGAGTCTCAGCACACTCTTGCCTGCAGCCCTAAGGAGGCCCTGCAGTCTTTAAACCTCCACTGCCTTCACCCCTGTCGGGGGCGGTGTTGAAACAATGGCCACAGCAGTCCCCGTCTGGGGCAGGCTAGCAACAGTGGTTCAGAGCCAGAACCCAGCAATCTAAATTTGCCAGTCAAAATCCATGATCCGTATTCAGCCGTGCCCACCCTGCCGCTCTCCTCCCGTTCGTGGGGAATAGGGTTTCCATGTCCCTCTCCCTTCACAGCAGCCAGCCAGGGACTGAACCTGAGGCAGCTCATCTGGGAAGTGGGGGTAGGCACGAGCAGCCACCATGGAGTGAGTTACTCATAGTTTTTCATTGCTGTTTTTCAGCCTCTTCACCCCACTCTTCCCTGGATGGTACACAGTGCTCCCCTTGCCTCCAGAGCCCCAGCACCGTACTTCAGACAGTTTCTGCTTGTCCATTACCTGTTTGGGGAGGAAGAGTGAGTCCTGAGCTCCCTACTCTGCCGTCTTCTTCAGAAGTTCCCTCAGTCACCAGGAGTTTGATTTTTATATGAGCGCTGTGCTGCTCGTCAGACTGAAATAAAATGCATTTACAAAACCCGTGAACAGCTTATTGATTGCTGTTCAAGGTTTGGCACAATATCACCTGTAATATTCAGTAGTCTTAATTGCAAGAAACAACTTACACTCTGACCAGTTCATGCAAAAAGGAATTTATGAAGGGATATGGAGATTCTCAAAGAATGATGAAGGAAGGCACAGGAGCAGCTAGGGGTTCCCAGGGCTAAATCTAGGACAATTTGAGAATTAAAAATGATAGCAAATGATTATAATCCATTGAGTAAAATAGGAACCAATGAATCTATGTTAATATAAATAAATGAGTAAATGGGGGAAATATTACTATACCTTACAGTAGGATGTCAACTAATAAATATAGAAGGAATAATGAGGGAATGATTGTCATAAAAGTGGATTCATACAATATCTGTACTTTTATGTCTGGCTTCTTTCACTTAGCATAACATTTTCAAGGTGTCTCCATATTTTAGGATGTATCACAAATTCAATAAAAGAAAAAATAGATATGAATACAAATGGGTAATTGTTTGATCAGGAACAGGATCTTAACATAGTTTCAAAATATCACCAGATAAAATACTTATTCAGTAACTTTACCTTGGAAAGCCTGGGAGGCATCATCTTACCAAATGATAAAACTCAACTTCACCAGTAATAGAACAAATCAACATCACGTGCCTTCTGATAGGATGCAATGAGAAGAATGCACCATCACTTCTGTGGTTTTCCTGCCGAATATGCATATCCTGAGTCCAATCATGAGGAAACATCAGACAAACCCAAGCTGATGGAATTCTGCCAAGTATTTGGCTGTCCATTAAATGTCAGAGTAGTGAAAACAAAGAAAGACTAGGAACTGCCCCAGAGAGAAGGAAACTAATAAAACATGACAATTAAATGCAACATATGATCGTGGATCTATAAAGAACTTTATAGGGACAATCACTGAATTCGAATGATTTATGGATTAAAAGTTGCTGTGGTAGTCAATGTTAATTTCCTGTTTGATGGGTTATACTGTCATTATGTAGAAGAGTGTCCCAGTCTTTAGGAAATAGGCACTGAAGTATTTAGGGGTAATCTGGCATTACTCTCAGATAGTTCAGGAAAAAATAATGTATTTATAGAGAAAGAAAATAATAAGAAATGTGATGACATGCTAGCAATTGGGGAATCAGGTTTAGGGAATACAGGAGTTCCTTGTACTATTCTTGCAACTATTTTAAAGTTTAAAATTATTTATACTTTATTAATAGCTGTGAAATATTTCTAAAAATTCTATTTTGTAACATTCCCTCTGGCAACCTAATTCGAACTCAGTATAAAAAAAAGCATGAAGCTAATAAGAAATGTCATGCAAAAACAAAGTAAAAGAATGTATAAAAATAAGTAAAAGTTACTCACTAAATATATGAGACCTATGAGCCTTGGATCCAATTTGTTAATTACATACTAAATTTTACTGTTAAAGAGCCGTAGGGGCTGGAAAAATATAGCTCTTCATATATTTTTATACTAGGAAAGTGTTCTAGTTTGCTAGCTGCCGGAATGCAACACACCAGAGACAGATTGGCTTTTAATAAAAGAGGATTTATTTTGTTGGTTCTTCAGAGGAAAGGCAGCTAACTTTCCACTGAGGTTCTTTCTTACGTGGGAAGGCTCAGGATGGCCTCTGCTGGCCTTCTCTCCAGGCCTCTGGGTTCCAACAGTTTTCCACGGGGTGATTTCTTTCTGCATCTCCAAAGGCCTGGGCTGGGCTGGGCTGAGCTGCAAGTGCTGAGATGAGGTATGCTGAGCTGCTTGGGCTGTACTAAGTTGAGCTCTCTCATTTAAGTACCAACCAATTAACTCCAAACATCATTCATGGCGGCAGGCATGTCTCCTAGCCGACTGCAGATGTAATCAGGAACAGATGAGGTTCACGTACCATTGGCTCATGTCCACAGCAACAGAACTAGGCATGTTCACCTGGCCAAGTTGACACCTGAACGTAACTACCACAGAAAGAAAACGGCACAAGAGAATAATTTGTCAGAGATTATTTCTGAAATTAACTCATATAAGTTTTTTATTTATTTTACTACAAAACAAGTCAAGAAAAAAAGTGTCAAAAATTTATCATGTAGGGAGCACAGGTGGTTCAGTGGTAGAATGCTCGCCTTCCATGTGGGAGGCTGGGATTCGATTTCCAGACCATGCACCAAAAAAAAAAATATATATATATATATATATACATATATGTATCATGTAATATAATGAAGACCCAGCCTAAGAATAAAACATTTCCAAAGACAACAGATTGTCCTCCCCACCACATTCCTAATACATTATTCTTCCTTTGTTGTTTTGTGGTTTGTTTTTTCAGTTTTTTGTTTGCTTGGTTTTTGTTTTGTTTGCAGTTGTTGAGCCTGAAATTTGCAGCTTTTTTAAAGCCTATACTGCATATCTGTCTTTGTTTTCAAAAAAAGGGCACGGTGCCTGTCATCCAATTTTTTCTTTTTTTACGTTATTGTGCTAAAATATACATATATAACATAAAATTTGCCATTTAATCACTTTTAAGTGCACAATTCAGAGGTGTTAATTATGTTTACAATGTTGAGTAATCGTCACCCCTATCTATTTCCAAAAGTTTTTCATCATCTGAATTAGAAACTTTGCACCCATTAAGTAATCTCTCCCTACTTCCCCTCCCTCCAGGCTCAAATAACCTCTAATTTACATTTCATCTCCATGAATTTGCCTATTTTAGATATTTTATAAAAATGGAATCGTACAATATTTGTCCTTTTATTTCTGACCTCTTTCACTTAGTACAACATTTTCAAGGTTCATCCACATTTTAGCAGAACTTCATTCCTTTTTATGGATGAATAATATTCTATTGTGTTTTTATACTGCATTTTGTTTATCCACTCACCTGTTGATGGGCACCTGAGTTGTTTCCACTTTTGCAAATTGTAAATAATGCTGCTATAAGCATTGGTATACAAGTATCTGTCGGAGTCCCTGTTTTCAGTTTTTGAGGTTATATACCTCGTAGTGGAATTTCTGGGTCATATGTAACTCCATGTTTAACTTCCAACATAATATTCTTAATTCAGTATTTATCATTCTTTTTTATGTATTTATACTTTTATAACATAAGTATATATTCTTAGACAAAATATTATTGGGCAAGATTTTTATTTTATTGAAATTATACCATACTGAATATATCATTCTGAACTTTTATTCGCTCATGTGTTACAGATTTATTTAGTTCAATACTCATAACTCTAAGTGATGCATTTTAACTGCCATGTAGTGTTGTTTGGCATGAATATATAGTTTTTTATTCTGTATCGTAACACCCTGAAATTGCTACCCTCCCTTATTCAAACGGCCCGCACGCTGAACACTGCTGTGAACACTGAGTTGGCGCCTCATGCTGACAGGCAAGCATTTCTTTAGGCCAATGGTTCGCAGACTTCAGAATGCATCACAGCTTTGTAGCCGAGTGCTTAGTGGTTCTTCAGATCATTTATGGCGCGCCAGGGATTACAACAGCATGGTCCAAAATGTCTGTTCCCTCCCCTTCTTCCCGTGCACAACACAGCAGACAGTTCAATTAAAACCATGGCGCAGGCCGCATTCTATTCTACGTAACCTGGGGCCATGTTTGATGTGTGACCAGCAGCGGAGTTGAGTTCCTGGGTTGCTGATGGGGGAAGGGTGGCAGTGGCATTCACCCGCCGCTGTCATAAGGTGGATAGCACTGACCAAGGACGAGGGTCCAGCAGGACTTGGCATATTCCCCAGGCCTCTTCCCCGTGTCGGTCACACCGGCTTGCGCAGGAGAACTCAGCTACCCAGAAGGGATGGACCCTGATGGTTTCATGGAGGGCACCTGGAATGGCATTGTTGGTAACTTTGATGAAATGAATTTAAAGGAATTTCTTCTTCAGGGTGCCTTTGCTTATGGTTTGAGAAGTCTTCAGCTATTCAACAAAGAGTTATTATTCCCTGTATTGAAGGTGATGATGTGATGGCTCAAGCTCACTCCGGCACTGGACTGACAGCCACATTTGCTATTTACCTTTGCAACAGTTGAAAATTGAGTTCGAGGAGACCCAAATGCTAGTATCGGCCCTGTGCTGGTTTGAAAGTACTATATAACCCCAGAAAAGCCATGTTTTAATCCTGATCCAATCTTGTGTGAGCGGCCGTTTCTTTTTAATCCAGATTCAATACTGTAGGTTGGAAACTTTTGATTAGATTCTCTCCATGGAGATGTGACACACACAATTGCAGGTGTGATCTTTTGATTACATGGAGATGTGACTCCATCCATTCCAGACGGGTCTTGAGTAGTTTACTGGAATCCTTTAAAAGAGGAAACATTTGGACAGAAACTTCAGAGTCTACAGAAACAACAGAAGCCTCAGAGCCAACAGAGAGAGCAGATTTAGACTTGGAGAACACTTGCTTCAGAGAATAGAGACACAGATGTTTGGAGATGGATGGAGCCTAGCAGACATTTCCATGAGATGTTAAGCAAGCGAGAACCTGCGAGGAGCCAAGGGAAGCCAAGAGATGAAAGCCAGTCCTGGAGAAGCAAAGTGAGGAGCCTCTACACAGACAGGGACTGAAAGTTATGGAGCCCGGGAGGAAGGGACCAGCAGATGGCAGCCACATGACTTCTCAGCTAACAGAGGTGTTCCAGAACAATCAGCCTTTCTTGAGTGAAGGCAACCTCTTGTTGGTGCCTTAATTTGGACACTTGCACTTCCTTTCACTTCACCTTAAACTTGTAACTTACTGAATTCCCCTTTTTAAAACCTGTTCCAGTTCTGGTATATTGCCTTCCATCAGCTTGCAAACTAACCCATGCCCCTACCAGAGAACTGGCTCAACAGATCCAAGAGGTAGTTCTGGCTCCTAGAGACTAAATAGAAGCAACTTCTGCCTGTTTTTGGTGGAACCTTCATTCAAAATGAAATTTTAAAACTGCAGGTTGATGCACCACATATTGTTCTTGGTACTCCAGAGAGAGTATCTGATACGTTAAACAGAAGATCGCTTTCTTCAAAATGGATCAAAATGATTGTTTTGGATGAAACAGATGAAACATTGAGCTGAGGGGTTAAAGATCAAATCTACGAGATTTTCCAAAAATTAAAAACAAATATTCAGTTTGTGTTGCTTTCTGCCACAATGTCAACTGATGTGTTGGAAGTGGCCAAAAAGTTCATGACAGATCCAATTCAAATTCTGATGAAGAAGGAAGAATTGACCCTTGAAGGAACAAGCAGTTTCATCACAAAATTCGAAAGAGTGGAATGGAAGTTGGATGCATTGTGTGACTTGTACAAGAAGTTGGCCATTACTCAGGCTGTTATTTTTCTCGATACAAGGTGCAAGGTGGACTGTCTTACTGCAAAAATGCATACCAGAGACCTCACAGTCTCTGCACTGCATGGTGATATGGACCAGAAGGAAAGCGATGTTATCATGAGGGAATTCTGAGAGTGGTAAATCCGTGTTCTGATCACTACTGACTTGTTGGCTCATAGAGTAGATGTGCAACAAGTGTCTTTGGTTATAAACTATGACCTACCTACCAACTGTGAAAATTATATTCACAAGGGTGTGTAGCTACTGTTGATGATGAGATGGTGCTCAGAAGTGGCACTGGTGTAATTCAGGATGTGGAATTGTAAGCAAAACAGCATACTGTTTGAGTAAAGAGCAAGTAAAATTGGGAGAAGGGGTCAATTTGTGAGGAAAGGTGTGGCTATTAATTTGTTATTGAAGGAGACTTCAGAGAATCAGTAGAGGATGCTTTGGGACCTAGAGACTTTCTACGGTACTACAGTGGAGGAAAAACTAATGAACATGGCTGACGTTATCTAATTCCTGGGATGAGATAGTTTTGAATGCAGCGCTTGCTGAATACACAATCACAATGTGCATGTGCTTCTTTCTTTAGGAATATTTTAATCTTGTCTCAATGCTTATACCAGATCAGAAATACAGATTTTGATAGCAAAACAACATTATATCCTTGTGAGGATAGTTATTGGCTTTTTCTTCTTCAGAATTAGACTATTGGGGTAGGGTATAAAAAATATCAGCTGTAAAACCTTTCTGCCTTAGAAATAAATCTCCTAGTTCTGTAGAAATGGTTGTGTTAGATGTTCTTTATCATTTAATAATATACTATGGACTAAAAGATATAAGTACTGTATAAAATCAGCTAGTTATCCTAAATTAGCATATCTGTCTTTATTGTGTTTGTCATTAGCCTGAATTTAGAAAGGTCTTTTAAATTGATTTTTTCCTTTTAGAAAGTATTTGAATGTGTTTTGCTTGGTATTTATTCAATAAAGTAGTTAGTGCTGTCTAGTGAACTAGACTCTGTTGCTAAGCCCCAGCAAGCAATCATATTCTAGGTAGGTTTAATCCCAGTAAAATTGCCATATTACACATCTTAATGAAGTTTAAAAGTTAAATGAATTGTAATAAACACTTAAGAAAAAAAAAAAGAATGCCTCAGAATCACAGGAAAGGTTTGTTAAAACATTAATTTCTGAATCCCAGCCCCAGAGTGTCTGATCCAGTAGGCCTGGGATTGGGGATCAAGAATTTGCATTTCTAACAAATCTTAAGTGAGGTTTACAATGGTGATCTGAAGACCACAGTTCTGAACCACTGTTCCAAGACATACATCTAGGAATAAATTTGCTGGGTCTAGGAAGGGTGTTCCTTCCCCCGTGTGCTCTGTGGCAGGCCCAGCTATTTCCACCAGGCGCTGAGGAGCAGGAGCCTGGCATCTGCCCTTGGGGTTTCCCACTAGCCTAAGACAGGGAAGCAATTATGGCCGTTTGCCTGGACTGGAGAGTTGGCTCCTTCTCCTACCAAACTCAAAGACTGTTCTGAGGAGAAGCCCAAGGATTGCTCTAAAGATAAAGGATCTCCAAGGAGTTGCAAGGATCATGGAAGGGATAAAACTCCAAAGAGGCTCAGCGCTTCCTGTGGTAGCAGCAGTACTGCTACCAGGTCTGGCTCCAGCTCGATCTCCAGCTCTGGCTCTAGCACCAGCATGGGCTCAAGCAGTGGTTCCAGCTCCTTAAGGCCTCAGTCCACTGGGGAAGGTACAGCACATCTTCGGCTCCAGCTCCATCAATTCTTTGGGCTCTCCAAGTCCTTCTTGGCACAGACATGACAGTAGGAACCATTCCCACTCCAAATCCAAACCACCCAAAAGAGATGAAAAGGAAAAGAAAAGACAGTGTCCTTCTTTTAAACCCACCAAAATGCACATTAAGAGGCTCGCCTGGAATCCTGGAATGTGAACAAGGATCAGATCGTGGAAATATTTTCTACCTATGGCAAAATTAAATGATTGACATGCCTGTGTAAAAGATGCATCCCCATCTAAACCCAAAGCTATGCCTATGTTGAACTTGAGATTACAGGTGAAGCCAAGAAGGCACTGAAACACAGCAATTCACTGCCACAGCTGTGCTGCCCCACTGCTTAGGCTGTCCTCCCAGGAGAATGCTGCCACCAGCCTCCAAGTGGTGGCACATTTCTCATTCACACAACTGCCCTTCCTCTCGACCCTGTCCAGAGTCCCTCCGCTTCAAGTCCTTTTCCAACCCCTAAGATCAGAACACCTCAAGAAGGGCCTCCCCCTGCATTTGTTGTTGTGAACACACACTCCATACTTCCTCTCTGAAACTGGTAAGCAACTTTAGAGCCAGCTCAGCAACATCACCACAGAGCCACCCACTGCAGTTGTTAGTCCTGGTGGTCTTCAGGTTAACTTTGCACAGCGTTTATTGCTTTTATGGCTCTCATTGTACGATAAGTACTATAAAGTTTCTGTTTTGAGATTTGTAATTCAGTAGCATTTTAGATAATGTTGTATTTGTACTTTGTTGTGTAAAATGAAATAATTGTATTGAATAAACCTAGGATTAAATAGCAAAAAAAAAATTTTTAGTGTCAAGTAATTGTGCATCTTCAACTTTATTAAATATGCCAAATTCCTCTGCAAAAGGATTTTACCAATGTGCTCTCCCACCAGCAGTGAATTAATTCCCTTTCTCTCCATCTTCAACACACTTGATGTCATCAGACTTTCAAAGAACCAAAAACATGTCGTTGTATTTCATTGTGATTTTAATTTGCATTTACCTAATTACCAGAAAGATCCAGCAGCCTTTTGTATGTCTGTGGCCATTCACGTTGGGTTTTGTTTCTGCATTGTATCTTTTACATTCCTTGACATGCAAAGACATGGCTTAAACAATGGGAATTTAATGGCTCACTGTTTTGAGGCTGAGAAAATGTCCAAATCAAGGCATCACCAAGTCGATGCTTTCTCCCCCAAAACCACAATGTTCGGAGTCTGGCTGTCCACAGTCGTTGGTCTTCGGTTTCTCTTTTATGTAGTAAAGCACAAGGAGGCCTCTCCTGGTCTCTCCATTGTCTTCTGGGTTCAGCTGAATTTCAGCTCCTTGCTTCCTGTCCTTTCACTTTCTGTGTCTGAATTTCATTCCAGTTATAAAGGACTCCAGTAATAGGATTAAGATCCATCCTAATTGAAGTAGGTCTCACCTTAACTGAAGTAACCATATCGAAGGTCCTATTTACTGGTTCCAGTCACTAGAGTAACTTTCCAGAAACCTACAACCTCCAGATGGGTCTCTGGGCTGGATAAGTCCTGACACCTAGCCCAGTCTCCCCAGAATATCAGACAGTTCCATCTCTGTACCCCATATTAGTGACAGACCCTTCCAATATCAAAAATTTAGAATTGCCATAGCCCAAACAACCCCAATGAGAGGTATGGAAAGATCAAAGGTGATGGTGGAATTATAAATAGAAGATAGGACTTAACAAATCAATATGAATGCTGAATCATTAAATTGATACCTCTTTTAGTCTCCAGTATCTTAGAGCAGCTAGAAGTAAAAACCTAAAATTGTGGAATTGTAACCCGTGTCAAAGTCTGAAATATGCTCTACAACAAATTGTGGTGCTGTGCTTGGAAACTTACGGCCTTTTTGTATATATATTACCGTTCACAAAAGAAAGAAGGAAAAAAGTTAATTGTGATGATAAAAAAGTATTTAAACCCTTTAGCCTCCTGTACTCTAGAGCAGCTAGAAAGAAAAATATGAGAGGATCCTATGGTAGCCCATGACAAACTCTGGGATCTGTCCTGTAACCACTTTTTGAAGAATGCTTTGAAAGCTATTGCTTTTTTATTTCTTTGCTTTGTATATATGTTATATTATGCAACAAAAAAACAAAGTTAAAAAAAGATATGGGTAGGTATTTGTGGGGTGTCTCTCACACTTTTAAGATTTCGGTGCAAACTATGGATCTTTTAACCAGAAAAAGATTCATCACACTCACACAAATTTCGAGGCAGAGGGTATGTCCGAAACCTCAGATTAAGAATCGCTACCCCGGAGGTTTAGATTTGTGATTATCTCGGTTTAATCACACATTGCATTTTATCTTCCCACTCTTCCGCTCTACGAACCCGCCGTACCCCTGACGACCCACAGGTGGCGGTGAAGGCGCGTGCAAGTGCGCAGCCGCGCCAGTAGGAGGACCCCGATGGGGGCGGGGTTTGATCCGTCACCTGCGGAGGGAGGAGCTAAAGAAGCGCCAGGGCAGGCGAGTGCACGTGATGCGCAGGCGCAGGGCTGGCGGCCGCTGGGGCAGCGAGGGCTGCTGGGCCAGATGACGTGGCCTGGCGGCGTCCGCGAGCGTGCGGCCTCCCGGGAGCCCGGCGCCGCCGGATCTGCCCGCGGCTTACCCCGGACCCCCGTGTGAGTGGGAGCAGGAGCCGGGGGCAGCGACGGCCGCGGCCCGGACCTGTGGAGACCCGACGGGGTCGGTGCCATGGGGGAGTGACGCTGCTGCGCTGGCTGCTCGCGGCCGCGGCGAGTCATGAGGAGGCCCCGCGGCGGGGATAGCGGCGGAGGCTCGTAGCCCGGGGATGGAGGAGAAATACTGCGGGGACGTCCTAGCCGGCCCCGGCGGCGGCGGCGGCGGCGGCGGCGGCCTCGGGCCGGTGGACGCGCCCAGCGCTCGGTAAGGAAGCAGCCCACCTCCCTCTGCAGGGTCGCCGGCCGTCTGCCGGCCCGGGCCCCTCGGGTTCTCACGCCGGGCCTCCGAGCCCTCCGCCCTGCGCCCTCCGCCTTCCGCCCTGCGCCCTCCGAGCCCTCCGCCCTGCGCCCTCCGCCTTCCGCCCTGCGCCCTCCGAGCCCTCCGCCCTGCGCCCTCCGCCCTCCGAGCCCTCCGCCCTCCGAGCCCTCCGCCCTGCGCCCTCCGAGCCCTCCGCCCTCCGCCCTCCGAGCCCTCCGCCCTCCGCCCTCCGAGCCCTCCGGCCTCCGCCCTGCGCCCTCCGAGCCCTCCGGCCTCCGCCCTCCGCCCTGTGCCCTCCGAGCCCTGCGCCCTCCGCCCTGTGCCCTCCGCCCTCCGCCCTGTGCCCTATGCCCTGCGCCCTCCGAGCCCTGCGCCCTCCGCCCTGCGCCCTCCGAGCCCTGCGCCCTCCGCCCTCCGCCCTGCGCCCTCCGAGCCCTGCGCCCTCCGCCCTGCGCCCTCCGAGCCCTGCGCCCTCCGCCCTCCGCCCTGCGCCCTCCGAGCCCTCCAGCCTCCGCCGTTCTGTCTCCAGGCGCCTCGGGGTCCGGGCAGACGGTTGACTGCGGTCCCCCGTCCCGTCCGTGTGCAGTTTCTCGGCTCTCCGAGAAGCGCTTCTGTGTGCTGGCTGCTCCTGGGTGAGGAGGTGGTGCCGCCCCTTCGCCGCCCCGGCGCGACCCCGCGCCGTAACCGGGGCCGAGATCGCGTCTCTTCGGACGAAGAGACCCAAGTCCAGACTCGAGAACTCGGCCGTTCAGGTCGACTGAGCGCATCCGAAACCCAGCCCCGAGGTCCCGTGTTCTCTAGTTTGGTTTCTTTCATTATGAAATAAGTATGTTTTCGTGGTTACAAAATTCGAGAAGTGCAAACGCCTTTGGGGGAGGGAGGGAAGAGCCCCTTCTGCCCTGCCACGCCGCCCGCGCCCCGGCTCCCGAGAGGTGAGTGTGTCCCGCGGCCTGGCCCGGGCGTGCTGCGGGCGCTCGGCCGCTGGGGCCGGGACTTGTGCTCGTTGCCTTCGTTGTTTGTGTGTCTGCTTTTTTTTTAGTTTTCTAATGTATTTTTAATAGCAGTGAAATACACATAACATCAAAATCCCTTTAACCATTTTAAGTGGACAGTTCTTTGATATTCAATACATGGACATTGTTGTGTAACTTTCACCGTTATCCGTTTCCAGACTGTTTTCGTCATCCCGAACCAAACCGCGTACTCCTTTAGCAATAGCTCCCCATCCCCACCTCCCCCAACCTGGCAGCCATTATTCTACTTTCCATCTCTAAAAATTTGCTTATTCTGAGTATTTCACATCAGAGAAATCATACAGTGATTGTCCCTTTGTGTCCGGGTCATTTCGCTCAACACGATGTCTTTAAGGTTCATCCATGTTATTAGAACATGTATCAGTATGTCGCTTCTGTTTTATGACTGAGTAAAACGTCTGGATCTCTCCAGAGGCCAAATAATAAGCTCCGTGGCTTTGCGGGAGTGGAGGAGGGATGCCTGCCTGGCCGTGCTGGGTGGGAAACTGAGCCCCTGAGTGTTCTGAAGACCTTCTGTGAGCCTCCTCTTCTCTGCTGCACTCGCCCCCACTGCCGGGAATTCCCGGGGCCTCCGGGCCAAGTTGTTTGAAGACTCTTAGGTCCAGTCGTGTCAGCTGCAGACCTCACCACAGTCTCTAAGCAAAGCAGAGGAGGGGCAAACCTGGGTTATTCACCGTCCTTCTGTTTCTGTCTTCCTGTTTGGAGTCTCCCATCCGAACAGGAGACTGAAAGTTCATCACAGGTTGTTTGGTTTCTATTACCGTTCTTAATTGTTTGGAGTAATTGTTAAGACGGGAGTAGAATCATCTTTACTCAGTTATGTTTAAATCAGATCTGATTAAAATCTTTGTAGCTGTATCTATATTTTTAATATATTAAAGTTAAAAAGGAGGTTGCAAAATAGTTGTCAACTTAACCAAGAGCGCCTTTAATTTTAGTTTGTCATCTTTTACTAATAGTCTATATCTATACATATATGTTCATATGTATTGAAAAGAATGTAGAAATTTGTATACCAAAATATTAACAGTTTTTCTCATGTGGGATGGTGCATTGTTTGAAGGTTTTGTGGGCTTTTTTTTTAGTGTTGTTTCATTCTGTTTATGTGTATTTAGGATTTCTATAATCTCTCTTATAAAAAACAGGTTACAGAGTTCTTTGTGATTTCAATGCTAAGACATGTTTCTGAATTTATTTTTTAGATTAATGAAATATATCGTGTTACTATGTTTCGCTAAATTTTTGAAGGCTTTGGGACTGTTTGAATCATATGATCTTCTAAAAGCAGTTCACATTGTTCAGTTCATCTTTATATTAAAACTTGGGTAAGTGTGTGGCTTTTTGTCCCGAATGTTTTTTATTTCTTGGAAAATCCTGTTTCAACTGAATATCTTTAGGAAATTTTACATAAACTATTTTGGTAATTTAGTTCTCCTGATAAGTATATAATAACAAAAAAATAATATCTCAGGTTAAGGGTGCAGAGACTGATAAGAAAGAGAATTGTTATACCCAAATAGCTTGCCAAAACATAGACTTTTACTTTAATTTGTGTTAATGAGATTTTTACAATTTCTCTTACATCTAATTTAATAAGAGAAGTCATTTGGATTTTTGTACCTGGGGCAGCCTTCAGTCTGCTACGGTGTTTCCTATCCTGTAGCCTCTGAAAAACTCTACACTACAGTCATGAGAGAATGAGAGTGAAAAAAGAGCATGTATGTTAGTATTTTTCTGAAAAATGATTCTGATGTCTCATGTCTTGAAAGAGTCTCACGAACCCCAGGGATTCCCAGAACATACCACTGGGTTTCCCGGTCTTCTCGTAGGCACAGAACCTTACCTGAGGCTTGTCTGGGCACAAATAATCCTTATTTTCTAAGTTAAACCATGTTGGGCTGTTCATTGCATGTTCTCTTCACAGTACAGGGTCTTCCTACAATGTGAACATCAGATCTGCATATAGTAAGAAATTCTTTCTAAGTAAGGATTCTCTGGATCCTAAGATTGATAGTGACACCCTTTGTGTTAGCAAACTCTGTTAAAGATTTTTGGGAGTAGTATTTTGGTACCCATGAAAAATGATTCTTGATTCAGAAATTTAAGTAACGTTTGTATACCTTTTTATATAACTGTTTTGGGAATGTGAAATATGGGGACATATTTTATATTTAGTACTTTCGTCACTAAATTTTGGAGAAGATATAAATTATTTCTTTGGTATTATAAGTTATGAAATGTTGAAACATGTTTTGTTTTGTGGCTAGTAAATGGTTCTGAAGGCAATTCCAAAAGAATTCCCAAATGTTGCAGTGGAAGCCTTATTAAAATAAGTATAGTTTCCTAGTATGATTTCTTTGGAGGATTACATACCTTTCAAGTCCTACTACATTTGTTTAAAAAAGTGTCTTTACTTAAAACTATACTGTATTTGATATTGCCTGATATTTATATATTAATATTTCAATATTTACATTAACAGGACTGCATTTTTTATGGTTTTGTTTCAAAAGCCATTTTCTTCTGGGAAAACTATTACCAAACATCAGGTGAGTTTTTTCAGAATCCTTTTTCCCTAGGTTCCATTCAGTGGGCCAGGATACAATGCTCATTCCTTGATTAGGAGTAATTAATGAATGATTTACATGTGCAGCAGAATATTTCCAGAGTTAACTTGCTTTTTTGATTTGAGTACCACCTTTTCAGAATTAAAGCTTCAAGGGTTAAAGTTGAAGCACTTCGAGAGTAAATGCCGAAGCAGTGAAATATGAGACTGTTTAAAAATGCAGAAAAAAGTAGAAAAATTTTAAAGACTGCATATAATTATTTTCTTTAATACAGCCTCCTTATTCTTAAAGATATACAAATCAGACATGGAGACATGCCCAAGAGCCTAGACCAAATGTCACTGGGAGACAGAGTGTAGGGGTTAAGAGTGTATAGCTTTGAGGGGGGCCTCAGTGGCTCAGCAGACAGAGTTCTCACCTGCCATACTGGAGACCGGGGTTCGATTCCCAGTGCCTACCCATGTGGAAAAAAAAAAAAAGAGTATAGCCTTTAGAGTCAAACAGATTCATGGTTTATCTGTCCTACTTAATAATTCTTGCTTTGGGCAAGTTACTTAATATCTCTCTGCCTTAGTTTTCTCATCTGTAAAATGGAGGTATTAGACCTTCTTAATGGAGCTGTGAGGAATAAATGAATTGATACATGTAAAGTTCTTAAAATAGAAGCTGACATATAGTGAGTATGCCATACAAATTAGTCGTCACCCTCGTTGTTATTATTCCTTTGGGTACCTAAGGTTCATAATTTCATGCCAGAAATGTCCAGCATTCGTGTTATCACCTCTTTAGATAGTGGTTGTACTGCACTACATGTTTGTTTTAAACCCCAGCTAAAAACTTTTACCATGATTTTTTGATCAGGATGATAAATTGAAGTACTTTTGTTTTAAAGACCAAGAACACTAAAAAATAGGATTAATATTTTAAACACCATTTTAACTTTTTTCTCTCCCTTTTTCGAATAATTGAGGCCCTGAAAATTCCTGATGGGAAGAAAATTAAAGACTAAAACAATATGTCCCTTGCAAACTAGTGAGAAACTAAAATTGTATTGTGTAGAAAAACATTTTAAGATCTAACATAACGGACTATGGACAATGCAAAATAAACCACTGTCTTGCAAATCTAAATTTAGTCACGGAATCTTCATATTTCAAAATATGTAATTATTTGACCTTTAAAATACATATGTTACCATTGTTATCTTTCCCTGTGTGTTTCATTTTGAGATATTTAACAAAATATATATAACTGAGATTTTTCATTTTTGTTTCCGTTTATAGTGGATCAAAATATTTAAACATGCAGTTGCTGGGTGTATCATTTCACTCCTGTGGTTTTTTGGCCTAACTCTTTGTGGACCACTAAGGTAAATAAAAATGAGTTATTTTGAATATTTGTTTCTATTTCTTCATTTGTAATATTTTCTCCCACTGTATGGTAGGTCAAATACTTTGTGAACTAGTTCTTTGGTGAGTATCACATCAATGTATTTTTCATGATCTGTTGTAGATATTTTAGTAGTTAGAATCCAAAGAGTTTCAGAAATTCTTTAGCATTAATTAACTTTTTTATCATTCATTGGTGTTCTTTTTAGTAGCTGATTTTGAAGCCAAAATGTCTGTAGTGGTAAAATAAAAAAGGAGGAGAGCAAAATTTTTAAAATTTTTTTTGTCTTTTTGCACAGCTCTGCAAGTGCCCTGGTATGCAGAGAAAATGTTTGAAAGGTTTGGTTTTTAAACAGATGTCTTCAGAATAGTGTATAGATCAGATTAAAGATAGGTTGAGATATTACTCTTATTTCATATTCCCCTAAATCTATGTAGAGTAATCTTTTTGCATGAAGGTGCCTGCTCAGGGTTGGGAAATGTACTTCATTTAACAGAATTGTAACATGAAACTATGCTTGTGGATTCTTTTAATACTTCTCTATTAAAGGATTTACTTATTAGGTTAAAGGAAAAGTATATTGCTGTCAGTTAGGAGGGAATATGAGGATAAGAAGTAAGAAGTTAGTTAAGAATACTCTGAAGAGCTCTCACTTGGAATGATGGGGTGGCAGAGTGGAGAGTGATGAGTGAAAAACGCTTTATGAAAATTCCTTTCCCCTCTCCCAACCAATAGAATAGCTTTGGGTTTTGGGTCCCTTTAGTTTATTTGCCCTGTGCTTTGTCACATGCACACTATGCATCATTTCACACATCTCTGTAACAACAGCAGCATCCTGGAGGGGTTGTAAGTCTGGCTGGAATTTCTCACTTTGAGAGGAACTTTTCAATTTATGTTTGAATATGATTGGGTAATGGTGTTGCTTGCCATTCTAATACTTTAAATTTCTTATTCATGAAATTATTTGTTTTCATCCATATGTTGTGTTGTTTTGTTTTGTTTTGTTTTGTTTTACGGCATGTGCTGGGTCTGGAAAACAAACCCAGGTCTCTGGTATGACAGGTGAGAATTCTAATACTGAGCTCCCCTTGCACCGCCCATCCATATGTTTTGTTTTGTTTTTTAGGTTTTTAAAATATTTTTATGGATAAAACAACATACAAACACGAACATTCTTACATTAAAATTCCATTCTTGGTGTAAATCAGTGACTTACAGTATAATCACATAGCTGTATATTCATCAACATGATCATTTCTTAGAACATTTACATCACTCCAGAAAAAGAAATAAAAAGACTCATAGATACCACACCCCTTACGCCTCCTTCTCATTGACTGCTAATATTTCCATCTACCCAATATATTTTAACCTTTGTTCCCCCTATTTTTTTCTTTACCACTTTACCACTCCTTTTCATAGATCATTAGTATTTCAATCTACTCAATTTATTTTAACATTTCTTCCTCCTATTATTTGTTCATTTTTTAAAATTTTTTTATATTTCTCTATTTTTAATCCATATTTTTTACTCATCTGTTCATACCATAGATAAAAGGAGCATCAGACGCAAGGTTTTCACAATCACACAGATTGTGAAAGCTTTATCATTATATAATTATCTTCAAGAGACCTGGCTACTGGAATACAGCTCTACAGTTTTAGGCACTCCCCTCTAGCCTCTCTAACACACCTTAAACTAAAATGGGGTTATCTATGTAATACGTAAGAATAACCTCCAGGATAACCTCTTGACTCTGTAATCTCTCAGCCATTGACACTTTATTTTGTGTCATTTCTCTCTTCCCCCTTTCAGTTGAGATGGTTTTCTCAATCTCTTGATGCTGAGTCCCAGCTCATTCTAGGATTTCTGTCCCATGTTGCCAGGGAGGTTTACATCCCTGGGAGTCATGTCTCTTGTAGAGAGGGGGAGGTCAGTGAGTTTTTTTGCCGTGTTGGCTGAGAGAGATAGGCCACATCTGAGCAACAAAAGAGGTTCTCTTAGGCCTAATTTTAAATACGCTTAGCCTATCCATTGCGGGGATAAGTTTCATATGAACAAACCCCAAGATTGAGGGCTCAGCCTACTGATTTGGTTGTCCCCACTGCTTGCAAGAATATCACGCGTTCTCCAAATGGGAAAGTTGAATTTTCCCCCTTTCTCGCCATTTCCCCAAGGGGTCTTTGCAAATAGTTTTTTATTCACTGTGCAAATCACTCTGGGATTTATTCGGGCATCACACTGGACAAACCTACAAAATCTCATGCCCTATTCAAGGTTCCATGTACTTAAATGGTGTTCAATTAACCTGTCCATATAAATTATATTAGGACATACACTGGTCAATATTGACATTCCTTTGTTCTTCATGCAAAAACATTTTTAAATTAATATATTTAGCCACCAGCATTCATATGTTTTAAATCATCCCTGTGTTTTAGGATAGGGAGGGAATGGGAAAAAATACTTAAATTCTTACTTGGCTCCTCTATTGGTTTATTATGGCTGCCAGAATGCAATATGCCAGAAATAGAATGGCTTTTAAAAAGGGAATTTATTAAATTGAAAGATCACAGTTCTAAGGCTATAAAAATGCCCAAACTAAGGCATGCAGGGAAAGGTATCTTAATTCAAAAAAGGCCAATGGGTCCAGAACACCTCTGTCAACTGGGAAGGCACTTGACTGGCATCTCTTAGGTTCTTTGGCTTCTCGTTTCAAACAGCTTCTCTGGGGGTATTTTCTTCCATCTCCAAAGGTTTCTGGCTGTGTGGCCTCACAAGCTTTTTCCAAAATGGCTCCTACTTAAAGGACTTCTCACCCACCTTGAATGAGTGGAGATACATCTTCGTGGAAATCACCTAATCAAACGGTCCTACCCACAATTGTGTAGGTCACATCTCCAAGGAAATAACTTAATAAAAAACATCCCACCCAACAGTATTGTCAGGATTAAAGAACATGGCTTTTCTGGGGGTACACACAGTTTCAAACCAGCACAGCTCCTGAGTCATGAACCTCCTGCCCTTGCAGCCCTTAACCACACAAGCAGCTCTACCACCACTGCCCACCTCATTCATTTACTAAAATTACCATGTAATTTCTTGATGTGAAGGACTGCTTTGGTATTTCATGCGCTGCCTTATTTTAGATTAGTCTCTTCCTGTTAATATATTTCTTTTCTCAAATTACTGTCTTCCAAATATTAATAAAAGTAATCTCTAATATGTTCCCATTACGAAGTTTTGGTTAAAGAGGAAAAAAAAATTTATGTAACCAGCAGTTGAACATCTGTTTACTATATTTAGTTCATTTTTGCTGTTGATAATATTTTACTACTTTTTAAAGAAATATTTTATGAATATAAAAAAGTAAATATAAATATAAGTGTGTTTAAAGAATAATAAAATGAACAGTCATGTATCCAACACTAAACACCAAAAATAGAATGTTACCAATACCTTTGAAGCCCTGTGCGCCCCTCGATTGTATCACTCACTCCCTCCACCCACCTTTGGATGTAACCAGCCAGCATCATAAGTTTTGTTTTTCATTCTCTTGTTTCTCTTTGTAGTTTCACCATATAGTACATATTTCTTTTAGAAAAAAATGTTCAATTTTGAAAGTTCTTTTGCTTTATAAAAAAGGAGTTATATTACGTGCATTTTTCTGCAATTTTTTTCATGTTATGTTTGAGATTTTTTCCATTTTAATGCATCTGCCTTAGTTCTTTCATGTGTTTTTATCTTTTTTAACATTTTTTATTGTGAAATACAACATATATACAAAAACAATAAATAAGAACATTGTAACAAGTAGTTATAGAGCAGATTTCAGAATTTGGTATGGGTTACAGTTCCATGATTTCAGGTCTTTTCTTCTGCTCTTCCTATGTACTGGAGACTAAAAGAAATATCAGTATAATTATTCAGCAGTCATACTCATTTGTTAAATCCTGTCTTCTCTGTTATAACTATTACTTTTCCTTTGATCCTTCTCTCAGTCTTTAGGGGTATGTGTGCTATGCCCATTCTAACTTTTTCATGTTGGAAAGGAGTATTGGAATAGGGAAATGGAACTAGTTGATGTTCTTGGAGAGACTGGCCCTTCTAGGTTTCAGAACTTATCTGTCCTAGTAACCATATGGAAGTTGTAGGTTTCTGGAAAATAATATTAGTATGTGAAACTTTTGTAGAATCTCAGAGCCCTATCTGAGATTAGGTATTCTTTAGGGTTAACAGGAATGATGTTGGTTGGAGCTTTGGCAAACTGAGGTAATTCACAATATCTGGTTAGAGATTGTTTACGAGTAGCCCCCAGAGTAGCCTCTTGAGTCTGTTTGAACTCTCTTGGCCACTGATACCTTATTTTGTTACATTTGTTTCCCCATTTTGGTGAAGAAGGCGTTGTCATTTCCATGGTGCCAGAGCAAGGCTCATCACTAGGAGTCATGTCCCACATTGCAAGGGAGGCTTTCACCCCTGGGTGTCATATCCCATGTAGTAGAGAGGGGTAATGATTTTCTTTGCGGAGTTGGGCTTGGAGAGAGAAGGGCCACATCTGAGCAACAAAAGTTTTCTGGAATTAACTCTTAGGCATACCTATGGGTGGGTAGGCTTAGCTTCTCTGCTACAGAAATGAGCTTCACAAGAGCAAGCCTCAAAATCAAGGACTTTGCCTTTTGACTTGGTAATCCCAAATGTCTGAAACAGTACCAGAGGTTTCCCTGGTGGTAAAGTTTAATAGTTCCATAATTTTTCTCCAGTTATACAAGGAACATTGCCAGTACTTTTTAATTATCTGCCCAATGTAACTCTAGGTTATATCCGGATATTACATTAAGCTACACAGAATTAGAATCCCTCATTCCCATTCTGGGCTCCTTGTGTTTGGATTGCTTACATGAGCTATTCAGACAGGTTGGGTTAGAATAGGTGCTACAGAAAATTTAGGTTTTGCACAAAATAAGCCTCTTTTCACAGTCAATGAAGTTCTAAAGTATAGACAATGTCATCCTTTACCCTGTATTCGGATTTTCTTTAGTCCCAACCTGATGGCTTCATTCTTATCTCTAACTGAAGCCTGATCTCTTCTTCAGTTTCTTTAATAGTTATTGTATGTAGCAATGCTGACTTTCAGAGCTGCAGAACACCACCTCTGAGCCTTAGGTATCACACAGGTACCCAGAGTTCCAGGGAGATACCAGCTTATACATATATACCACAGCATCTCAAAATCTGTAAATCACATTTACAGCTCCAGACTAAATGTGACTGCTATAAGATCTTACAATCTAGGCCCCATTTTTCTTTAAGTATTTTCTGAAAGAGACCATACAATATTTGTTCTTTTGTTTCTAGCTTATTTTTCACCACATAATGTCCCCAAGGTTCATTCACCTCATTTCATGCCTCAGACTTCCTTTCTGTAGCTGACAATATTCCATCATGTGTACACACCACAGTTTGCCAGTCTGCTTCTCAGTGTATCTTCCAGCCCCCTCCATCTATTGGACATCATATCCAAAGTAAACAATCCATGCCTCGTTTTATCTTCACTTAGTTGTGCAAGCATCAACACTCTTAATTTTAAACAATTTTCATTGTTCCAGAGAGAAAAGTACCAGATAAACACACCGTCACCAAATAGAAAATCCGAATCTCCCTTAACTCTTGTCCTCTCCACAAGTATATACCCTTGGTATTGCTGTGTGGCTGTGGTACTATTGATGTCTTCCTATTAAATATAGGCCATTGGATTGTTTCCATCTTCTGGTGATTGTGAATAATGCTGGTATCGAACCACATTCAGTGTGAAAATGGTTATGTCACTGCTTTCAGCTTCTGGGTAGTGGTATCACTGGGATGTAGGGCAACTCAGTATTTACTTTTCTAAGGAACCAGAAACCGTCTTCCACTGTGGCTGTATCATACATTCCCACCAGCAGTGAATAGGTGTTCCAAATTCTCCAACATTTGTTTAATAGCAGCCATTCTTATGGTGTGAGATGATACCTCATTGTAGTCTTAATTTTCATTTCCCTTACAGCTAATGAAAATGAGTATCTCATCTTGTGCTTTTTAGCCATCTGTATTTGCTCATTGGAAAAATGTTCGTATCTTTAGCCTATTTTCTATTTAAGTTGGTTGTCTTTTGTTCTTGAGTTGTATGATTTCCTTATGTATACAGAATATCAAGCTTTTATCCTGTCTGTTTTCTTCCGTTGAGCTGGCTGCCTCTTCACCTTTTTGACAAAGTCCTTTGAGGCACAGAGGCTTTTGTTTTAAGGAGTTCCCATTTGTCTGTTTTATCTGTTGTTGCTTATGCTTTGGGTGTAAATTTTAAGAGGCCAGTACCATGCTGTTTTGACCACTAAGCTCTAAGATCAAGAAGTGTTAGTCCTCCCACTTTGTTCTTCTTTTTTAGGATATTTTTAGCTGTTTGAGGTTCCTTTCCCTTCCAAATGAATTTGTTAACTAGTTTTTCCAAGTTCTCAAAGTAGGGTGTTGGGATTTTGATTGGTGTTGTATTGAATCTGTAGATCAGTTTGGGTAGAATTAACATCTTAACTACATGTAACCTTCCTATCCATGAGCAGGGAATGTCCTTCCACCTATTTAGATTGTCTTTGATTTTTTTCAGCAGTGTTTTGTAGTTTTCTGTGTACAGGCTGTTTACATCCCTAGTTAAGTTTATTCCTAGATATTTGATTATTTTAGTTGCTGTTTCGACTGGAGTTTTTTCCTTGTCTTCTCAATTAGGTTACTGCTTGTGTATAGAAACATTACTGATTTTTGCACGTAAACTTGTAGCCTGCCACTTCACTGAATTTATTAGCTCAAGATACTTTATCATAGATTTCTCAGGATTTTCCACATGTAGCATCATGTCATTTACAAATAATGAAAGTTTTACTTCTTCCCTTCTGATTTGGATGCCTTTTATTTCTTTCTCCTGCCGAGGATGACAGAGGGCTTCCTTGTCTCCTTTCTGATCTTAGGGGGAAGGTTTTCAGTCTCTCACCATTGAGTATGATGCTGGCCATGGGTTTTTCATGTATTCCCTTTATCACATTGAGGAAATTTCCTTCAATTCTTACCTTTTGATGTGTTTTTATCAGAAAAGAATTCTGAATTTTGTTGAGTGCTTTTTCAGCATCAGTTGATATGATCATGTGATTTTTTCCTTTTGATTTTTCAATGTGCTGTATTACATTGATTTTCTTGTGTTGAACCACCTTGCATTCCTGCTATAAACCCCACTTTGTCATGATGTATAGTTCTTTTAATGTGTCATTGGATTCGATTTGCTAGTATTTGTTGAGAATTTTTGCATATATCTTCATTAGGGAGATCATAGTTTTCCTCTCTTGTACCATCTTTGTTCAGTTTTAGTATTAAAGTTTTGGTATTAAAGTGATGTTAACTTCATAAAAAGAGTTATGTAATATTCCTTTTTCTTCGATGTTTTGAAAAAGCTGAGCAAGATTGGTGATTATTCTTTTTGGAATGTTTGACAATTCCCCCTGTGAAGCCATCTGGCCGTGGGCTTTTCTTAGTAGGAATATTTTTGATGACTGATTAAAACTCTTTACTTGTGATTAGTTTGTTGAGATCTTCTATTTCTTCTTGAGTCAGTGTAACTTGTTTGTGGGTTTCTAAGAATTTGTCCATTTCATCGAAGTTGTGTAGTTTGTTGGCATGTAGTTGTTCATAGTATCCGCTTATGATTTTTTTTATTTCTTCAGAGTCTACAGTAATGACCCCCCCCCATCATTTCTCATTTCTCTTTTTTTATTACTTCCTCTCTCTTTTTTTTTGTCAGCCTAACTAGGCTGATGTCCATTTATTTGATTTTTCTCGAAGAACCAATACTTCAGTTTTATTGTTTCTTTCTATGTTTTCTTGTTCCCCAATTCATTTATTTCTGCTTTAATCCTTGTTATTTCTGTTCTTCTCTTTGCTTTGGGGTTAGTTTGGTGTACTTTTCCCAGTTCTTCTAGGTGAGCAGTTAAATCCTCAGTTTTTGTTCTTTCTTCTTTTTTATTATAGGTTTAGGGCAATAAATTTCCCTCTCAGCACTGCCTTTACCAAACCCCTTAAGTTCTGACATGTCGTATTCTCATTTTCGTCTCCAGATAGATACCTGTTTCTCTAGCAATTTATTTTTGGACCCACTGGTTGTTTAAGAGTGTGTTATTGTATCTCCATATATTTGTGAAAGTTTGGTTCTTTGGTGGTTATTGATTTCCATCTTCATTCCATTGTGATCAGATAAGTGCCTTGAACAATTTCAGTCTTTTTAAGTTTATAAAACCTGTTTTGTGTCACAGCATATAGTCTTTCCTAGAGAACATTCCATGAGCACTAGAAAAGACTGTGTATCGTGGTGTTTCACAGTGTAACGATCTATATATGTGTTAGTCTAATTCATTTATCGCATTAAGTTCTCTATTTCCTTGTTTATCCTCTGCCTCATTGCTCTCTCTATAGCGGAGAGTTGCATATTGAAGTCTCCCACTATTCTTGTTGAAACATCTTTTGCTTTCTTCTGCTTAGACAGTATTTGCCTCATGTACTTTGGAGCTCCTTGATTGGGAGCATTAACGTTTTTATGTTATTATTTCTTCTTAGTGAATTGCCTCTTTTATTATTGTGTAGAGTCCTTCCTTGTCTCTTATGACATCTTTATATTGATAGTCTATTTTATATGATATTAGTGTAGTTACTCCTGCTTTCTTTGGTTACAGCTTGCATGGAACGTCTTTTTCCATCTTTTTACTTTCAGTCTCTTTGTATTCTTCAGTGTAAGGTGTGTCTCTTGTAAGCATCATATAGATGGATCATACTTCTTATGTATTCTGCCAGTTTGTATCTTTTAATTGGTAAGTTTAGTCTGTTAACATTCAAAGTTATTACTGTAAAGGCATTTAGGAAATCTACCATCTTACCCTTTGGTTTTTATTTGTCAGATCTATATATTCTTTCCTGTTCTAGTTTGCTAGCTGCTGGGATGCAATATACCAGAAATGGAACGACTTTTAACAAGGGGAATTTAATGAGTTGCTGGTTTACAGTTCTAAGGCCGAGAAAATGTCCCAATCACAACAAGCCTATAGAAATGTCCCATCAAAGGCATCCAGGGAAGATACTTTGGTTCAAGAAGGCCGATGAAGTTCAGGGTTTCTCTCTCAAGTGAGAAGGCACATGGTGAACACAGTCAGGGCTTCTCTCTCAGCTGGAAGGGCACATAGCAAACATGGAGTCATCTGCTAGCTTTGTCTCCTGGTTTCCAGTTTCATGAAGTTCCCCGGGAGGCATTTTCCTCTTTCATCTCCAAAGATCGTTGGCTGGTGGACTCTCTGTTTCGTAGTGTTGCTCTCTCTGAATCTCTCATTCTCCAAAATATTTCCTCTTTTATAGGACTTCAGAAACTAATCAAGACCCGCTCAAATGGGTGGAGACATGTCATCCACTAATCTAGTTTAACAACCATTCTTGACTAAATCGCATCATCCAGGGAAATGATCTCATTACAGTTTCAAACATACAGTATTGAATAGAGATAATTCTACCTTTATGAAATGGGATTTATATTAAAACATGGCTTTTCTTAGGGGGCACACTTCCTTTCAAACCATCACATTTCCCCTCTCCCTTTTTTTATCCTTTAAATTACCCTTATGGTACTCATCAATTCTCTGCCCTCCTCCAAACATCCCTCTCCTGTCCTCTTTTTTTTCGGCTAATAGAACTCCCTTCAGTGTTTCTTATAGGGCAGGTCTCTTGTTGAAAAATTCTCTCAGCCTTTGTGAAAATTTTAATCCCTACCTCACTTTTGAAGGAAAATTTGACTGGGTACAGAATATTTGGCTTGGAAGTCTTTCTCTTTCAGGATCTTAAATTTATCATATCTCACTGCTTTTTCACCTCCATGGTGCCTGTTGAGTAGTCCAAACTCAGTCATACGTAGTTTCCCTTATTTGTAATAATTTGCCTTTCTCTTGCTCCTTTCAGAACCTTTTTCTTTTCAACTTCCACAGACTGATTAGTATGTGTCTTGGAGAAGGCCTATTTGAACTCATTCTACTTGGGGTTCATTGGGCTTCTTTGATTTGCATACTTATGTCTTTTATAAGGGTTGGTAAGTTCTTGCCTATTATCTCCTCAATCTTTGTAGCCCTTTACTTTTCTCCTCCTGGAACATTGATGATTCTTATGTTTTTGTGCTTCTTGTTATCCATAATTTCCCTGAGATCCAATTCAAATTTTTCCATCCTTTTTGACATTTGGTCTTTTGTGCATTTGAATTCAACTTGTCCTCTAGTTTGCGTGTACTTTCTTCTGCCTCTTCAGAACTCTTGCTGTGTCTCTCTAGTATATTTCTGATTTGATCTACAGTATCTTTGATCTCTGTGAAATCTCCTGTTTTTCTATTTTTTCAAAGTCTTCTTTATGCTTTTCTATTGTCTTCTTAATATCCTTTAAGTCATTGACCAATCTATTAAATTTACTTAAGAGATATGTATGAACATCTTTGATTAGTTGTTTCCAAATTGTATCTCCTCTGGTATTTTAGTTTCATCATTTGGCTATTCATGTCTGTCTCTGCATCTTATATCTTTTGTAATTCTCTTTTGGCTTCAAGGCATTTGATTCTCTTGATAGGGTTATTTTGAAAGTTGATTTCCCTCAGTTGTCTAAGGTTTTGTATTTGCTTGGCTTTGTATTGAAGGTCTGCTTTTGCACTTGCTTTGTCAGTAATTCCCCACTAAACCAAGGGCCCAGCCTCATGCAGGGGATGCAACTCTACTTGACGATCTGTTTAAAGCTAGACAGATAGGCAGTTTGTCTGACCACACTTTCCATTTCTTCCCAGCATATGGTGCTCTTGGGCTTCCTCTTCCCCTCAAACCCTCCTCTTCCTAACTGTGGCACTTGGCTGAGCTGAATGGAGACCTGGTGCAATTCCAGCTAGGTCCACTGGTCCCAGTGCATGATGAAAGCCACTGATCCTGGGTCTGGGGGATGGGTACTGCACACCTTAGTTACAATTTTGCTTGATGGCCCAATCAATCTGGTGGCCCTTGTGCTCCCACTTGAAATAACCTTGGGCTGTAGGGCCAAGTATTTTAGGTCCCTTTTCTGAGGTGCAGGGGCATGGGGGCACAGGGTACATTTCGGGGGTGCACGGCAGGGCAAGGAGCACAGAGGCATGGCGTGTGTGTTTGCAAGGCACACCATGGGGATAGGGTGCAGCACAGGGGCCACGTGGTTCAGTGTGGCTTGGGATCGGGCCGGGGGTTGGAGCACAGTGGCACAGGACACAGTATGGCTTGCTTCCTCATCCCCGCCTCTTCATCTGTGCACTCCTGAGGGCTCTGAGCCTCTTTATGGAAAGGTGAGCAGTAGGCTTTGTGCATTAGGTAGATGGTCTCTGTGTGCAGGAAAAAGCAAGTTTACTGGCTTCTGGGTTCTCCAAGGGAGCTCCCAGTTATAGAGCTGAGGGGGCTGACATCCCAAGCTAGCTGCAAGGGCAGGCACTTACTTTCCTGGTGCCACCTCTTGTCCCCAGTGGAGTCAGGGCTGTGCACTCATCCCATTCTTTCCGTTCCAGTTCCTCTGCTTTTCGTCCAGGACCTCCCTATGTAGTGTGGAGGACCGTCTCAGGCCATTCACACCCTGGAACTGCTGCCCTGGTTGTTTTTCTGTCACTTTTCTGGTTGTTCCATGAAGTAGGGATGAACTCAGCTTATCTATTCAGGCATCTTCCCAGAAGTCCTCATGTGTTTATTATAAGGTTTTTTAAAATATTATTTATATACCATAAAATTCACCCTTTTAAATTATACAATTCAGTGGTGTTAAGTATATTGACAGTTCTTTCATTTTTGCTGCTATATAATATTCCATTGAATGAATATACTCCAGTTTATTTATCCATTCTCTTATCGGTAGACATTTAGATTGTTTCCAGTTTTAGCTTACTTAAAACAGTGTATCCTGATACACATATACGAGAATTCTATGTGTTATAATCTTGGGAATGCTATTGCTGGGTATTTGTAACTTCAACCTTTCTAAGGTAGATAATGCCAATATATTTTCCAAAGCAATTGTATCTGTTTATATTTCTTCATTATGTCTTTTGAAATAAAGAGGAAATATTTATTTTCTTTTTTGTTACTCAGTTGAATTCATGCTTCCTGATAAAAGATCACTTATATTTCATGAATTATGTTTTATTTTTGTAGGACTTTGCTGTTATTTGAACACAGTGATATTGTTGTCATCTCACTACTCAGTGTTTTATTCACTAGTTCAGGAGGAGGACCAGCGAAGGTATAATTTTTCATTATCAGTTACTTGAAAATTGAAGTATACCTATTAAACTACATCAAAGCAACAAGATAGTGTCTTTTACTATTTAAAAGAATGCAGGGCATTATATGCTGTGAATATGCATTGCAAATAAGTGTGTAAGTGTTGAATCTATAAATTTGGGTTTATATAGTACATTTGTAATATATAAGTGTTATATGCTATGAATGTGCATTAACACAGTCAGGGGGTTTTTTTGTACCAATTTAAAGTTTTTTCACTTGCTATTTTAAAATCATTATAGACTCCCACTAAGTTGCAAAAATAATAATATACCTGTACATTTTGTCAATACAGGATATATAGTGATGGTATTTAGATTGATTTTACACCTATTGTTTTGAAATATTTGCACAAACTGTAGGCTCATATGTCCCATCTATAATTTTCTTTGTTTTTTCAGCAAAAATCCTTTTCAGCAAAATCCTTTTCCTGAAATGAGGACATAGCTTAAAAAGTTTATCAGCTATTAAATGCTTTACAACTTTACTACATATTAGAGATGACTTTTCTGATTTTCTTGACATGCCCTCTGAGTTCTTTTTCCCTAGAGAAGTGTTAACTACAATATTCATACTATAAATTAACTGTCATTTCTGTCCCTGCATTTTGTAGGGTAAAATAAATCCCTACTAATTATTCTTTAGCTATTAGCTATTTCCAACTAGAAGTAAAGTAACGTTTAGGGAGGTTAATTCTGTAAATAGCAATAGTTTGTGCATAGTGACATGCCTAACCATATTAGCAAGGAGACTTTGAAGTCATCAATATTGTATGTCTTAAATGTCCTTAAATTATCCTGCAGAATTTGCTAGAGCTGTTTACTTTATTATTTTCTATTAATACTGTATACATTTATATTATATAATATAAGGTGTTTAATTTTCATATACTATTTCTCTTTAAATGTTTATTTGGAAAAAATGCTTTTCTTTGGCATTTGTATAGTCGTGATCTTAATACTTACCTCTTGAAAAAGCCGTCTTAGTCTGTTTTCTTTATTTTTAGACAAGAGGAGCTGCTTTTTTCATTATTGCTGTGATCTGTTTATTGCTTTTCGACAATGATGATCTCATGGCTAAAATGGCTGAACACCGTATCCTTTTGCAATAGATTGGAGTTAAAGTATTGCACAAAAACAGAAGACTGGTAGAAAGGAATAGAAAAGGGTGAATGAATTAAACTAATTAATCATGAATGAAACTTTGATAGATAATTGTGTAGGTAGTCGAAATCATTATTCAAATAATAAATTCTAAATTGAAATTTCTGGTATCTCAATTCCGAAATCTAAGGACATGGAAAGAATATTTCAGAGTATTCTGATGCTAGGAAACAATAGCTAATTTGTCACTGAGCATAATCAGTCTGTTTACACCCTTGTGTGTTAGCTCATATCCTCATGTTAAAAGTCAGTAGCGGGTGGGCAGTGGTGGCTCAGTGACAGAATTCTCATCTCTCATGCTGGAGACCCCAGGTTCGATTCCCTGAGCTTGCCCTTGCCAAAAAAATAAAAAATCAGTAGCAATTATTAAGTGTAACATTTCTGAAATTAAATGAGCACCCCTTAATATTGTCTTGCCTGAAAGAAATTCAGTATCCTTAGCATGGTTTACTCACTTGGTTTAATTATTGTTGTTCCAGCTTGGGCTCTGCTCTTCTGTTCTATAAGTGCAACTTTCCAATCACATGTATCTACTCATTTGCATGTATAGATGTATCTTCTTATTTCCCATCTATATACTTTACCCCTGTCTAGTCCACAAAACTGAGATACCAGTTTTAATTCTTCTGATTACTGAGACTCACAGCCCTAGAACTTGTTAGTAACAACTAATAATAATTTATTTTGTTACAATGTATGTGACATATCCTCCCTTCCCCATTCTACAATATTTTGCTTGCTTCTTCCTGTACTGAGGCTTAGGTCATCAGTGGCTCAGAAAACAGATTTAGGACTGATTTTACATGTCCTCCTAAAAGGGAGCCTTTAGATGGAAGTAACCAAAGGATACAGTGACTAAGAAGCACAATGGTGAATGGTTATACATTTATATGATGAAATATGGTGCGACTATAAAAAGCAAGGACATTGAGGGGCACACAACAAACTAAATAAACCTTGGGGACGATATGTTGTCAAAATACGGCAGAAACAAAAGAACAAATATGCTAAGGTCTCTCTCAAAAAATACTTGTAAGAATAAATTGTGAGCCTTATAGCAGCCACATTTAGTTTGAAGTTGTAGATGTATTTCTGGATTCTGAGACTCTAAGCTTGTATATGTATCAGGTGGTATTTCCCTGGAACCTAGAGTAGCTCTGTGATACCTAGCACCCAAAAATGGAGTGCTGCAGCCCTGAACGTTAGCATATCTATATATAATAACAGTTAAAATAACCAAAAAATAGATCAGGACTCAATTTGAGTTTGAAATGAATCTAATCTAGATGGTCTAAGATAAGTTAGAATGCAGGGTAAAAGATGATAGTGTATGTACTCTAGACCTTCAGCTACTGTATGAGATCCAAGGCAGAGAGGTTTATTATGCTAGAACCTAAATTGTCTGTAACACATAATCTAAATCAGTCTCGCTGGATAGCTCATTTCAACAACCCAAACTCCTGTAGTCTAGAAGGGCCTTGTAATTCTGTATAGCTTAATATAATACCAGGATACATCTCCAACTGTGGTAGGCTGATAATTAAAAAGTATTGGTATAGGCCCTTGAGAATCTGAAGTGGGGAAGAGAAAATGTGTGTGTGTGTGTGTGTGTGTGTGTGTAATATTTCCCATCTGGAAAACAGCGGATACTCTCTAAACCGTTGGGGACTCCCAAGAAAATAACCCAAGCCCTTGATTTTTTTTTTTTTTAAATATTTCTATTCACAGATCTTCATACCATACGTTCCATACATGGTATATAATCAGTGGCTTACAGTGTTATCACATAGTTGTGTATGCATCACTCCAGAAAAAGGAAAAAGAAAAAGCTCATACATACGATACCCCTTATCCCTCACTCTCATTGACCACTACTATTTCCATCTACACAATTTTTTTTACCCCTTATCTCCCCTATTATTTATTCATTTTTATCCGTATTATTTTTACTCATCTATCCATACCCTGGATAGAAGGAGCATCAGACACAGGTTTTCACAATCACACAGTTCATTGTAAATATTATATCTTAATACAATCATCTTCAAGAATCAGGGCTACTGGAACACAGCTCAACAGTTTCAGATACTTCTCTCCAGCTTCTCCAATACACCATAAACTGAAAAGGAATATCTATATAATACATAAGAATAATCTCCAGAATAACCTCTCAACTCTGAAATCTCTCAGCCACTGAAACTATTTTATTTTGTCTCATTTCTCTCTTCTCCCTTTTGGTCAAAAAGGCTTTCTCAGTCCTTTAATGCCAGGTCCTGGTTCATCCCACAAGTTCTGCCCCACGTTGCCAGGGAGATTTACACCTCTGGAAGGCATGTCCCGCACAGGAGGGAGGGCAGTGAGTTCACTTGCAGAGTTGGCTTAGAGAGAGAGGCTACATCTGAACAACAAAAAAGGTTCACTGAGAGTGACACTTAGGCCTAATTTTAAGTAGGCTTAGCCAGTCCTTTGTAGGAATAAGTTTCATAGGGATTGTTCTAGTTTGCTAACTGCTGGAATGCAACACACCAGAGATGGATTGGCTTTCAGTAAAAGCAGATTTATTTAGTTAACGTGTAGTTCTTCAAAGAAAAGGCAGCTAACTTTCAACTAAGGTTCTTTATTACCTGGGAAGGCACAAGGCAATCTCTGCTGGCCTTCTCTCCAGGCCTCTGGGTTCCAACAACTTTCCCAGGGTGATTCCTTTCTGCATCTCAAAGGCCTGGGCTGAGCTGCAGGTGTTGAGATGGGTATGCTGAGCTGCTTGGGCTGTGCTACATTCATTGAGCACTCTCATTTAAGCACCAGCCAATTAAATCAAACTAATGATCATTAATTACAGCAGGCATGCCTCCTGGCCGACTGCAGATGTAATCAGGAACAGATGAGGTTCGCATGCCATTGGCTCATGTCTGCAGCTATAGAACTAGGCACCTTTACCTGGCCAAGTTGACACCTGAATCTGAGTACCACAGGGGTGAACCCCAAGATCAAGGGCTCGGCCTATTGATTTGGTTGTCCTCCCTGCTTCAAAAATAGCAGAAAGTCTCCATAGGGAGAAGTTAAATATTTCCTCCTTTTCCCCCATTCCCCTAAGGGGACTTTGCAAATACTTCTTTATTCACTGCCCAAATTATTCTGGGATATATTGGGGCATCACACACATGCACGTGTGAGATCCAAGGCAGAGAGGTTTTGGAGATTAAGTACTAAAATTTAGCAATTGTGTTTTAGGCACTACTCTAATTGTTCTGTCAACAACAAAAGAAACACAGGCCATCTCAATTTATAAATCATGTCCCAACGTTAAGTTTTAAATTGATGGGGTGATTTTTTTTGTTTTGTTTTTTAAGGTGAGCATGTTATTGAGGGTAGCAGGTTTTCAGACCTCAGACTAGTCTGTAGTCAACCCAAAATGATGTACATAACATTTCAGAAGGACTTCAGGATTCCAAGAATTAATATTTGGAAAATTTTTCTTTACTCAACTCACTTAGCTGAGGGACATCATGACAGTGCTCTCACTCACATGCTTTACACAGCTATTTCCTTCCTAGGTGTGGCAGATCACAAGGTATGTTCTTTTCTTTATTGCTACTATTATCAAAAGATTCTGAAAAGTTATAGCAACTCTAATGTTATATATGTGTTTAAAATGTTATTGGTAATTTACAATATTGTTTGCCATTTAAGTAGTTATATTAAGTAATTTGGTATATGTAAAGAAACATGTTAGTTCATTTCTTCAGATATCATGTATTTAAGAATTGGATATTGAACCGTGTGTGTTTGAGACTTATCTAATTTTACTTGTAGGGTGGAGTATTGCTGCTAGTACTGGCTCTGTTTTGTAAAGTTGGTTTTCATACAGCTTCCAGAAAACTCTGTATAGATATAGGTGGAGCCAAGCGTCTTCAAGCTTTATCCCATCTCGTTTCTGCACTTCTCTTGTGCCCATGGGTTGTTGTTCTTTCTGTGACGACTGAGGTAAGAACAAGAGTTTATTGAGAATAAGTAAAATGAATTGTTAATGTTTATAAATTTTAGTTCAGTACATTATATTTTAATTTGAAGTTTAAACTGATTTAATTATCTTTGCTTTTTCTTTGTCGTTTTGAAAACATTTTGGAGTTAAGTTTATTGTTTATAAAAAGCTTAAGTTTATTGTTTATAATTATAGTTTGATTTACAAATCAAATACTATTATGTCTTTATACATATCCCTCATATTCCTTAAACCTAAAGGAATTGGTTGAGCAAAGAATTAAATACCTACCATATGTTAGGCACATGAGGTATGGGCCACCTTGTATTTATGTGCTTATTAAATAATAGCACTTTTGTGTTTTAATTCTTTAGGGAATACTGAGAAAAATGTGCCAGTGTCTTGTCACTCTTATATGTTGGTATTTTATGAGTCATGTTGAAACATTATTATTATATTGATTTATATAGAGAGATGTTAATTAAAATATCTTATGTGACCCTTATACCAGTATAGAAGTGACAGTTTTTTGTGTTGTTATTATTTCTAGAGTAAAGTCGAATCTTGGTTTTCTCTCATTATGCCTTTTACAACGGTTATCTTTTTTGTCATGATCCTGGATTTCTATGTGGATTCCATTTGTTCAGTCAAAATGGAAGGTTTCAAATGTGCCCGCTATGGATCCTTTCCCATTTTTATCAGTGCTCTCCTTTTTGGAAATTTTTGGACACATCCAATAACAGACCAGCTTCGAGCTATGAACAAAGCAGCACACCAGGAGAGCACTGAACATGTCCTGTCTGGAGGAGTGGTAGTGAGTGCTATGTTCTTCATTTTGTGTAAGCATTTTTCTGCTTGTTTTTACTTTAACAAATTTCTATTTATGAATTGTGATAGTCAGATAATTTACTTAATTTGGGAAATTGCTCAATGCTTACATTTAGTGCTGACAGTTACTGTGTTGTTTTTGGTAACTTAAATTTACAAAATTTTTGTAATACTCCTTTCTTTTCTCCTTGTAGCTGCCAACATCTTGTCATCTCCCTCTAAGAGAGGACAGAAAGGTACCCTTATTGGATATTCTCCTGAAGGAACACCTCTTTATAACTTCATGGGTGATGCTTTTCAGCATAGCTCTCAGTCAGTCCCTAGGTTTATTAAAGAATCACTAAAACAAATTCTTGAGGAGAGTGACTCTAGGCAGATCTTTTACTTCTTGTGCTTAAATCTGGTAAGAGTTTTAAATATTATGGCATAACTTAAAAGCTTAATATTTTAATTTTGATAGTTTTGGTAATTTTAGTAATTCCCAAATTTAAAATTAGAGATGTGCTAAAATTTACATTTTCTCTAAGCAGTAGCAAGACTGTAGGATCATTTCCAGACAACTGAAGTGAACAATTTTTGAGGCATTTTAAAATTATTCAAATCAATAAATATAGTAGTTTTAAGGATTTATATCTACTCTTTATAGGAGCTCACTACAGTTCACCAATTGTTAATATTTTACAGTTCATTTTCTTGATTATTACAGACATGTAAACAAAGTTATCTCCTCAGTAGTTTATAAATATATTTGATTTGGTTTAATCTTTCTTACAATTTATGTGACTAAGATTTCCAGTATAAATTACAGTAAGTAAAGAAGCAGAGTTATATGATATCTTCAAGTAAGGTTTGGGTAATTAAGGATTGAAATCCTCTGATAAATATTGAAACAATATTTCCCAACATACTCCTCCTCTATTTTTTTTTTAAACATTTTTTAGCTGTTTACCTTTGTGGAATTATTCTATGGCGTGTTGACCAATAGTCTGGGTCTGATCTCAGATGGATTTCACATGCTCTTTGACTGTTCTGCTTTGGTCATGGGCCTCTTTGCTGCACTGATGAGTAGATGGAAAGCCACTCGGATTTTCTCCTACGGGTAGGTAAATTGACTATCAACTGATGTAGCACAATGAAAAAATCTCCAGTGCAAAATCTTTCTTAGGAAATAAAATGTTATTACTTTAAATGCAAATAATTTTTTCAGAGCATTATTTTTCTTTCATTTGAAGTAGGTAAAGGAAATGAACCAAGCATCTGATAAACACTGAATGGCAGTAAGCTCACAGTTATAGTTCTTCACTAATCCCTCTTATAGGGGAGAGCAGATCAGTTAAACTCTTCAGATTCTTCCCCAGGCTGTTGTTTTTGAGGCAATGGAATGTACGTGGTCATTCACATCTTTGCTATTAAAATAAGTGTCCACAATTTGAAGCAAAAATATCCTTTCATTAAGCAAATAATTCGTTTCAGCATACGTCAGAGACAATATTTTGTGCAAATCATTTTGATAAGACCTATTGTGAATAGATTAATGAAATGCACCTTTTATTCTCAGCTGTTTATATTTTGAAAGATAGATGAGCCAAGGAAACAAATAATTTTTGTGCAAAGCACCATGTGCCATGACAAAAGATACAGAGCACATTAAGGGTTTAAAGGAGGGAGAAATAACTTACTAAGAAATTAGTAAGAATAATATGTAAAATTCAGTAAACATATATATGGAAGCGTTAGTAAGATGTTTGAAATCTTGCCAACATTACTATTTATGTAGTTTGAAAATACAGGTTTTGTTTTCTCATTTATAAAGTAAGAATATATATACTTTAAAAATGTATGTTATTCCTATTTTCTTTATCTAAAAATATAAAAATATACTTTTTATACTATATATATATTTATATAATATAAAAAATATACTTTTTTTAGGTATGGCCGAATAGAAATTCTCTCTGGATTTATTAATGGACTTTTTCTGATAGTAATAGCTTTTTTTGTGTTTGTGGAGTCGGTGGATAGATTGATTGATCCCCCGGAATTAGACACACATATGTTAACAGTAAGTCTTCTTATTTTCCTATTTTAATTTCTATTCTTCTATTAATACACTTCCACGCTAAAGTTTAACTATTTGTAGTTACTGACCTAAGAGAGTTTTATTTTAGTTTTTATTTAAATCAAATAAGTTCTTACCTTGATATTTATATTTATACTACTGACTCTTAGAAATTAATCCTTTTCTATTTTTTTTGTATACTTTTTGGTGAGGGTGTCACATTTCATTCTTTTTTCCATATGAGTATCTTATTATTACAGTACCTTTGTTGAAATTTTTTTGGGTGGGGGTGGGGGAGTGCTTGGGTTGGGAATCGAATCCAGATCTTCTGCATGGCAAATGAGAATTCTACCGCTAAACTGTTGTTGCACCTCCTTTCTTTATTTTAATAGTCAAAATATTAGATGATGCAAAATATGCAGTCTTTTTTCTGACTGATTAAATTTTTTTTTTTGAAAGATGTGTTTTTAAATACCTGGGGAAGATACAGAATGTTAGCAATTAAGAAAATCATGGGAGAAATAGAATTTTAAAGTCTTAAACAGCTTTAATTTAAATGGTCGGCTAAATTTAAATGACTTCTCCCTTAACTTTCTCCTGATCTTACCTCTTACATGAGGTATGGAACCATAAGCCAAGTCTAAGAAACCTCAATTTAGAACTTTATTAAACATTCTGAAGAATTTAGAACTTCAGCACTGGACCAGCAGTGATAAAGGCAGAATAACACTCCTCCCTTGCTGCTTCCAAGAGCTGCAGGTAGCCCTGGAGGAAGAGAGTCCCTTTCAAATAGCTCTGCCCACAGCTGACGAGCGTAATGAGATTAGTACGGTTTTAGAGATAAAGAGGACTTTTAAGGTCCTGCATTGCTTCTGCATTTCATGGTTTCCCCCTCCTCTGGAGTGGCATTCTTACCTCTCCCTTTCTGAATCCTACTCTTTGAAGGCTCCCTCAAGTTTCCCCATCTCATGAAGCCTTTCTGAGTATAACTGCCTTCATCTCCTCTCATCTCTTCAGCATCTAATCTGTACAAACAGTTTAACACTTACTATTTTTTACTTGCTCACTGGTTTACATTGTTATCTTTTTCCTTTGCATAAATAGCTAAACTCACCCTAATGCAGAGGGAAGGTGGAGCAAACAGAGCAGTGATCTGTTATTTGTGTACATGTTCTTGCCCACAACTATGTCAGCGTTGATGGAATGAAAATAAATTTTAAAAATAGGACCAATACATCTCCCTACCCCATATTATTGACAGCCCCTTCCAACAAGAAAAATTAGAATGGCCATAGCCCAGATACCCCTAAAGAGTGGGCTAGAAAGATCAAAGGTGATGCTGGAGTTATACAGAGAAGGGAGGGTTTAACAAACAAATATGATTGCTGAATCATTAATATTTTTTTTAGTTTCCAGTATCTTAGAGCAGCTAGAAGTAAATTTGTTCTATAACTAATTGTTGTGCTGTGCTTTGAAATGTATTGGTTTTTTTTGTAGAAATGTTATCACAAAAAAAAAGTCTGTTGTTATGATAAAAGAGTATTTATTCCTTCTAGCTTCCTATATTCTGGAGCAGCTAGAAGAAAAAGTCCTTCTAGCCCATGACAAACTCTGGGATCTGTCTTGTAACTACTTGTTAAAGAGTACCCTAAAAATTACTGCTTTTTCCTTTCTTTGCTTTGTAAATATGCTATATTTTCAAAAGTTAAAAAAAATTAGGACCAGTATTCCCTGATTTGAGAAATGCAGCATGTTATAATAGGAATTTTCCCTATTTCTCTTAATAGCTATATGCGCAATAATACGCAAAGCTAATGGTGTGTATATATAAAAAATCTTCACAACAAACATACAAAGTAAACATTATCACCATGTTCAGTTGAGAGTTGAAGAAACTGTGTCTCTTAGAGGTATAGTGAATAAAATATTTGTGGGGCTATAATGATTTGCTTGAGGTCAACAAAGAAATAAGTGCCAGAGCCGGGACTTCTACCCAAGTCCATCTAACCTTTAAAGACTGAGTGCCTAATCGTTACATTATGCTGCTTCTTGCAACTTCCTGAATGAAACTGAGATGGATTTTTGGTGTTTATTTTATATCTTTGCAGGATATATATATATTTTTTAAAGAAATTTTAATATGATTCAAGATTATATAAGTGCTTTTTACATTTGCTGTCAGGTATAAAATGTGAAGGTTGTGACAGTTCAGGAAAGAAATAAAATAAATCCTAGGCATTATAAAGGGGAAAGAAATGAGGATGCCTTTCCCATCCCAAAATATTTAGTATAATTATTAAGAAATAAAAATAAGACTGTCTTCTGAAATGTGGAATGCCTCTTAGGGCCCAGAGGTTTTGGATTGTTTCTGTTTTTATTTTGTTTTGTTTTTCAATTTAAACATAAATTATGGAAAGCCTAAAATGATAAAGGAAGCTGATTTACTAATTTTTAAAAGATTCAAGCAATATATAAAGCTTTTCTTTCCATCTTTTTAATAGCTCTTTCTGTTGCTGTTATGTTATAAACTATATATTACATAGACCATCCCCCTTAGGAAATTTCTTTAATTTACTAAGGAGCTACAGTTCCTTATCTCTTGCAACAAAAGATGTTTTCGTTCCTATTATTTTGTAGCTATTCACTTTGTACATTTAATGATTTTCTTTCCAAAGTCTTTAAAGAACAAAAATTGGTTCCTAAGCCTGTTGGACCCAACACCTTCTTTTTAATAAATATATATATTTTTCAACATTTTTTAATTGTGAAATATATACACAAAAAAGCAATAAATTTCCAACTATATTTTAACAACTAGTCATAGAATAGACTCTGAAATTTGGTATGGGTGATAGTTCCACCATTAGTTCTACCTTTTTTTGTTATTTCTTCTAGCTGTTCCAAGACACTGGAGACCAGCAGAAATATCAGTCTAATGATTCAGCAGTCATACTCATTTGTTAAATCCTATCTTCTCTGTTATACTTCTCCTTCTCTTTAAATAACATATATACATAAGCAATAAAATTCACAGTACATCGCAACAATCAGTTATAGAGCAGATTTCAGAGTTTGGTATAGGTTGCAGTTCCACAATTTTAGGTTTTTATTTCTAGCTGCTCTAAAGTACTGGGGGCTAAAAGAAATATCTCTACAGTGATTTAGCACTCATACTCATTTGTTAAACCCTATCTTCTCTAGTAAGTCTACCATCACCTTTGATCTTTGTTCCATTTTTTAGAGGTATTTGGGCTATACCCATTCTAACTTTTTCTTGTTGGAAGGGGCTATCAGTAATATGGGATGGGGGATGGAACTAGTTGATGTTCTGGAAGAACTGACCCCTGTGCCTTTCAGGATTTACCTGGTCCAGGGACCCATCTAGAGGTTGTAGGTTTTGGAAACTTACCCTAGTGCATGAAACCATTGTAGAGTCTTATATAATGTCCTAGGTATTCTTTTGGATTGTTAGGAGTGGTTTGGTTGGGCTTTGGCAAGTTACAATAGGTAGCAGTGTCTAACTGAAGCATGCGTAAGAGTGACCTCCAGTGTAGCCTCTTGACTATATTTGAACTCTCTCAGCCACTGAAACCTTATTTGTTACACTTATTTTCCCCCTTTTTGTCAGGATGGCGTTGTTGATCCTGCAGTGCCAGGGCCAGACTCATCCCTGGGGGTCTCCAGTAGTACAATCCTTGGATGTCATGTCCCACATAGGGGTGAGGACAATCATTCCGCTTGCACGGTTGGGCTTAGAAAGAGAAAGGCCACATCTGAGCAACAAAAGAGGTCCCCCAGTGGTGACTGTTAGGCATACCTATAGGTAGGCAAAGCTTCATAAGAGCATGCCTCAAGATCAAGGGCTTGGCCTGTTGATTTGGATATCTCTACTGTCTGGCATAGTATCTGTAATTTTCCTCCCATACCTCAAGGAACTTTGCTAATATTTTTTGATTATCTGCTTAATATACTTTGGAATGTAGCCAGGCATTACTTTAAGCTATACAGGATTCAAGGCTCTCATTCTCATTCTGGACTCCCTGTGTTTGGATTGTTTAAATGAACCGTCCAGACAGGTTGAGTTACAGTGTGTGCTACTGAAAACCTAGGTTCTGGGCATAATACAACTTTCTTCCTTTGGTCTCAAAGAATAGGTGAAGTTCTAAAGTACAGGCAGTGTCTTCCTTACCACTGTATTCTGAATTACCTTAATCCCAACCTGATTATTCTTATCTCCAAATACCAGGTTATACATATATGAAACAGCCCCCTCAAAATTCAGAAATAACAATTACCACTCGGGACTAAATGTTTCTGCTGTAAGAGATTACAATCTAGGCCCCAGTTTCCTATAACTATTTTCTAAATATTGCTCTTTTGTTTCTGGCTTATTTTGCCCCACCAAATGTCCCACAAGTTCATTCACATCGTTGGTTGCCTCGCAACTTCGTTCCTTTTTTTGTAGTAGCACCGTTTTCAGTCATGTGTTTAAATCATCGTTCGCCAATCTGCTTCTCAGCGCATCTTTTAGCCATATGTATCTACTGGGTCTCATGTATAATGTTCAAAGTCCACAGTCAATCAACACTCTCAATTTTAGATAATTTCATTATTCCCAAGAGAAAGATAACCAATAAACACCCTCACCAAATAGAAAATACAAACCTCCCCCAAACTCTTGTCCCTCCTCCCATTATGTCCCTCTGGTAATGCTGCAGTATTGTTGATGTTTTCCTGTTAAACATAGCCCAGAGCATGCAATAGCATTTTCCCCCATACCCCAAAATTATACACTCTGTACCAGATTGATACCTTTACAGTAGTTCATACAAGAACTTATATATTTGTAGTGTTAATTGGTGGGACACATGAGTCTATACAACCCCTTTCAATCATGTTCACCTTCAATATGGTAATATTACTTACCAACCCACCAGTGAACTGCCTTCACTTTTGTCTATTCCCTTACAATTGAGTTTAACTTCAATAGCAAAATGTCTACCCATCTTAAGCTCCTGTGCATCTTTAGGTCCCCTATATTCTATATTATTAGCCTCTGATTTTACCTTTACCATGGTCATAGAAGTGGAATCATACAGTATCTGTCCCTGTCTGAAATAAGTCTCCTGGCTTATTTCACTCAGCATTTTGTCTTCAAGGCTCATCCATATTTTCTTGTGGTTCAGAATGTCATTTTGTCTTGCACCTGCATAGTATTCCATTGTATTTATATACCACATTTTGTTAACTCATCTGTTGATGGGTACTTGAGTTGTTTCCATCTCTTGGCACTGCTGCTATGAACATTAGGGTGCAAAAGTATATTTGTGTCACTGCTTTCAGCTCTTGTGGGTATATACCAAGTAGTGGTATTGCTGGGTCATAGGACAACCCGATATTTCATTTTCTCAGGAACTGCCAGACTGTCTTCCATAGCAGCTATACCATTATGCGTTCTCACCAGCAGTGCATAATTGTCCCAATTTCTCCACAACCTATTCAACATTTGTGGTTTCCTCTTTGTTTGATAGCAGCCATTTTACAGATTTTCTCAAAGAACCAACTTTTGGTTTTATTTCTTTCTGTTCTTTAATTCTCCTATTCATTTATTTCTGCTTTAATCTTTGTCATTTCTCTTCTTCTATTTGCTTTGGGGTTAGTTTGCAATTCTTTCTCAAGGTCCTCCAGATAACCTCCAGATGGGGTTAAGTCCCCAGTTTTTGCTCTTTCTTTTTTTTTTTTTGGCATGGGCAGACTCCAGGAATTGAACCTAGGTCTTTAGCATGGCAGATGAGAATTCTGCCACTCAGCCACCGTTGCAATGCCCTCTTCTTTTTTAATACATTAAATTTCTCTCTCAGCCCTGCCTTTGCCACGTCCCACAACTTCTCATATGTTGTATTCTCCTTTTCATTCATCTCCAGACAGCTACTGATTTCTCTAGCAATTTCTTCTTTGACCTCCTCATTGTTTAAGAGTGTATTATTTAATCTCCATATATTTGTGAAAGTTCTTGTGGTTATTGATTTCCAGCTTCACTCCATTGTGATCAAAGAAAACGGTTTGAATAATTTCAATGTTCTTAAATTTATAAAGACCTGTTTTGTGTCCCAGCATATGATCTATCCTGCAGGATGTTCCATGAGCACTAGAGAAGAATGTATATCCTGGTGTTTTGGGGTGTAATGACCTTTATATGTCTATTAGGTCTAATTCATATATCAAATTCTTTCGGTTCTCTATTTCCATATTTATACTCTGTCTGGTTGTTCTGTCTATAGAGGAGAGTGGTGTATTGCAATCTCCTACTATTATTATTAAAATGTCTGTTGCTTCCTTCAGTTTTGCCAATGTTTACCTCTTTTACTTTCGAGCTCCTTGATTAAGAATGTCAACATTTTTTATTGTTACTTCTTCTTGGTTAATTGTCCCTTTTACTAATATGTAGTATCCTTTGCCTCTTATGATATCTGTACATTTAAAGTCTATTTTTTCTTAGTAGAGTTACTCCTGCTTTCTTCTGGTTAAAGCTTGCATGGACATCTTTTTCCATCCTTTCACTTTCAATCTATTTGTATCCTTGTGTCTAAGATGAGTCTCTTATAAACAGCGTATAGATGGATTTTATTTCTTAATCCATTCTGCCAATCTGTATCTTTTAATTGGTAGGCTTAGTCCATTAACATTTGGACTCGTTACTGTAAGGGCATTTCTTGAATCCACTATTTTATCCTTTGGATTTTGTCAGATTTTTATATTCTTTTCCCTCTTTCTCTCTTTATTTCTAGGTTACCCTTACTGGTGCTCTTCAATTCTGTGCCCTCCTCGAGACCTCCCTCTCCTTTTTTTTTTTTTTCAGCCAGCAGAACTCCCTTCAGTCTTTCTTTTCATGCTGGTCTCTTGTTTACATATTCTCTTAGCCGTTGTTTGTCTTTGAAATTTTTAATCTCTCTCTCAGTTTTGAAGGACGGTTTGGCAGTGTATAGAGTTCTTGACTAGAAGTCTTTGTCTTCCAGGATCTTAAATATATCATATCACTGCCTTCTCCCCTCCATAGTTGCCAGTTGAGTAGTCCAAACTCATCTTAATGTGGTTTCCCTTGTATGTAGTAGATTTTCTCTTGCTGTTTTCCGGAGTTTCTGCTTCTCTTCAACATTTAACAGACTGGTTAGTATGTGTCTTGGGGTAGACCTATTTGGATTTATTCCATTAGGAGTTTGTTGGGCTTCTTTGATTTGCATATTTATGTCTTTTATAAAGGTTGGGAGGTTTTCCCCCATTATATCCTCCAGTAATCCTCTTAGCCCTTTACTCTTCTCTTCTCCTTCTAGAACACCAGTGATTCTTATATTTGTGTGCTTTGTTTTGTCCATCATTCCCTGAGATCCAATTCAAATTTTTCCACCTTTTTTTGTCATTTGCTCTTTTGTGTGTTCAAAATCAGTTGTCCTATCTCTAGTTCACTTACTATTTCTTCTACCTGTTTAAATCTGCTGTTGTATGTCTCTAGTATTTTTATTTGGTCTACAGCATCTTTAATCTCTGTGATAATCTGCTATTTTTCTATTTATTCTTTGAAGTTCCTCTTTTTGTTTTTCTAGTGTCTTCTTGATCTCCTTTATATCGTCAGTCATCCCACTAATTTTATTTAGTAAAATTATGAACATCTGTTATTAGTTGTTCCAAGGTCTGTATCTCCACCAGTTTTTTAATTTGGTCATTGGACTGGGCTGTATCTGTCTGCATCTTCATGTGGTTAGTGATCTTCTGTTGTCTTCACAGCATGTAAATACTTTGATAGGTTTACTTTAAATGTTGATTTCCTTCAGTTGTCTAAATCTCTGTATTGATGGGATGGGTATGGAGCAGGATGTGGGGCGTGGGCAGGGACACAACAGTGTAGTGATGAGTTGCAGTGCAGGTATATGCACGGATCAGGGACTCTATGCCGGTGCGTCCTTGTCCCCGTCTCCCTGCCTGTGCGCTCCTCACGGCTCCAGGCCTCCATCTGGAAATGGACACACTGGGCTGTTTACACCTTCTGGCCAGTCTCCACTTATCTGTGTGTCAGTTCTTCTGCTTTTTCAACCAGGGCCTTCGTACATGGTGTAGAGGACCCTTCCAGGTCACTTATACCTGAAATCACTCTCCTGGTCTTTTTCTGTCCCTTCTCTAGCTGTTCTTTGGAGCAGGGGTGAAGTCCTCCTCTCCTATTCCACCATCTCACCGGAAGTCCTGTATGACAAATATTTTGTTATACCCTCAAGTACTCTGAAACGAACTTCAGAGATACCATAATATTCCTATACACATATTTTTAGAATAATACTAGTAGTGCCCTGGCTTCAAAATAAAGATGAAATAAAAAGAAAATAATTTAAAATAAATGATATGTATTTCAATACATAAAAGGTTAGGTACAACAATCTGGCAAGCATAATGAATGAGTTAGATGTTTGTACCTATACAAAAAAAATCACCATGTATTCTGCATTTACTAATACAGACTGATTATGAAGTATTGAATAAGCAATTCAGATACCATGAGTAGCCATTGGTAGTATGGTTTTTGTCTTAGTTTGACAGAGCTGCTGTTATAATTACCACAAGCTGGTTTGATTTACACAATAAGCAGCATTAGTTTCAGAGATCTGAAGTCTACCTCAAGGCATTGGCAGGACTGTGCTTTCTCCCAGGGTCGTACTGTTCTGGTGGAGCTGACACAGGAATACTTTGAGGTTCCTTGGCTTTCCCATTACATGGGGATATCCTCTCCTTTCTCCACTTCTGGGTTCCCACTAATATCCAGCTTTCCCTGTGGCTTACTCCTTTTCAGGCCTTTAGTAATCCAGATTAAGACTCATCATTATTCAGTTGAGCCACACCTTAACCAAAAATAACATCTTTAAGAGGTCCTATTTACAATGGGTTCATGCCCACAGGACTGAGGATTAAGATTAAGAATGTGTGAATTTGGGGGTACATAATTCAGTCTACCACAGTTTTCCATAATAATGAACTGCTTTTGGTGAAGTTCCAAAGAAATTAAAGCATAATCCTCTTTAGTTAAATACAGTAGTTCAAAATTTTAGCATATATTGAAATAGTACCCAGAATATTTTGATTCTATATATATATAAATGGGGTTAGTTCCAGGCTGAGATAATTATAAGCAAGGATTTTTTAATCTATGTGGATGTCCAATAAGTCAGGATACAGGATAATTTGTTGGACAACCATGTGACTACAGGTGTCCTCATATGATCCCTGGCCTCTACCCACCAAATGCCTGTAGCACCCACTATTAGTCGTAGCAGCCAAAAAAAAGTCCTCTCATATATCCAGACAACCTCTGTGGAGTGGTAGCTCCCTGTGGTAGATTCAGTTGTCAGCTTGGCCAGGTGAAGGTGCCTAGTTATGTTGCTGTGGACATGAGCCAATGATAGGTGAACCTCATCTATTACTCATTACATCTGCGGTCAGCTAGGAGGCGTGCCTGCTACAGTGAATGATGTTTGATTTAATTGGCTGGTGCTTAAATGAGAGAGCTCAACATAACACAGCCCAAGCAGCTCAGAATACCTCATCTCAGAACTCGCAGCTCAGCCCAGGTCTTTGGAGATGCAGCAAGAAAGCCCAGGGAAAGTTGTTGGAACCCAGAATCCTGGAGAGAAGGCCAGCAGAGATCACCCTGAGTCTTCCCACATAAGAAAGAACCTCAGATGAAAGTTAGCTGCCTTTCCTCTGAAGAACTAATGAAATAAATCCCCTTTTATTAAAAGCCAGTCCGGGGTGGGCCACGGTGGCTCAGCAGGCAAGAATGCTCGCCTGCCGTGCCAGAGGACCCGGGTTCGATTACCGGTATCTGCCCATTTAAAAAAAAAAAAAAAAAAAAGCCAATCCGTCTCTGGTGTGTTGCATTCCGGCAGCTAGCAAACTAGAACACTCCCCCTTTGAGAACCATTATCCACCCTCTTCTATCATAATAATTCAAGGCTAAATTTTATAGCTAAATGCATTGATGGCATTTACTTTCTACATTAAACTTCTTGAGGATAATTGTTCGGATTGAGTTCCTGATTTGTGATAACTAATTTCGTTGTCATTGTAGCCTTCCAAAACTATAATAGCGTTCTTTCTTGCCTTTGTAGGGATAGCTCCTAGCATAGTACCTGGTTCATAATGGAGTTTAACAAATACTTTATCCTCCTCTCAAAATTTAAATACCTAGGAAACAGAGAATTCTTAATTTAGAAGTCTGTTATATTTGAAGTTTTACCTACATTCTGAAAATACTATAAATATGTATATAATATTAGATTATCTTATGTTACTACTAAATGTCTTTACATTATATACATAGATAGGATCAAGAGTCAGTGCGTAATGTCTATAAGTATGTAGAAAAGTCACTATTAGGAGGTATCAGTGGCTGTCTACAGTGAGGGCAACTGGGTTATGTGGGGGACAGATTAGGAAGGAAGCCCGCTTTTTTTTTTTTTTTTTTTTAGTTAATGGATTTTTAATTCTATGTTCTGGCAATATGTTGACAGTAAGATTTAGCTTATTATTGCTATTGTTATGAAGTTTCTATGTTGAATTATTCATATTTTTATATCAAAGGTATTTCAAAGGGAAATAGCTTGCCGTAAGCATCAAAAACTACTCTTTAACCCAGCAGAATGATTAGATTTGATAGTGTCATGAAATGACAGTCTGTTCTAAACCCATACATTTCTGCACTAGTACATTTATTATAGACAGGTGGGGCAATATACTGTCAAAAGGAAGGGTTAGAATTTCAACTCTGGTTACTTAGAGCAAATCTACTCTAAGGAGGACATGATTTTTTGCCTGCCACGCATAAGTCTGTATACTTATGGCATGTTCAACTTTTTTTAAAATTTATTTATTAATTAAAAAATTAAGAACCAAATAAAACATCAACATATATAATCAGTAATTCACAATATCATCACTTGGCATATTCATCATTTCTTAGAACATTTGCATTAATTCAGAAAAAGAAATAAAAAGACAATAGAAAAAGAAATAAAGAAGCCTGCTTTTTGTTCTTTATCTTTTTGTACCTTGTGCAGGCATTACCTATTAAAAAAAATTGAATTTTTTTTCTTTAAAATATGCTTACATAATAAATATAAATAATGATGAATGTGTTTTCATTTGTGTCCCAAAAGTTATGGTGGAAATAAGGACCAGTAGTCCATTAGGCCATTACTCAACTAATCAAGTTGGAGTTTGATTGCTGAGGAAACAGTAGGGCAGTTTTAAATCCGTGATCTATTCCGTATACACACACACACACTCACACACACACCACCTCTCACCAAATCCACATAAGGTTGGCTTAAACTCTTGTCTAGACCATTACAATAGTCTCTTGACTGTATTACCCTTTCGTCTATCCACTGCTGATAAAGCAGTCATCCTGAAACATAAACCTGATCATGTTACCTTCTTGCTTAAAATCCTTTTCCAACAGCCTGCACCCATTCTGAACATTTTTTCCCTTCATTCCTATGACCTTGGAATGTTCTGCCTGTGTCCCCGTATTTTACATGCTGTTTCTTAACATCGTAACGCCCTTCCCTCATCTCTGCCCTTTAGCCTCTTTCAAGACTACTTAAATGTCTTGTCCCATGGGACACTTTCCCTTAATCCCTGTCCTCCCTCCTCAAAACTTATTAGATTCCCCTTCTCCAGTTGTTTCTTGGGCATTCTTCTAGTAACATATTGAGTTATAATTGTTGTTTAATTTGTCATTCTTCCACAATTAAGATATAAGTACTTCAGTGCCTGAACTGTGTCTTTAACTCTTAAATTCTAGTGCCTGGCTTGTAGTAGGAAGTCAGCAATGAATTGTTGAATGAGGAAAAGCAATTATGAGTAAAAGTAAATCCTTTTGGAAACACCAGAAACAGTAAAATGTTTCTGGAGTACAGTTTGGACAAATCTGTTGGATTTTTAAATGCTCATATCCTTTGACCTTTAATATTTACCATATAGGAACATTCACACAAGTGTGTAGAAGTGCATGATTCATTGTACCATTCTTTGTAATAGTGAAAAGAATGGAAATAATCCAACATCTATGAAAGAAAAGGACTAGTTAAATAAATTTAAGGTTGTCCATATAATACAATATTACGCAGCTATTAAAAAGGAATAGGGAGGGCAGGCCACAGTGGCTCAGCAGGCAGTGTTCTCGCCTGCCATGCCATAGACCTGGGTTCGATTGTTGGTGCCTGCCCATGCCAAAAAAAAAAACAGGACTAGGGGACAGGCAATGATGGCTTAGTGGCAAGAATTCGCGCCTACTGAACTGGAGACCTGGGTTCAATTCCCAGAGCCTGCCCATGCCAAAAAAAAGAAAAAGAAAGTATATCTAAACTAGCATGAAAAAATATTTAGAAGATGTATTAAGTGAAAAAAAATTTCAAAAACAGTATATGTAATATCTTACTGGTTTAAAAGGTGTATATGTATCTGTTAATACATGCACCGAAAAACACAAAGGTAACTTGGAGATTGAATTATGGCGGGCTTTTTTTTTTTTTACTGATGAAATACACAAAGACAAAGTTTCTCAGTAGAGGAAACAAGTATTTGTGAGGTTGTTGTATTCCTTTAAGCAGTACTTGGCTTCACCCTAAAACCCACTAAACAAAAACTGCTCATAAAGTTGATATAAATTTTTTAATCTGGTGTATGAACAGTAATAGGAAGATGAAAATATGCCCCACACATCTTCACTAAAGTAAATCTCTTCTCTTACTACCTTTGAAAAGTAAATTAAAATTATTTGTTCCTCTCAGTTTTATATTTTCCTTTTATAAAACAACTGGATTTCTCTAAAAGATAAATTATAGATGTGTAAATTAAGCAACTATCTGAGCTGCTGTTCAAAATCATTTTGTAAGAGAGGATAATCAAGAGTAAGTAACTTTGTTTATCCCTTGAAATGTTCTTTGTGGCACCATTAAATCAAGACCATTTCATGTACTTTGTTAAAAAATAAGAGTTGAAATGATCATAATGATGAATATGCAACTATGTGATGATATTGTGAATTGCTGAGTGTATGTGTAGAGCAGAATAAGCATGTGTTGGGAATGTTTGTGTTTCTTTCTTGTAATTTTTTTTTAATTAATAAAAAATTTTTTAAAAAATAAGAGTTGGGTGGGCCACAGTGGCTTAGTCGCAAAGTTCTTGCCTGCCATGCTGGAGACCAGATTCAATTCCCAGTGCCTGCCATGTAAAAAAAAAAAAGAAAAAGAGAACTTACAGTACAAAAAAAGTACTGTACTGTATACTTTTTTGTTCTTTTATTTACTTTGGAAAATTTTACTGTATTTAAGGCACAATAAAACTATCTTCAATCAAATAGTAAATTATCATTTAAAACTGTTGAAATTTACCTTGTACCATAAGCAGGATTTCAGGTACAGTGTATAGTTTTTTTAAGTAAACAATACTTTCAAACTCTTATACAAGTACAATATTATTCTTAATCATTTAATGAAAACCCATCAAAACTCCTACTTTTCAATATTTTCTTTGGTATTTGAAAGTTAAAATGTTTGTTCTAAAATATTCTAAAGTTAACATTTAAAATTTTGCGTAGGCTTATTGAACTTAGGTGTTACTGGTAGTACTTTAAAAAGTATAAACAGAAAACCATGTACATGTATAGTAACTTTTAAATCACAAGTTAAGAAATTGCAAATTTAAAAGTTCTGTTTTCTCCTTTTTCCTAGCCAGTCTCAGTTGGAGGACTGATAGTAAACCTTATTGGTATCTGTGCCTTTAGCCATGCTCATAATCATACCCATGGAGTTTCTCAAGGAAGCTGTCACTCATCTGATCACAGCCATTCACACCATATGCACAGCCACAGCCACGGTGATCATGGGCACAGTCACAGTGATCACGGGCACAGTCACAGCCACGGATCTGCAAGTGGAGGGATGAATGCCAACATGAGGGGTGAGTCCTTGCCAAATATCGGCCTCCTATTCAACTGTGTTCTGTTTTTACTTGTATTAAATAGTGGGTTTCTGATAAGATTTTATTTTTAAAAAGCAATCTTTGGCTAAGAAAAGGTCAAGTCATTTGCAGTAGAAAATACTTTTGTTCATATATGCCAATTTTTAATTAAATTATTATAATTATAGAGTCCTTTTTATGATAGTTAAATATTATTTGCAAGGAAAACTGTACTATTATGAACTTTTACTTAAGGTACATTTTACAAAGAACTCCAAGAAATTTTTGATATACTCTAGTAAGAAAAAATACAGTGGGGACTTCCATGAAAACGGCATAATAGAGAGCTGCGGGCCTCCCTCCTTTTCCAAAAGCAGTCAGTGGACATGCAGAAATTGTCCAAATGAACTGGTCTGGTGCTCAGAGACCAGAGGAGTTCTGTGCAGCATCCAAAGAAGTGCATGATGAAGAGACTAAGAAACCATGGTGAGAGACTGAATAATTCTGGCTGCAACTTCTGACACCCATTTCCTACCCTCAAGGCAAGGAGCTATGGGCAGTCTAATCCCTGCCAGGTGGGCTGCTGTGGACTGGGATGCCCAAGAGGGTCCTCCACCCCACAGTAGAGGAGAATACAGCCCAATGCTGATCTAGCTATTAGCTGGCAAATTTAGACCACTGATTCCATCTGTTCTAGCCCATCCTCATCAGGCTTCACCGATCCATTCATTGTTTCATCCTTATCAAAGGTGGTACTGACAAAGAGCTAAAAATAACCTGCATTGGTAGGGCTGAGAGGAATAAATTACTGTAGAGTGATTTGCTGGGCAAATTTGCCATTTCCTGGGCAGGTCAGGAAAGTGAAAGATTGGTAAGGTACAGGAAAAACAACAGATATTTTGTAGTCTTTCCTGGCCCTCTTGCCAGATCCTTTGCATCTGGTTTGTGCACCCTGCGTGCCTACCTGGCCCTCTTTTGGCTGGGAAATACTGATGAACCAGCTATCAGAGAAGAGCCTTAACACAAACCCAATCAACAAATAAACCCTGGACAAGAGAAAGAAACTGACCTTCAAAATAAACCCATCAACATGACGTCCAGGGGTGAAAGTCTCCCTGATAGCATGGGAAATGACTCCCAGGGATGAGTTCAGCCCCGACACCATGGAATCAACAATTCCATCTTGACCAAAAGGGGGAAAGAAAAGTAACAAATAAGGTATCAGTGCCTGAGAGAGTTCAGATAGAATCGAGAGGCTACTCTGGAGGTCACTCTTAAGCAAGCTTCATATCATAACTTGCCAAACCCCAACCAAAACCATTCCAGCCGATCCTAAAGAATACCTAGGACAATATATAAGATTCTACAAAGGTTCCATGCACTAGGATAACTTTCTAGAAACCTACAACTTCCATATGGATCCCTGGACCAGATAAGTCCAGAAACTTAGAAGGTCCAGCAGCTAGTTCCATCTTCCTACACCATATTATTGACAGCCCCTTCCAACATGAAAAAGTTAAATTGGTCATAACCCAAATACCCCTAAAGAGTGGGATAGAAAGATCAAAGGTGAAGGTGGAGTTATACAAAGAAGGTAGGGTTTAACAACAATATGATTTCTGAATCATTAAATTGATAATTTCTTTTAGTCTCCAGTATCCTAGAGCAGCTAAAAGTAAAAACCTAAAATCATGGAATTGTAACCCATACAAAATTCTGAAATCTATTCTACTACTGTGCTGTGCTTTGAAATTTATTACTTGTTTGTATATATGTTATTTTTCACAAAAGAAAGAAGAAGAAAAAGTCAATTGTGATGATAAAAACATATTTATTCCTTCTAGCCTTCTATATTCAGGAGCAGCTAGAAGTAAAAATCTGAGATGATGGTATGGTGGCCCATGACAAACTCTGGGATCTGCCCTGTAACTGCTTGTTGAAGAGTGCTTTGAAAACTTGTGTTTTTTCTTTCTTTGCTTTGTAATGTGTGTTTGTGTTATAATTAAAAAAAGCTAAAAAAACTCCATCAAGATAATCAGCAAAAAATTGCAGGTCATACTAAAAAATATGAATATATGACCCAAAGGGACAAATTAAAAAGTCAAAGGAGATACAGAAATGGGAATATCTCAAAGATATTCAAACTGATATCCTAGGTCAAATAAAGGACATAAATATGGCTAAAGAGTTAAAGGATGTTAAGAAGACATTGGATGAACATAAAGAATAATTTGAAAGCATGCAAAGAAAAATAACAGACTTTACCTAATAAAAGGCACAATAGATGAGATTAAAAATACAATAGAGGCATACAGTAGCAGATGAGAATAGGCAGAAGAAAGGTTCAGTTAGTTGGAAGTCAGTACATCCGAAATGGAACAGATGACAGAGAGAGAAATGGAAAAAATGGACAGGGTATCAAGGAATTGAATAACAGCACATAGTATACCTACATATCATGGGTATCCTAGGAGAAGAAAAGAGAAAAGGAAAGAAAGAATATTTGAGGAAATAATGTCCGAAAATTTCCCAACTCTTATAAAGACGTAAATATACATATTCAAGAGGCACAGCATACTCCAAACAAAATAAATCTGAGTAGCCTCACTCTAAGACATACTAATCAGACTGTCAAGTGCCAAAGAAAAAGAAGTCCGAAAGCAACACAAGAAAAGCAATTCACCACATTAAGGGATACCCACTGAGACTAAGTCCCAGTTTCTCAAAAGAAACTGTTCAAGTCAGAAGTCAGAGGTATGATGTAAGAGAAAAATTGCCAGCCAAGAATTATTTATCTGGCAAAATTGTCCTTCAAATAGGAGGGAGAGTTTTAAATATCCACAGATAAACAGAAGCAGAGAGAGTTCCTTAACAGGAGACTTGCCCTAAGAAATACTAAAGGAAATTCTTCAGGCTGAAAGGAAAAGATGGGAGAGGAGACCTGGGGGAGAGTATTGAAATGAAGATTATCAGTAAGGCTAGCCAAAAGGATAAAAAGAGAGAGAAAAATAAGATATGACAAATAAAAGCCGAAGAATGAGATGGCTGAAGTGTAAGTACTGCCATTACAGTATTAACCTTGAATGGTAATAGATTAGACTCCCCAATCAGAAGACACAAGATTGGCAGAATGGATTTTTAAAAAAAGACCTATCTATATGCTCTTTATAAGAGACTCGTTTTAGATCCAAAGATACAAATATGTCGAAAATGAAAGATTGGACAAAGATATTCCATGCTAACTGTAACCAGAAAAAAGCTGGAATACCTATGCTAGTATTTGACAAAGTAGACTTTAAATGCAAAAAACATTGCAAGAGAAAAAGAAGGACATTGTATATTAATTAAAGGGGCAGTTCACCAAGAAAAAAATAACAATCATAAATATCTATGCACCTAAACAAGGTGCACCAAAGCGTATGAAGCCAACACTGGCAAAGCTGAAGGAATTAATAAATGCATCTATAATAACAGTTGGAAACATCAATACACCACTCTCATCAATAGATAGAACATTTAAACAGAGGATCAATAAGGAAACAGAACCTAAATAACATGATAAATTAATTAGACCTAACAGGCTATTCAGAGCACTGTACCCCAAAACAGCAGGATGTAGACTCCTCTCAAGTACTCCTGGATAGATGTTGGCTCACAAAACAGGTCACAAAAAAGGGGGAAGAGTGAAATGAGACTAAGTGTCAATGGCTGCGAGATTCCAGAGTCGATAGGTTATCCTGGAGGTTATTCTTACACATTAAGTAGATATCATCTTGTTCAAGATGTGGTGGAGAGGCTGGAGGGAACTGCCTGAAAATGTAGAGCTGTGTTCCAGTAGCCATGTTTCTTGACGATGAATGAACAATGATATAGCTTTCACAATGTGACTCTGTGATTATGAAAACCTTGTGCTGATTATCCTTTTATCTACCATATCAACAGATGAGTAGAACATATGGAATAAAAATAATAGGGGGAGCAAATGTTAAAATAAATTTAGTTTGAAATGCTAGTGATCAATGAAAGCGAGGGGTAAGGGGTATGGTATGTATAATCTTTTTTTATCTGTTATCGTTTTATTTTTTTTCTGTTGTCTTTTTATTTCTTTTTCTAAATCGATGCATATACAATTATGTGATGATATTAAGAATTACTGATTATATATGTGGAATGGAATATGTTAATGTTTTGTTGTTAATTTTTTTAATAAATAAAAATTTTAAAAAACAGGTCACAATAAATATTAAAAAATTGAAATTTTGCAAAGTACTTTCTCTGATCATAATGGAATAAAGCTGGAAATGAATAATGGGTGTTGAATGGGAAAATTTACAAATATATAGAGATTGAACAATATACTCTTAATCAGTGGGTCAAAGAGGAAATTCCAAGAGAAATTAATAAATATTTCAAGACAAATGAAAATTGGAAAACATCTAAACACTTATGGAATGCAGAAAAGGCATTGCTGATAGGGAAATGTATACCCCTAAATGCCTATATTAAAAAGGAAGAAAGACCTAAAATCAAAGGCCTAATTACACAACTGAAGAAACTAGAAAAAGAACAAACTAATCCCAAATCAAGCAGAATGATAGAAATAAAAATAACAAGGAAAATAAGTGGAGAATGAAAAAACAGTAGAGAGAATCAGTAAAATCAGAAGTTGGTTCTTTGAGATCAATAAAATTGGCAAACCCTTAGCTAAACTGACTAAAATAAGAAAAGACACAAATAGATAAAATCATAAATGAAAGGTGGGTCATTACCACTTACCCCATAGAAATTTAAAAGATCATAAGAGGATACTATGAATAACTAACTGTATGCCAACAAATTTAAAAATTTGGATTAAATGAACAGATTGCTAGAAACAAACAAATAACCTACACAGACACTAGAAGAAATAGAAAACCTCAACAAGCTAATTTTAAGTATGAGATTGAATCAGTCATCAAACACCTCCCAGCAAAGAAAAGCCCAGGGCCAGATGGCTTCAGAGGTGAATTCTGCCAGTCATTCCAAGAAAAATGCCAATACTGCTCAAACTCTTTCAAAAAACTGATGGAACACTACCTAACTCACTCCATGAAGTCAACATCACCCTAATGCCAAAAGCCAGGTAAAAATATTAGAAGAGGCGGGGCCAAGATGGCGGCTTAGTAAGCTACGTGCGTCTTAGTTCCTCCTCCAGAGAAACTACTAGGTGAACAGAAACAGTGCAGAACAGCTCCCAGGGCCACGGTAGGGAATGGACACACAGTGTACCCCAATCTGGACTGGCTAGTCTGACTGCGAGACTCGGCTGCAGTGAGATCCCCGAGCGGCGCGCGACCCCCCGAGCAGCGGCAGCTGTGGCGGCCGGAGCTCCTCCCTCCCTCCTTCCCGGGCCGGCTGAGAGTCTCAGAGAGGCAAGTTTCCCAAGCCGCGGCGGCCGGCACCCCTCTTTTGCGGGCGGCTTCCTGGTCCGGCTATGAGTCTCGGATCAGAGGGCTACCGAAGCCGCAGTGGCCCTCCCACGCGGGCGGCTTTCTGGTCCACTGACGAATTCCCCAGGCCATGGCGGCCTGCGACCGACGCCCCTCCCCCGCGGGCGGCTTCCTGGTCCGGTAGCGAATTCCCCGGGCCCGCTGCGGCTGGCACCAATAGGGAAATTAATAAAGGAGCCACAGGGTCCCCTCAAGCCGTGGCGGCTGACTCCCCCACCACGCGCAGCCCCCCAAACCAACTGAGAGAATTGGATCGGAAATCCCCAGGCCGCGGAGAACGGTGACTGGGGGGATCCCTTCCAAACACGTGAGACAAACGTGTGCCACGAGCGCCACCTACTGGGCAGGATAAGAAAAACAGAACCCAGAGATTTCACAGAAAAATCTTACAACCTTGTTGGGTCCGACACCCAGGGAAATCTGACTAAATGCCCAGACGCCAGCAGCAAAAGATAACGGTCCACGCTCAGAAGATTGAGAATATGGCCCATTCAAAGGAACAAACCAATAGTTCAAATGAGATACAAGAGCTGAGACAACTAATGCTGAATATACGAACAGAAATGGAAAACCTCTTCAAAAGGGAAATCGAGAAATTGAGGGAGGACATAAAGAAGACATGGGCTGAACAAAAAGAAGAAATAGAAAAACTGAAAAAACAAATCACAGAACTTATGGAAGTGAAGGATAAAGTAGAAAAGATGGAAAAAACAATGGATACCTACAATGATAGATTTAAAGAGACAGTAGATAGAATTAGTGATTTGGAGGATGGAACATCTGAATTCCAAAAAGAAACAGAAACTGTAGGGAAAAGAATGGAAAAATTTGAACAGGGTATCAGGGAACTCAAGGACAATATGAACCGCACAAATATACGTGTTGTGGGTGTCCCAGAAGGAGAAGAGATGGGAAAAGGAGGAGAAAAACTAATGGAAGAAATTATCACTGAAAATTTCCCAACTCTTATGAAAGACCTAAAATTACAGATCCAAGAAGTGCAGTGCACCCCAAAGAGATTAGACCCAAATAGGCGTTCTCCAAGACACTTACTAGTTAGAATGTCAGGTCAAAGAGAAAGAGAGGATCTTGAAAGCAGCAAGAGGAAAACAATCCATCACATACAAGGGAAACCCAATAAGACTATGTGTAGATTTCTCATCAGAAACCATGGAAGCTAGAAGACAGTGGGATGATATATTTAAATTACTAAAAGAGAAAAACTGCCAACCAAGACTCCTATATCCAGCAAAATTATCCTTCAAAAATGAGGGAGAAATTAAAACATTCTCAGACAAAAAGTCACTGAGAGAATTTGTGACCAAGAGACCAGCTTTGCAAGAAATACTAAAGGGAGCACTGAGTCAGATACAAAAAGACAGAAGAGAGAGGTATGGAGAAGAGTGTAGAAAGAAGGAAAGTCAGATATGATATATATAATACAAAAAGGCAAAATGGCAGAGGAAAATATTATCCAAACAGTAATAACACTAAATGTTAATGGACTGAATTCCCCAATCAAAAGACATAGATTGGCAGAATGGATTAAAAAACAGGATCCTTCTATATGCTGTCTACAGGAAACACATCTTAGACCCAAAGATAAACATAGGTTGAAAGTGAAAGGTTGGGAAAAGATATTTCATGCAAATAACAACCAGAAAAGAGCAGGAGTGGCTATACTAATATCCAACAAATTAGACTTCAAATGTAAAACAGTTAAAAGAGACAAAGAAGGACACTATCTACTAATAAAAGGAACAATTAAACAAGAAGACATAACAATCATAAATATTTATGCACCGAACCAGAATGCCCCAAAATACGTGAGGAATACACTGCAAACACTGAAAAGGGAAATAGACTCATATACCATAATAGTTGGAGACTTCAATTCACCAGTCTCATCAATGGACAGAACATCTAGACAGAGGATCAATAAAGAAATAGAGAATCTGAATATTACTATAAATGAGCTAGACTTAACAGACATTTATAGGACATTACATCCCACAACAGCAGGATACACCTTTTTCTCAAGTGCTCATGGATCATTCTCAAAGATAGACCATATGCTGGGTCACAAAGCAAGTCTTAACAAATTTAAAAAGATTGAAATCATACACAACACTTTCTCGGATCATAAAGGAATGAAGTTGGAAATCAATAATCGGCGGAGAGCCAGAAAATTCACAAATATGTGGAGGCTCAACAACACACTCTTAAACAACAACTGGGTCAAAGAAGAAATTGCTAGAGAAATTAGCAAATACCTCGAGGCGAATGAAAATGAAAACACAACATATCAAAACTTATGGGACGCAGCAAAGGCAGTGCTAAGAGGGAAATTTATTGCCCTAAATGCCTATATCAGAAAAGAAGAAAAGGCAAAAATGCAGGAATTAACTGTCCACTTGGAAGAACTGGAGAAAGAACAGCAAACTAATCCCAAAGCAAGCAAAAGGAAAGAAATAACAAAGATTAGAGCAGAAATAAATGAAATTGAAAGCATGAAAACAATAGAGAAAATCATTAAGACCAGAAGTTGGTTCTATGAGAAAATCAATAAGATTGATGGGCCCTTAGCAAGATTGACAAAAAGAAGAAGAGAGAGGATGCAAATAAGATCAGAAATGGAAGAAGAGACATAATCACTGACCTCACAGAAATAAAGGAGGTAACAACAGGATACTGTGAACAACTTTACGCGAATAAATACAACAATTTAGAGGAAATGGACGGGTTCCTGGAAAGACATGAACAACCAACTTTGACTCAAGAAGAAATAGATGACCTCAACAAACCAATCACAAGTAAAGAAATTGAATTAGTCATTCAAAAGCTTCCTAAAAAGAAAAGTCCAGGACCAGACGGCTTCACATGTGAATTCTATCAAACATTCCAGAAAGAATTAGTACCAACTCTCCTCAAATTCTTCAAAAAAATCGAAGCGGAGGGAAAACTACCTAATTCATTCTATGAAGCCAATATCACCCTCATACCAAAACCAGGCAAAGATATTACAAAAAAAGAAAACTACAGGCCAATCTCTCTAATGAATATAGATGCAAAAATCCTCAATAAAATTCTAGCAAATCGTATCCAACAACACATTAAAAGAATTATACATCATGACCAAGTAGGATTCATCCCAGGTATGCAAGGATGGTTCAACATAAGAAAATCAATTAATGTAATACACTATATCAACAAATCAAAGCAGAAAAATCACATGATCATCTCAATTGATGCAGAGAAGGCATTCGACAAGATTCAACATCCTTTCCTGTTGAAAACACTTCAAAAGATAGGAATACAAGGGAACTTCCTTAAAATGATAGAGGGAATATATGAAAAACCCACAGCTAATATCATCCTCAATGGGGAAAAATTGAAAACTTTCCCCTTAAGATCAGGAACAAGACGAGGATGTCCACTATCACCACTATTATTCAACATTGTGTTGGAGGTTCTAGCCAGAGCAATTAGACAAGAAAAAGAAATACAAGGCATCAAAATTGGAAAGGAAGAAGTAAAACTATCACTGTTTGCAGACGATATGATACTATACGTCGAAAACCCGGAAAAATCCACAACAAAACTACTAGAGCTAATAAATGAGTACAGCAAAGTAGCAGGTTACAAGATCAACATTCAAAAATCTGTAGCATTTCTATACACGAGCAATGAACAAGCTGAGGGGGAAATCAAGAAACGAATCCCATTTACAATTGCAACTAAAAGAATAAAATACCTAGGAATAAATTTAACTAAAGAGACAAAAAGCTATATAAAGAAAACTACAAAAAACTGCTAAAAGAAATCACAGAAAACCTAAATAGATGGAAGAGCATACCGTGTTCATGGATTGGAAGACTAAATATAGTTAAGATGTCAATCCTACCTAAACTGATCTACAGATTCAATGCAATACCAATCAAAATCCCAACAACTTATTTTTCAGAAATAGAAAAACCAATAAGCAAATTTATCTGGAAGGGCAGGGTGCCCCGAATTGCTAAAAACATCTTGAGGAAAAAAAACGAAGCTGGAGGTCTTGCACTGCCTGACTTTAAGGCATATTATGAAGCCACAGTGGTCAAAACAGCATGGTATTGGCATAAAGATAGATATATCGACCAATGGAATCGAATAGAGTGCGCAGATATAAACCCTCTCATCTACGGACATTTGATCTTTGATAAGGCAGTCAAGCCAACTCACCTGGGACAGAACAGTCTCTTCAATAAATGGTGCCTAGAGAACTGGATATCCATATGCAAAAGAATGAAAGAAGACCCATATCTCACACCATACACAAAAGTTAACTCAAAATGGATCAAAGATCTAAACATTAGGTCTAAGACCATAAAACAGTTAGAGGAAAATGTTGGGAGATATCTTATGAATCTTACAATTGGAGGCGGTTTTATGGACCTTAAACCTAAAGCAAGAGCACTGAAGAAGGAAATAAATAAATGGGAACTCCTCAAAATTAAACACTTTTGTGCATCAAAGAACTTCATCAAGAAAGTAGAAAGACAGCCTACACAATGGGAGACAATATTTGGAAATGACATATCAGATAAAGGTCTAGTATCCAGAAGTTATAAAGAGATTGTTCAACTCAACAACAAAAAGACAGCCAACCCAATTACAAAATGGGAAAAAGACTTGAACAGACACCTCTCAGAAGAGGAAATACGATGGCCAAGAGGCACATGAAGAGATGCTCAATGTCCCTGGCCATTAGAGAAATGCAAATCAAAACCACAATGAGATATCATCTCACACCCAGCAGAATGACCATTATCAACAAAACAGAAAATGACAAGTGCTGGAGAGGATGCGGAGAAAGAGGCACACTTATCCACTGTTGGTGGGAATGTCAAATGGTGCAACCACTGTGGAAGGCAGTTTGGCGGTTCCTCAAAAAGCTGAATATAGAATTGCCATACGACCCAGCAATACCATTGCTGGGAATCTACTCAAAGGAATTAAGGGCAAAAACTCAAACGGACATTTGCACACCAATGTTTATAGCAGCGTTATTTACAATTGCAAAGAAATAGAAACAGCCAAAATGTCCATCAACAGACGAGTGGCTAAACAAACTGTGGTATATACATACGATGGAATATTATGCAGCTTTAAGACAGGATAAACTTATGAAGCATGTAATAACATGGATGGACCTAGAGAACATTATGCTGAGTGAGTCTAGCCAAAAACTAAAAGACAAATACTGTATGGTCCCAATGATGTGAATCGACATTCGAGAATAAACTTGGAATATGTCATTGGTAACAGAGTCCAGCAGGAGTTAGAAACAGGGTAAGATAATGGGTAATTGGAGCTGTTGGGATACAGACTGTGCAACAGGACTAGATACAAAAACTCAAAAATGGACAGCACAATAATACCTAATTGTAAAGTAATCATGTTAAAACACTGAATGAAGCTGCATCTGAGCTATAGGTTTTTGTTTTGTTTTGTTTTGTTTTGTTTTTACTATTATTACTTTTATTTTTTTCTCTACATTAACATTCTATATCTTTTTCGGTTGTGTTGCTAGTTCTTCTAAACCAATGGAAATGTACTAAGAAACGATGATCATGCATCTATGTGATGATGTTAAGAATTACTGATTGCATATGTAGAATGGTATGATTTCTAAATGTTGGGTTAATTTCTTTTTTTCCGTTAATTAATAAAAAATAAAAATAAAAAAATTAGAAGAAAAAATTATAGACCAATCCTGCTAATAAATATAGATGCAAAATTCTTGTAAGTTCTTGTAAACCAAATTCAACAGCACATTAAAAGAATTATGCATCATGATCACATGGGTTTTATAACCAGGTATGCAAGGGTGGTTCCACACAAAATTAATGAAATACAACAAATAAGTCAAAGAAGAATTTGTTTTCTGCATCTTGATTGGTATAGAAAAGACATTTGACAAAATCCAGCATCCTTTCTTGATAAAAGCACTTTGAAAAGTAGGAATAAAAGGAAACTTCCTCAAAATAAAGGGCATATATGAAAAACCCACAGCTAACTTTGTACTCAGTGGTGAGCAACCAAAGGCTTTCTCTCTAAAGTCAGGAAGAAGACAAGGATGCTCACTGTCACCACTGTTACTCAGCATTGTGCTGGAAGTTCTAGCTGGAGCAGTCAGGCAAGTGAAAGCAATAAAAGTCATCTAATCAGAAAAGAAGCAAAACTTTCAACTGTTTGAAGACACCATGACCTTATATTTACAAAGTCCCGAAAAATCTGCCACAGAGCTACTAAACTAATAAACGAATTGAGCAGAGTGGCAGAGTACAAGATAAATACAATGCTTTCTTAACCAAATTGGGTAAGAGAAATGAAACAAAATAATAAAGTTGCTGTATCAAGACAAGACAAGGGCGGGCTACGGTGGCTCAGCAGGTAAGAGTGCTTGCCTGCCATGCCCAAGGACCCGGGTTTGATTCCTGGTGCCTGCCCATGTAAAAAAAAAAAAAAAAAATTTAAAAAGACAAGGCAAAAACAAGTAGTGTTCCTATACATAGTAATGAGAAACAGAGGGAAATGGAGAAAAAAAAATCCGTTTACAATAACAACTAAAAGAATCAAATATTTAGGAATAAATTTAACCAAGAATGTAAAGGACCTATATTCAGAAAACTACAAAACATTGCTGAAAGAAACCAAAGAAGACCTAAGAAAATGGAAGGACATTCTGTGTTCATAGATTGCTAGGCTAAATGTTGTCAAGATACCAGTTCTGCCCAAATTCATTAACACATTCAACACAATCCTAATAAAAATTCCAACAGCATACTTTGCAGAAATGGAAAAGCCAGTTATATTTATTTGGAAGGGTAAGGGGCCCCAAATAGCCAAAGACATTTTGAAAAAGATGAACAAAGTTGAAAGACTCTTTGCTTCCTGATTTTTAAGCTTATTATAAAGCTAGTGGTCAAAACAGCATGGGACTGGCATAAAGATAGATCAATTGATCATAGAATTGAATTGAGAGTTCAGAAATGGACCCTTGGTCTATTGATTTTTAAAAGACATTTTTTTGTGAAATGTATATACAGTGATAAATTTTGAAGTATAGTTTAACAAGTAGTGAGAGCACATTTCAAGGTGGAATATAGGTTATAGTTCTGCAATTTCAGATATTTCCTTCTAGCTGTTCTAATACACTAGAAACTAAAAAGAAACATCAAAATAATGATTGAGTTGTCCATAATCATTTGTTAAATCCTAATTTCTGTTTCAGCTCCTCCCCCTCATTTGATCATTCTCTCAATTTTCAAGGATGTTTGGGCAATATCCATTCTAACTTCATGTTGAAAAGGGGTTGTCAACATTATAGGGTAGGGGAATAGAACTGGTTGGTGTTCTAGGAGAGGCTAGTACCTCAGGGTCAGGGCTTAATCTAGCACAGGAGCCATCTGGAGGCTTTTAAGTTTCTGAAAAAGTAAACCTAATGTATAAGACTTTTATAGAGACTTAGATAGAGCCCTAGGTATTCTTTATAGTTTTCAGGAATACTGTTGGTTGGGGCTTGGCATACCATGATAATATGCAATATCTAGCTGAAGCTTGCGTAAGAGTAGCCTTCAGAATGACTTCGAATGACTCTACTCGAAATCTCTTAGCCACTGCAACTTTGTTTCATTTCTCTTCCCTATTTTGATCAAAAAGACATTGTTGATCCCCTGAAGCCAGGTCCAGGTTCATATCTGGGAGTCATGTCCCATGTTGCCAGGAGACTTACATCCCTGAAGGGCATGTCCCACTTAGGGGGAGGGTAATGTGCTTATTTACAAAGTTTGACTTAGAGAGAGGGGCCACATCCGATCAACAAAGTAGGTTCTCCGGGGGTGACTCTCAGGTGTGTTTATAGGTAGGTTTAGATTCATGATTACAGAAATAAGTTTTCATAAAGGCAAGCCTCAGGATCGAAGGCTTGGCTTATTAAATTGAAAGTCCTCAATGCTAGGTCAATTGATTTTTGACAAGGCTGCCAAGTCTGCTCAACTGAAACAGAACAGTCTCTTCAACAAATAGTGATGGGAGATCTGGATATCCATATTCAAAAGAATGAAAAAAGACCCCTATCTCCCAACAAATGATACAAAAATTAACTCAAAAAGATCAAAGACCTAAATGTAAGAGCCAGGATCATAAATTTCCTAGAAGAAAATGTAGGGAAGTGTCTTCTTGTGCTGGGAGGTTTCTAGGACCTTACACCCAAAGCACAAGCAGTGAAAGAAAAAATACATGGGACCTTCCTAAACTTGAAGACTTTTGTGCTTCACACCTCTTTGTCAAGAGGTGAAAAGGCAGCCTACTTAATGGGAGAAAATATTTGGAAACCACATATCATTAAGGGTTTAATATCCAGAATATGTACAGAAATCCTACAGCTTAGTAAAAAACAAACAACCCAATTAAAAATGGACAAAAGAGTTATGCAGCCACAAACCACAAGAATGCCAAAGATTGCTTGCCAGTACCATATGCTAATAAAAGGCAAGGATGCTTCCCTGGAGCCATTGGAGAGAGCATGACTCTTCCAATACCTTTATTCTGTACTTCTCACCTCCAGAATTGATAGATTAAATTTCTCTTTTTTAAGCCAAAAAAAGACAAAAGACATGAATAGACATTTTTCTAAAGAGGAAACACAGATGGCTAAAAAGCACATGAAAAGATGCTCAACTTCACTAGTTATTAGGGAAATGCAAATCAAAACCATGAAGCATATCATTTCACACCTACTAAAATGGCCACTATTAAATAAACAAAACTACAGGTGTTGGATTGGATGTGGAAAAATAAGAGTATTTATTATTCACTGCTTATTATTCACTTATTCCCACTGATGGGAATGTAAAATGGTACGGCCACAGTAGAAGGTAGTGTGGTAGTTCCTCTGTAAGCTAAATTTAGAACTTCCATATGATCTGGCAATCCTACTACTCGGTATATATTCAGAAGAACTGAAAGCAGGAATATGAAAAGACATTTGCATACCAATGTTCATAGTGGCATTATTCATAATTGCGAAAATACGGATGCAATCCAAGTGTCCACCAACCAATGAATGGATAAACAAATTGTGGTATATACATACAATGGAATATTATTCACCTGTAAGAAAGAATGAAGTCCTGATATTATGTGACACATGGATGAATCTTGAGAACGTTATGTTGAGTGAAATAAGCCAGACACAAAAGGACAAACATGGTATGATCTCAGTGATATGAAATGAATATAATGAGCAAACTCATGGAGTTAATATCTAGAATATAGATTATCAGAAGGTAGAATGAGGGTACTTAATGTGTGCATAATTTTTAATAACGTCCACTGTAAATGTTATAAATGGATAGGGTGATGGTAGCTCATTATCTTGTGTATAAATGACATCCCTGAGTCTTGTGAGACTGTGGTTGAAAGGGGAAGTTTATGGTCATGTATATCATAGAATGAAAGCTAGTGGATGATGAAGGTGGTTAACAGTACAAATGCAAGTATGTTTTCCATGAATTAGAACAAATGTATGTCACAACTGCAAGGTATTAATAATAGGGTGGTGTATGGAGAAAAATGCACCTAATGCAAACTGTTGACTCCGGTTAACAGTATATCTTAGTGTTCTTCCATCATTTGTATCAAAGGCCCCACACCGATACTAGGTGTCAGTAATAGGGACTACAGGGGCATTGACTCTGGTTAACAGTGTATCTTAGTGTTCTTCCATCATTTGTATCAAAGGCCCCACACCGATACTAAGTGTCAGTAATAGGGACTACAGGGGCATTGACTCTGGTTAACAGTGTATCTTAGTGTTCTTCCATCATTTGTATCAAAGGCCCCACACCGATACTAGGTGTCAGTAATAGGGACTACAGGGGCATTGACTCTGGTTAACAGTGTATCTTAGTGTTCTTCCATCATTTGTATCAAAGGCCCCACACCGATACTAAGTGTCAGTAATAGGGACTACAGGGGCGTTGGTTGTTTTTTTTGGATTTATGAAAATGTTCTAAAATTGATTGTGGTGATGAAAGCACAGCTCTGCGATTGTACTGAGAGCTATTGATTGTACACTTTGGATGAATTGTGTGGTGAGTGAATAAAACTATTGAAAAGGGATATACTGGTCACTTATTATGTTGAATTGTTTATTCTGGTTCTTCAGTATAAATGATTTGGGTAATGTTGAGGTTTGGCTCAAGTATGGTTTCTAGGATGCATTCCCAGACATACCACATACTACATACACCATGATAAAACTTAACACACCCATGTTGTAGTTACCCATGTACTTGATTATTTACCACTATACTGTGAACTCCATGAAGGCAGTGACCAGCCCCTAGTATAATGCATGGTGCATAGTAGGTACTCAGTGATATTTGTAGAATGGATAAGAGAACTAAATTGGATGTGCCTTAATTTTTTAATGTTTTTATGCATTTTCTTTGTAGGTGTATTTTTACATGTTTTGGCAGACACGCTTGGCAGTATTGGTGTGATTGTATCCACCATTCTTATAGAACAGTTTGGATGGTTCATTGCTGATCCTCTCTGCTCTCTTTTTATTGCTATATTAATATTTCTCAGTGTTATCCCATTGATTAAAGATGCCTGTCAGATTCTGCTTCTAAGACTGCCACCAGAATATGAAAAGGAGCTACATATTGCTTTAGAAAAGGTCCGTATGTAATTTCTTTACTCTTTTTTCCTTTTAAGATAGCATTTTAAATTGAATAAGTTGACTAACAAGAAATGTGCAAGAGGTGAAAATTTCTATTTTGACTAGTGCATTTCCTAATATAACTTATGTAGATAGTTTGATTGAACGCCATAAGTACTTGGAATCTCAGGTAGGACATGAGATTTTGCTGGTTTGTCCAGAGTGATGCCCTGATGAATCCCAGAGTGGTTCGATCAGTGAGTGGAAAAGTATCTGCAAAGCCCCCTTCGGGGAATGGTGAGAATGGGGAGAAATTCACTTTCCCAAGTTGAATTCTTGATATTCTCACAAGCAGTGTGGACAACCAAACTATAGGCTGAGCCCCCAGTCTTGGGATTTGTTCATATGAAACTTAACCCCGCAAAGGATAGGTCAAGTCTACTTAAAATTTAGGCCTAAGAGTCACCCCCAAGAGAGCCTCTTCTGTTGCTCAGATGTGGCCTCTCTCCAGCCAACACAACGAGCAGTCTCACCACCCTACCCCTATCTACGTGGGACATGACTCCCAGGGGTGTGGACCTTCCTGGCAACGTGGGGCAGAGATCTTGGAATGAACGGAGACTCAGCATCAAGGGATTGAGAAAAACCCTAGAATGAGCTGAGACTTAGCATCAAGGGATTGAGAAAACCTTGACCAAAAGGGGGAAGAGTGAAATGAGACAAAGTGTCAATGACTGAGAGATTCCAAACAGAGTCAAGAGGTTATCCTAGAGGTTATTCTTATGCATCAAGTAGATATCATCTTGTTATTCAAGATGTAATGGAGAGGCGGGAGGAAACTGCCTGAAAATGTAGAGCTGTTTTCCAGCAGCCATGTTTCTTGGGGATGATTGAATAATGATATAGCTGTCACAATGTGACTGTGTAATTGTGAAAACCTTGTGTCTGATGCTCCTTTTATCTACCTTGTCAACAAAGGAGTAGAACATATGGAATAAAAATAAATAATAGGGGGAACAAATGCTAAAATAAATTTAGTTTGAAATGCTAGTGATCAATGAAAGCGAGGGATAAGGGATATGATAGGTATAATCTTTTTTTTTTCTCTCCTGTGTTCGTTTTATTTCTTTTTCTGTTGTCTTTTTATTTCTTTTTCTGAATTAATGCAAATGTTCTAAGAAATGGTGAATATGCAACTAAGTGATGATATTGTGAATTACTGATTATGTATGTTGTTTTATTTTGTTTCGTAATTTTTTATTAATAAATAAATTTAAAAATAAATAAAAAGAAATGTGCAAGATGTGAATGCAGGAAATATTTACTTAGTGGACATGAAAGAGGGACTGAATGAATGGATATATTTTCTTGTATGGAAAGACTATTGTGAACATGTTGATTTCTTCCATCTTAATGTCAATCCAGTTGTCTCTCATTGGGATTTATTTTGTTTTTGTTTGGGGGGCAGTGGTGGTGATAGATAATCCGATATTAAAGATTTTTTGGAAGAATTAATGTCTAAGAACAAGCAAGAAAGAATATATACGTAAATTTATACAGTTAATTAACAAGATCATAGTTTGCAGTTTTAAAGTTACAGAATTAACTAACAAAACTAACAATTTTTTATCCTTGCACAGAAGTAAGTCCATATTTTGAATAGAGAAAAATAAAAATAGGTTGTCCAGAAACAGACCCTGGAACTTAGGTGACTTCAATATATAGTAAAAATGGCATTTCACACTTTGCCCCCAGGCATCTAGACCTGGCATCTAGCCCTCACTCAGGTCAGCACCTGAAAAGAATCAATGAAAAGTGCAGCTTATCAGTCCCTTATTAGCATAACCAGAGGGTGAAGGGCCCCTCCAGGTCCTTACAATGAAAGGATACTGACCTCAGACTACTCCTTTGGAGAATGCCCAACTCACCCACCCTCACCCCACCTCCACTCATGTTTCTTTGAGTGTGTACTTTTGCTACACATTAAAGTTTTGAGCTGTGCTTTTAAAAAAAAGGCATTTCAGATCAGTGGGGACAAAGTGTTAACCTAATTAACCAGCTTTGTGTCAGTTATATCTCCATTTGGCAGAAAAGAAAAGTTGTACGTCTACACCATACCATATAGAAAATATGTTTCCAGTGTATTATAATATCTAAATAACAAAAAAAGTATAAAACTGCCACAGTGAAATAGGAAAATGTTTTTATCATTATGGAGGTAGAGACAGCCTTTTTAAGTGAACCTAGAATTGAAACCAGAACTATAAAGATAAGATGGAGGGCGGAGGGGCGGTAGATGCACTGATTTGATCAACTGAAATTGAAAATTACCAATTGGCAAAGATTCCATTCACAACTATGAGATACAAAAGGTAGACCAGGAGAAAATATTTGCAGCATATGTAAACATGCTTACAAACCATAATCCTTTAAATCAGAAAAGGACAAATCTTAAAGAAAAATGAACAGAGAATATAAACAGACAATAAGTAGAAAAAACAAATTCAAAATACAATATATTTTACCTTGGTTTGCCATATCATAGTAAAGGAATTGTGATCTGGTGACATCTTGAATATTTAAGCTATAGTCCACCTTTTTTTTTTTTTTGACGGGTGGGGTACATGGTCCAGGAATTAAATAAGCTATAGCATCTTAACCTAATGTTTTCATGACTAAGATTAGTAATGTTTTCTCAAACCCTCATAACTAGTGAATATTAATCCTACTAAAAAAAGTATTTTTTTTCGTTTCAAAAATAATGTATGTCCATAATAAGAGGACAAAAAATAACTACAAAAAAGGCACTTAATTCTTCCACCTGGAAACACTTTTGCAAATTGCTTTTCTTTATCAGTTTTGTTTTGTTTTTTTAATAAAAATGGAAAAACCCTGTTTTGTGCAGTTTTGTAAATTTTTCCCCACTTGATTATGTCATGTTCAGTGTCCTCGTGTAGTATTTTTGATGGCAATATGTTATTACATTATATGGGTAGTCTTTGATTTATTTAACCAATCCTCTATTGTTGAACATTGAGGATATCTTTTGAATATGTTCTGCACATATAACAAACAATATGTATGTGTGTATAAAGGAGACTGGTTCACTGAATGTGTCCGCCCAACGTGTCTGTGTAGAATAGGCAAAGTACATGCTATATAGGTGAAAAATGGGTATGTAACTGTCGGTGATAGCCAAATTTGTGTGTAAAGACACCTGTTAACCTATGTTTACCTTCTTATTCAAAGCTGCCTTCCAGGACATCACTCCTAAGTCAGACTGTCTTATATTTTAGACACCTTTACTTTTTAGCTAGTTGTCCCTCTCCTATTCCTTCCTACATCTGGCCTCTCCTTTTTAACTTTGTTTTTAAATCAGCTTAATAGAGATAACTGGATCAATAGGGTTGCTATGTGTTAAGCAAATTAACCTTTACAAACTGTTAAATGACTTTTACTTTTATTTGACAGATACAGAAAATTGAAGGCTTAATATCCTACCGAGACCCTCATTTTTGGCGTCATTCTGCCAGTGTTGTGGCAGGAACAATTCATATACAAGTGACATCCAATGTGCTGGAACAAAGAATAGTACAGCAGGTAACAGTCTTTTTGTTTTTTTCTTTTGTTATTTTAATTAAGGTAATTCTTACATAAAATCACACACATTATAAGTTACACGGCTCATTTAGTCTGGTCGTTTAACAGTTTGAAAATATCAATATTTTAGCTGTCCAAGAGTAACAGCATTTATTTTGTACATCTAGAATTGTATTATGTCCCAAAATGGTTAGAAGAAAATCATGGTTTAATATCGAGAGGACAAGCTTAAGTTAATGTTAAAAAGAAAAATTTACTTGAAAAGAAGTTATTATAGATAGAGGCCTAAATTAATAATGACAATAAAATATATGTGCTGTGGTTGGAGGTAGTGATCAGAATACTTCCTGTATCCCTATTCTGGGTACATCCTAATAAAAGCAATATTATTTTCCTTTTCTACTCCGAGTGACAATGCTCACTTTGAATGACAGGCCAGTAATTTACTGGCTTTCTAAAAGACCTTTTCTACCATTTTGACTAAACTAAAAAATAAACTTTACTGTGAGGGTTTATCTTTCACTATCTGAAGTTCTAAAAATGTAGTATCAATTATTTAAGATCTGTTAAATACTTTAAAATGTCTGGATTTTTATAATCAGGTTACAGGAATACTTAAAGATGCTGGAGTAAACAATCTAACAATTCAAGTGGAAAAAGAGGCATACTTCCAACATATGTCTGGACTGAGTACTGGATTTCATGATGTTCTGGCTATGACAAAACAAATGGAGTCCATGAAATATTACAAAGATGGTACTTACATCATGTGAAACAACTCAAGAATTACCCTTGATATATGACTAATGAAGATTACATGGTTTGGTATTTATAATATTGCCAGAAGGAAGAAAATTGCCCATAATTGCACAGAAACACTTTACCATATTGAAAAAGGTTTTAAAGCTCTCTACTGTTGGATCAAATAATCTTTCTTAAAGGAGATTTCAATACACAACGAAGTATTAATTGTGCAAGTAAAAACATTCAAATTATGTGTATACAAAGAATCTTCATTTAAGTCAACATAATGGATCATATCATCTTGGAAAATGGACAGATAATGGATTATAGTGAAGACCAAAATTACTGTTGTGTTTACTTTCTGTGAGAAAGCATCTCCATTGTAAATATATATTTACATGTTTATTACAAAGACACAAATGAAAAATTGAATTTTTAATCAATTTTTTGCATCGCCTAAGGATAAAATAGAAATAAAAGTTCTATATTTATGGATTTTCTGTATATAAAACTGGTTTCTAATTATAACTTAAATCCATTAAGTAAAATCTATATTGCCACTTTAAGTGTATACTAAATTATTTGGAAGAAACTTAAGCTGGTGATAAGAGACAAGCAGTAAGATAAGGGAAGTGTAACTTTACATTTTTTTGATGTGTTACAAAACCAGCCATGCTGTAAAATAAATTTTTTACTTTTGGTAATATTTGCAAATGAATAATTAATTTATTAGTGTAAACAACAAATACTAAGTTGTGTCTGTATTATTCATTCACTTTCTTCTTCCTCCAAAGTGAAATGTTCCATTTTCTGGTATCCCAAGCTTATCAAGCTGGTATCTAAGCAATGTTAGACTTTTTATCTTTTAATTTAGTTCCGTGTATTATGGAACAGTCAGTTGAGCGAATCATAAATAATTGTCAACTCAGGGTTGAACTCTCTGCCTATGGATGTAACTTCTAAAAAGTTTCTGAAATATATGAACATATTAGAAATATATAGGTAAAGAATAGGTAGTTTTTTTAAGGTTTAATTTTAAAAAACTTGTCCATAAACATTGGGGTACCATGAAATCAAAATATTTACCCTGTGATTACTTTCTAATTTATATTTTTTTACTTCTGTTTTAACTGAAGGAATAGTCTGAAAAGGCTGTACAATAAAGAAATATATAATAATATATGCAATTTTATGAACACCAAAAAATGTTATCCAAAAGAAACTTTTGAATAACTATCTATTTATAAGCATTTGAATATTTTCATTCTTAAACTATAAATTTTGGTAAGTAGGATGAATGAATTTTAGTGTGGAGACTATTTTCTTATCTATACCATAATGTCAAACATATATTGTAAATAATATTTTTGTCTTAGCAATTTCAATATGTGAAGTTTCAGAAATTTGTTATAAATTATTTTGATATTCTTTTTCATCTTTGCATGGTATGTAGTCTAGAATCTTCAATACATATTAAAATTTTTGAGTGGTGGGAAAATAATTGCATATTGATGTTTTAATACAAATTTTATATGCTAAATTTTTTTTAGGTAGTAATGTGCAATAAATAATGCACCATTATCAAAATTGTCATTTCCCTTAGAAGAAGAAAACCAAATTAATGTGATTGATGAAGTTGAGTAAAGGAGGAGGAGTAGAAGTGAAAAGTAAGGAGATTCCAATATTGAAAGGACCAGCATACTGATACCAGCTCATAGAAATTATATGACTTCAGGCAAATCAGTCTGTATCTTTTTTCTCTTTATATATAAAATCAAGATAAAATCTGCCCAAATCTCCTCAGGGTTAGGAGCAAAGAAATAATGAATGTGAAAATAAAAGTTGAAAAGGGCTAGGTGAAGGTGAGTATATTAGGGGTCTCCAGAGAAACAGAACTGGCGGACTATTTTATATATATGTATATTAATAAATTTATTACAGGAATTGGCTCATGTGACCATGGGAATAGCAAGTCCACATTTCATAAGGGCAATTATGTTGATTGTAGACATAATCAGCCATAGATGCAATTAACTGAGTAACGATTTAAATCCACAAAATACCCTCACAGTAACAATCAGACCAGTGTTGGCTTGACCCCACAGCTAGGCACCATAACCTAGCCAAGTTGACACAATAACCATTATAGTAAGGAACCACTACATTATTTCAGACTTGAGTTCAAAGATAGCTTTCATTAATTTCTCATTTTTTCTATTTAAATCAGCATCCCAAGAAATTAGCTAGATATAGGTGCACAGATAAGTTTAAAATAATACCTAAAACAGAAGACTATTAAACAGTTATTTTGCTCCAAGAAAGGCAGTGGTGGTTGTGGTTTACCACACCTATTCCTTTCTTCCCCAAACATTTTTTTCTCTTATTAAAAATTTAGGAGGAAAAAAAAGCCAAAAACAAATGAGAAAACGTTAAAAATAGAAAATTTAGGAGCTCATAATTTCCACTTAGAATAAACTTTGTCTTTTTTATAATATAATTTCTTATACAAAATAATCAAACTTTAAACTTATTTAAGAAGAAAAGTGAGGATGTTCTATAATTAGCTATCTCTGAACAAAGGATCTGGTTTCACTTTAAATTATGATTCCCCCTTAAACCATCTGTGAGCTAGAAATTCTCCTAGGTATTCTCCGTGGAAAAATGGAAACATGACCACAAAGAGACTTGTACAAGAGTGTACATATTCATAATAGCCATGAAATAGAAAAGACCCAAATGTCCACCAACAAAAGAATGGATAAGTCATAGTATATTCATAATGGAACACTACTCAGTAATAAGAGAAAATTACTGCTACAATATATATGAACCTCAAAAATAGTAAAGACAGTGCCAGACAAAAGTTTACACTCAATTCAATTTATATGAAGTCTAAGAACAGATAAAACTATAGTGATAAGAGCCCAGAAAGTGATTTGTATTAGTTTTCTAATGCTGCTGTAATAAATTACTACAAATATAGTGGCTCAACCAGTGCAAATTTATCATCTTACAGTTCTGTAGGTCAGAAGTCTGGTATAGGTCTCACTAGTCTAAAATCAAGGTGTCAGGAGAGCTGTGTTCCTTTCAGGGAGGCTCTAGAGAAGATTCTGTTCCTTGGCTCATTCGGGTTGTTGGCTGAATTGACTTCCTTGTAGTTACAGGTGTTCAGTTTATAGAGTCTTCTTGACTGGCATTCACAGTTTACGGAGGTCACCTGCATTCTTTTGGCTTGTGGCCCCTTTCCTCCATCTTCAAATCCAACATTAACAAATCATGTCTCTCTCCTACTTTGAATCTCTCCTGCCTTTTCTTCTGTTACTGCATCTCTCTGGCTTACTCTTCTGCCTTTCCTTTCCACTTTTAAGAACTCATGGTTACATTGGACCAACCTGGATAATCTAAAATAATCTCCCCATCTCAAAATCTTCAAAATCCCTTTTGCCATGTGAGGTAGTATTCAGTTTCCAAGAATAGGATATAATGTCTTTGGGGGGTTGGGTGGGGCTGTTATTCTGCCTACCACATGGTTGCTTTGGGGGGCAGGGGGCTTTTTGTAAAGGGATGGGGAAACTTCTGTTATCCTCATGAAGGTAGTGGTTACATAGGTGTATACAAGGGTCAAAATCTTTTAAATTTTATAATTTAATTTCTATTGCATTATTTAGTGATTTACTTGGAAGCTACTATGTGCTAGGCACTGTATTAAGAGCTTAGAATGATCATCTCATGTTTTTTCTCCTAGTACTCTGATGTTCTTGCATGTTTGCTTTAATGATCTTGTTCAATAATGCAGTATATTCTACTAGATTTTACAGATTTAGTTCTGCTTTATGGCAATTTTCCATTTGAATTTAAAGGGGAAAGAAGTTTCCCCCTGCAACAAAGTTCAGTATATAGATCTGTCAGCATTAACATTCATGCAACTATGGAAAACCAGTTTAAGAAAATAATGCAATTCAGTAGTTCATTTATGGTTTTTAAAACATCAATAAATTAATTCATAGTCAACAAATACTTGATGAGCTCCTTTGTATTACAGGTATTGCTCTAAGGACTAGAAATAGAATCATGAATAAAGCCAAGTCCTCCCCAATAGAGCTTATTTTCTGGTGGAGGAGGCAGACTAGCATATAATAAAATGTCAGGTAGTGAGTGATAAAAGCAGTACCTTTATTAAGCATGATAAAAGAACAGTAGGTATTGAATTTGTATTGTTTTTGCTACTGTTCTAAGTGTGAAAATATTTCAAAATAAAGTAAAAAAAGAAAAAAAAAACACCTATATGATAGCAAAATTAGGCACATGGCATGGTGAGGACCTGAAAAGCCCATGGAGGCTTTGAGTAAGAATGTGACATGAATGATATGTTTCAAAAAGAGCAAGTGTGAAAGCTAGGGGATGGAAGACTTGGTCAATCCCAAGTAAAAAAGAATAATGGCTTGGACTAAATAGCATGTTCACTGCATTTTATTTGTAAGTTTACTGTTTAAGATAAAAAGATGAATCAGATACATACCCTACCTTCAATATGCTTATAACACTAGGGCAGATAAGACATATAAATAACTATATTTCAAATTTTAGAAAGATTCGGTATGAAAGAGTGTGACAGAATGCAGACTATGGAGAGGATACTTGTAGCCGGAGGCAATGAGGACGCTTCACATTGCAAATGGCATTTGATGGACTTAAGCCACTGGTGGGACTTGGAAGTGTGATGGCAAGAAGGTTAATTCTATATGGAGAGCTCTGAGTAAACCCACAAGTAGTTCACTTCTGCATAAACATGGCTTTCAGGAATAGGATTTTTAAATCTTTAGCTAGAAAGGAAAGTCAGAACCAGGGCATGGAGGGCATTTGAATATCAAAATATTTCTGTTACTCTGGCTCTCTTTAACAGATGGTTACAAGTTAACTCTGGACTGCTTAGGTAATCAATCATATGGGGGTTAACTGGCCCTGTAAATAGCATTATGTAAGTAACACTGATACACTTTATAAATACCTTACTTCAGGTAGAATTTGCCATACTTGGTAGCCTCAATTTTCTATAGGAGCAGATTAAAAATAATATGGAACATTGCAAATTGATATGGTGGGATGGATAATAACTGACCTAAGAATCAGCTCTTATATTAGGGTCCTCTAGAGAAACAGAGCCAACAGGAGAGATCTGTAAATATGAGATTTATAAAGGTGTCTCACTCAACTGTGGGAAAAAAAGAGTCAAAACGTCTGTAGGACAGGCTGTGAAACTGGTGGCACTGATGAAGGGTCCGGACAAACTTCACAGGAGAGGCTCGCTGGCTGAAGAAGCACTGAAAGAGTCTTCTTACTTAAAAGCCTTCAGCTGATTGAATTATCTCATCGTGTGAGGCACACCTTAGTTGATAAGAGATATAATCAGCTGGTTGGTGATTTAATCAATCAGCCATGAAATGTCCTTGCAGCAACGGTCAGGCCAATGCTTGCCTGACCAGACAACTCGGCATAATCATTTGGCCAAGTTGACTCCAGAACCTAACCATCACAGTCCACCCCTTGTCCACTCAGCAACTATACACAGTACCTTGAAACACATTTAATTTCCAAATAGAAAACAATAACAGACATATGTTTTGCCTAACAATACTCAACTGTCCTGTGTACATCTGGAAATGCGCTACATCTCTCCAGAATAGGTACAAGTCCTTAGGTGACATTCACTCTTTTTCTTTTTAATTTTTTTCTTATTGTATAATATAACATATATACAAAGCAAAGAAAGAGTGGCTGAGGAAAGAGGATGATTTGTATCCACAGAATGGGTCATCTTATCCACTTGATTATTAAAACCTTCCTCTGCTGAAGTCATCCTCTGGTGAGCATTTATGTGGGACACAAATACCATAAGTTATTTGCCCACTTAGAAAGCTCTATCTGCATACCTCTTCCCCAGGCCTCTTTGTCACCATTTTTCCAATCATTCCCCTCCCAAGTCCCTGGCCATCCATCCAAACCATTAGCAACAGCCCATGAGTCAGTATGCAGATGCACCTTTGGCCAGGTCTCCTTCCAAGCAAAGTGAACAGCCAGGTGCCCTGCTCAGAGTTCCGCCCACTGGGAGGTTTCCCCTCACCACTATCCTTTAAGAACATCCAAGAATAGGATTGTAGTGCTATAGCTGTCCACTTCTGGATGGTCCCTGAATATCATGCAGAACCATCTGTAAACCAGGCCTGAGTTTTCTCTTCCTCAGTCAACTGACTTTAAGGAACTCCCTAAGAGGCCATAGCTCTGGTCTGGGAAAGAGAAGGCAATGTGGCATGAGTTGGGGCCATGGACATTTGGGCCACTTCCTCATGTAACTTATTTGTGCCTTCAGGACCTGCTCGAGCCCTCTAAATGTACCATTTCCATTTTATGATGGAGTATTGCTCTGCATGCCCAGCTTTTATGGCTTGGTGGGTCAGACAACACCCAGCTTATGATAAGCAACTCAGGTCTCAGGGTAACTTGGAGACCCATTGTTAAAAATGTTCAGTCTCTACTAAAGCCCAGTAGCAGGCCAAAAGCTGTTTCTCAAAAGTGAGAGTAGTTATCTGCAGCATGTGGCAAAGCTTTGCTCCAAAATCCTAAAGGTCTGCATTGTGATTCTTCTATAGAGGTCGACCAAAGGCTCCAGACAGCATCTCTATTTGCCACTGACACTTCCAGCAGCTGGATCATATGACCCACGTGGCATATCAGCTTGCACAGCAGCCTGGACCTGTCACAGAGCCTCCTCTTATTCCAGTCCCCACTCAAAACTAACAGCTTTTCTGGTCACTTGATAAATGGGCTGGCATAGAACACCCAAATGAGGAATCTGTTGTCTCCCAAAGCCAGAGAGGCCAACTAGGTGTTGTGCCTCCTTTTTGGTTGTAGGAGGAGACAGATGCAACAGCTTTTCTTTCACCTTAGAAGGGATATCTCGACATGCCCCACACCACTGGACACCTAGAAATTTCATGAGGTGGAAGGCCCCTGTATTTTTGTTGGATTTGTCACCCATCCCCTGACCCACAAATGCTTTACCAATAAGTCTAGAGTAGTTACTACTTCTTTTTTTTTCATGTAATTGCCTTTGCTGGAGACCTTTATTTTCTTTCTTTCTTTATTTATTAATTAATTAAAAAAATAAACAAAATTAAACAACATACATAATCAGTAATTCACAATACCATCACTTAGTTGCATATTCATCATTTCTTAGAACATTTGCATTAATACAGAAAAAGAAATAAAAAGACATTAGAAAAAGAAATAAAATGAACACAGGAAAGGAAAAAAAAGATTATACCTACCATACCCCTTACCCCTTGCTTTCATTGATAGCTAGCATTTAAACTAAATTTATTTTAGCATTTGTTCCCCCTATTATTTATTTTTATTCCATATGTTCTACTCCTTTGTTGACAAGGTAGATAAAAGGAGCATCAGACACAAAATTTTCACAATCACACAGTCACATTGTGACAGCTGTATCATTATTCAGTCATCCTCAAGAAACATGGCTACTGGAACATAGCTCTACATAGTTACTACTTCTTGCTCACTAGGTCCAATCAACATGCTATCATCAATATAATGGACCAGTGTGATGTCTTGTGGGAGGGAGAAATGATCAAGGCCCCTACGGACAAGATTATGACATAGGGCTGGAGAGTTGATATACCCCTGAGGTAGGACAATGAAGGTATACTGCTGGTCTTGCCAGCTGAATACAAACTGTTTCTGGTGCTCCTTACAGCTATTGAGAAAAAGCATTTGCCAGATCAATAGCTGCATACCAGGTACCTGGTGATGTGTTGACTGCCCAAGCAATGATACCACATCTGGAACAGCAGCTGCAGTCGGAGTTACCACCTGGTTAAGTTTACAATAGTCCACTGTCACCCTCCAAGTCCCATATGTTTTCTGTACAGGCCAAATAGGAGAGTTGAATGGGGATGTGGTGGGAGTCACCACATCTGCATCCTTCAAGTCTTTAAGCAGTACCCCACCTGTCTGGTACAGTCTGCCAAAGCTGCCACAATGCAACACACCAGAAATGAATTGGCTTTTAATAAAAGGGAATTTATTTAAAAACATATAGTTCTTCAGAGGAAAGGCAGCTAACTTTCATCTGAGGTTCTCTCTTACACAGGAAGGCACAGGGCGATGTCTGCTGGCCTGCTCTCCCAGCTTCTAGGTTCCAGCAGCTTTCCCCAGGGGCGATTTCTTTCTGCATCTCCAAACATCTGGGCTGAGCTGCAAGTGCTGAGATGAGGTATGCTGAACTGCTTGGGCTGTGCTGCGTTAAGCTCTTTCTTTTAAGCCTCCAGCAAATTAAATTAAACATCACTCATTGCAAAAGGCACTCCCCTTAGCCAACTGCAGATGTAATCAGCCATAGATGAGTTTTACATGCTAGTGACTCAAGTCCTCAGCACAGAATTGGCACCATCACCTGGCCAAGTTGACATCTGAACTTAACTACCACAGCTCTCTACCATAGCTGGCATCTAAGGGCCAGTCACTTATTCTCTGATTTTAAATGATGGGGTTTGAATCCAGTGTATCTAAAATGTGGTTCTTCCAGCCCTATGAAATTAAGGCAGTTGTCCTAAATTAATCTAAGGAAACCATTTTGTTAAAGGAAACTGTTTTGTCAACAAATACATTAAATGCCTAGTGTTTGTAAAGCAGATGGATGATTAAAGAAGTATAATTTGCCTTCCTTTATAGGAAGGCAATAGTTACTAGAACATGTAAAAATATGTAAAAAGAGCAGGGAAGAGAGATAATCTGAGAGAAAAATCAATATAATATTGTTCTGAGTTCAGAAGGAAACCCTTTCTCCTGTGAAATTAGAAAAACCTCATCTTTATGGAGGAGAGGGCATTAATTGTTAATAACACGGAAAAAATAAGGATCTAACTGTGCTTTTTGAAGCTTGGCTCATCTATATCCTGGTTACATGACAGGTCTGCTCAAGCGATGAGCTTCAGTTTCCTCAGCTGCACACTCATGATTGGTGAAGACTTGACTTTCCTCCCCACACCCACCGAACAGCTCGTTTTAAAGCACAGACAGGCACCAACACAACTAGTAAATTGTACTTTCAGATTTCTGCTCTGTTACCTTTCCCATGTTATTTAATCCCAGTCACAGAGCGTCAGGCTACTCAGCCTCTTAGAAAGATTGTCTAATGACGGTGCAAACAGAATCCCCTATGATACCCCAGAAGCAGACTATGGGAGAGAATACCTCAGTTTCGAGGACTAGCACAGGGCCCTCTCCCATTCTCTGTATCTTTTCTTTCAAGCCTCCTCTTTTATTATTTGCTCTTCCTAGCCTTCATTCGGTTTTTCTATCCCTATCCTCTTTTTTTTATAATTTTTAAAAACTTTTTATTAATAAAACTGATCAACATACAACATGAACATTCTTAATGTATGAGCATTCCATATGTGGTACACAATCAATGGCTTACAATATCATCACATAGTTGCATATTCATCACCGTGATCATTTCTCAGAACATTTACATCATTCCAGAAAAAGAAATAAAAAGAAAAAGCTCATTCATACCAGACCCCTTACCCCTCCCTCTCATTGAACACTAGTATTTCCCTCTACCCAATTTATTTTAATATTTGTTCCCCCTATTATTTTTAATCCATATTTTTTACTCTCTGTCCATACCAGAGATAAAAGGAGCATCAGAACAAGGTTTTCACAATCACAGTCACTTTGCGAAAGTTATTATTATACTATCATCTTCAAGAAACCTGGCTACTGGGACACAACTCTACAGTTTCAAGCACTTCCCTCTAGCCTCTCTAATAAAACTTAAACTAAAAAGGGATTATCTATATAATGCATAAGAATAACCTCAAGGATAACCTCTCTACTCTGAAGTCTCTCAGCCACTGACACTTTATTTTGTCTCATTTCTCTCTTCCCCCTTTCAGTCAAGAAGGTTTTCTCAATCCCTTGATGCTGAGTCCCAGCTCATTCTAGGAGTTCTGTCCCACGTTGCCAGGGAGGTTTAAATCCCTGGGAGTCATGTCCCACGTAGAGAGTGGAAGGGCAGTAAGTTTGCTTGTCGTGTTGACTGAGAGAGAGATAGGCCATATCTGAGCAACAAAAAAGGTTCTCTATTTTGGGGTGACTCTTAGGCCCAATTTTTAGTAGGCTTAGCCTATCCTTTGTGGGGACAAGTTTCATATAAACAAACCCCAAGATTGAGGGCTCAGCCTATTGATTTGGCTGTCCTCACCACTTGCGAGAATATCAGGCATTCTCCAGACAGGGAAATTGAATTTTCACCCTTTCTCACCATTCCCCCAAGGGGACTTTGTAAATACTTTTTTATTCACTGTTCAAATCACTCTGGGATTTATCAGGGACACTGGACAAACCTACAAAATCTCAGGCCCCACTCAAGATTCCATGTACTTCTGGTGTTCAATTAAGTTGTCTACATAAGTTAATATTAGGAAAGGCACTAGTCAAAATATAAATTTTGTAACAAATAAGCATTTTTTGCCTTAGTCTCAGACATAAGTTAAAGTTTTAAAATATGAATTACCATCTATTTTCAATACCCTGCAATATTGACATTCCTTTGTTCTTCCTCATGCAAAAACATGTTTCAATTTGTACATTTAGTCACTATCATTTTACACTGTAGGCATTTCTAGATTATACCATCTCGGTCTTAATTATTTCTCTTTCCTTCTGTTTTCATTTGTGCCCCCAGCCCTCCTTCCTCTGTCATTCTCTCATTCAGCTTCATTCAATGTACTAGCATTATTGTTCTCTCCCTATCTTCTTGCCATCACTTAACTCAGCAAACTAAAGATTAAATAGGACTAAAGTTAGGCCTTATAATAGATTTTTCAAATGTGGAGGATACTTAATTTTGAAATATTTCACATCAAGAGGCATAACTTATTCCCATAGGAGAGTCTGTTTTAAAAAATAAAAATACCCTTGCTGACCTACTGTATCTGAATCACAATAAGTAAAACCTCAGTATTCAGAAAATTTTTTGCATGAGAACCATATTTTAAAAATTCAAATATATGCAGACCACCTTCTAAATGTAACAAAACCAATTTTCCCTACTTTCTTAAGTATCAGTTCTTTGAAAATTTTAACTCTGTAAAATAACTTAGATGTTATTCACAAAGACACACATACACTGTGGGAGTAGGAAGGCTCTTGCTCTCTCAGTATAGTATTCTATTGCTTGTTTATTCATTCTCTAAAGATTCTTTTAAAATATGTTTTCTAACAGATGCATAGTATATTCTTAAAGGGTCCTCAAGAAACTTTTAATACATGTCTTCTGTGAAGGAATTCATATTGTTTATTGTGCTACATCCTTGACTGTTAAATATAGGGTCTAAAACCTAAAAAGGAAGAAGGAGGAGGAGGACGAGGAGGAAGAAGAGGAAGAGGAGAAGAAGGAGGATGACAACGACGAGGACTACGAGGATGAGGAGGAGAAAAGAAGAAGAGGAGAAGAAGGAGGAGGAGGAGGAGGAGAAGAAGGAGGAGAAGGAGGAGGAGGAGGAGGAGAAGAAGAAGCAGGACAAGGAAGAGGAGGAGGATGAGAAGGAGGAGAAGAAGGAGGAGGAGGAGGAGAAGAAGGAGGAGGAGGAGGCCGAGAAGGAGGAGAAGAAGAAGGAGGAGGAGGAGGAGGAGGAGGAGAAGAAGAAGGAGGAGGAGAAGAAGAAGGAGGAGGAGAAGGAGGAGAAGGAGGAGGAGGAGGAGGAGAAGAAGGAGGAGAAGGAGGAGGAGGAGGAGGAGAAGAAGGAGGACAAGGAGGAGGAGGAGGAGGAGAAGAAGGAGGAGGAGGAGGACGAGAAGGAGGAGGAGGAGGAGAAGAAGAAGAAGGAGGAGAAGAAGGAGGAGGAGGAGAAGGAGGAGGAGGAGGAGGAGGAGAAGAAGGAGGAGGAGGAGGACGAGAAGGAGGAGGAGGAGGAGAAGAAGAAGAAGGAGGAGAAGAAGGAGGAGGAGGAGAAGGAGGAGGAGGAGAAGGAGGAGGAGGAGGAGGAGAAGAAGGAGGAGGAGGAGGACAAGGAGGAGGAGGAGAAGAAGGAGGAGAAGAAGGAGGAGGAGGAGGACGACGAGAAGAAGGAGGAGGAGGAGGAGGAGGAGAACAAGAAAACAGCAAACTCCCCATTGCTAACTCCCCATGCAAGAGACCGTGGTAAGAGGTTGAAGTATATCATCTCCACAAGTGGAACAGTCAGTGTATATGATTGAAGAAGTTATTTCATGCTGTTTCCGTATAAACTGAGTCTTTTTCAACTCTTGTTTCTTTCTATCTCCATTTTAGCGTGATGACCCTGATTTTTATCATGCACTCTGTCTTTAATTCTTTTTTTCAATTGCACATATTCTTTGACTTATAACAACATCAGCCGACCCCAGGCCCCCATTTCTGCTCTTTAAAAGGAATGATTTTCTATTCTTTAGGTATTTGATTTGTTGTTTGCTACCATTATTTCTCAATAATGAGCTCATTCTACTATTTCTTCATTATGCAGTTTTAAAAATTAAACTCTGACTACTTTCAATGGAAGATGAGGGCACACGTACATACTTATACACATATCTCTCTCTCTCTCTCTCTCTCTCTCTCTCTCTCTCTCTCTCTCTCTCTCTCTCTCTTCTCCCCAATATAATTGAGTCATGATTTTTTGTTAAATCAATAATCAGTATTTCCATTATGACTGTATAATTTACCATACTGCCCTATATAGTGTATTGTTGTTATTATATTTCCTATATTGTATATTGTTATTATATTTCCATTTTATTTTCTAACAACCTTTAGTTTGCCCCAGAAATTAATGTTGCCTTGTGTTTTAGTTTCCTAGGCTGCTCAAGAAAATACCCTTAAATGGGTAGTCTTAGACAGCTCATTCTATGAAGCCAACACCACCCTAATACCAAAGCCAGATAAAGATACTACAAGAAAATTACTGACCAATCTCTTTCATGAAAATAGATGGAAAAATCCTCAACAAAATACTTACAAATTGTATCCAACAGCACATTAAAAGAATTATGTACAAAAAAGCAATGAATTTCCAAGTACATTTTAACAAGTAGTTATAGAACAGATTTTAAAGTTTTATATGGGTTTTTCATTTCACAATTTTTCATTTTTTCTTCTACCTGCTCCAAGACACTGGAGACCAACAGAAATATCAATACAATGATTCAGTAGTCATATTCATTTGTTAAATCCTATCTTCTCTGTTATTCTCCTCCTTCTTTCTCTTTATCCCGGTGTGCAAGCGTGGGTCAAAACAAGAAAATTGATCAATGTAATGCACCATATTAACAAATACATGGAAAAAGCCATATGCTCATCTTGATTGACACAGAAAAAGCATTTGACAAAATCCAGCATCCTTTCTTGATAAAAGCACTTCAAGCACTTCAAAAGATAGGAATAGAAGGAAATGTCCTCAATGTGATAAAAAGCAAAACAACAACAAAAAAAAACATGCTAACGTAGTACTCAGTCATGAAACACTGAAAGCTTTTTCCCTAACATCAGGTTCAAGACAAGGATGCCCACTGCCACTACTGTTATTCACCATTATGCTAGAAGGTCTAGTTAGAGCAAATTAGGCAATAAAAAGAGACAAAAGGCATCTGATCAGAAAGCAATAAGCAAACGTTCACTACTTGCAGACAATATGATCCTATATTTAGAAAGTCCCGAAAAATCTACAACAAAGCAACTACAGCTGATAAACAAGTACAGCAATGCAACTACAGCTTATAAACCAGTACAGCATGTTTATCTTGTATTCTGGATACAAAGATACAAGATAAACATGCAAAAATCACTAGTGTTTCTAGTTATAAGCAATCCTAGGGGAAAGTCAAGAAGCAAAATTCATTTTCAATAGCCACTAAAAGAATCAAATATCTAGGAATAACTTAACTAAGGATGTAAAGGATCTATATTCAGAAAACTGAAAAATATCACTAAAAGAAACTGAAGAAGAGCTAAATAAATGTAAGGATATTCTATGTTCATGGATTGGAGGTTAAAATGTCATTAAGATCCTAATTCTACCCACATGGATTAACAGATTCAGTGCAATCCCAGTCAAAATTCCAACAGCCGAATGATTTCTAAATGTTGTGTTAATTTCTTTTTTCCTTTAATTAATTTTAAAAAAAATTCCAATAACCTACTTTGCGGAAATGGAAAGCCAATTATCAAATTTGTTTTTGAAGGGTATGGAGCCCCAAGTAACCAAAAACAGCTTGAAAAAAAAAAGAACAAAATTGGAGAAGCCACACTTCCTGATTTTAATGCATATTACAAAACTACAGTGGTCAAAACAGCATGGTACTGTTATGGGAGGCAGGGCAATATGGTGACATAGGGAGGTGTGGAGTTTAATTAGTCCTCTAGAGCAGCTAGTAAATAGCCAGGAACTGTGGGGAGCAAATGTATGGGGACATCCATGACCAGACACACACTGTACACTAGTCTGGAATGGGTGGAAAGGCCGAGATAATAGCATAGAACTGTAGGTAAAACCTCCAAACTCTGGAAGCTAGCACCCCCTCCACCACTGGCAGACACTTCTCCATGGGGAAAAAAAGTCCTCTCTAATAGGAACAAGGAAAGACAGCTCAACCAAGCTCTAATTGCAGTTTTAATTAACAAATTTGGACTGCTGATACAAGCTCCAAACACAGATAAACCCAGAGAAGGCAGGAAAATAACTTGGGCAAAGAGGAGATGAGGCTGATGAAGAAAAAAGGATGGAGGCTCAAACTCAGAATACTGGAAAAGGGCTGTGCCCCACAATAAAGGGCACATTGAGTCAGGTATCAACTCTGGCTCTTGATTGGCAAAACATGGGAGCCAGAGACTGGTTCTGAAAAGGGATTTTATTTTATAGTATTATTTCTTTGTCTATATTTTTCTTCCTTCTTTTCTTTTTCTTTTTTAAATTATTCTAAGCAGCTCATTAGAGAAAGCATCAGGCATTTTCAATTGTCATCACTGACTGTGCTGGTTTGAAAGGATGTATGTCCCCCAAAAAGCCATGTTTTAATCAAATCCCATTTTGTAAAGGCAGAATAATCCATATTCAACACTGTATGTTTGAATCTGTAATTAGATAATCTCCCTGGAGATGTAACCCAATCAAGGGGGGTTATTAGGTGACGACATGTCTCCATCCATTTGGGGGGGTCTTGATAAGTTTCTAGAGTCCTATAAAAGAGGAAACATTTTGGAGAATGAAAGAGATTTGGAGAGAGCAGAGAATGCTGCAGCACCACAAAGCAGAGTCCACAAGCCAGCGACCTTTGGATATGAGAAGGAAAACGCCTCCTGGGGAGCTTCATGAAACCAGAAACCAGGAGATAAGAAGCTAGCAGATGACACCATGTTCACCATGTATCCTTCCAGATGAGAGAGGAACCCTGACTGTGCTCGCCATGTGCCTTCTCACTTGAGAGAGAAACCCTGAACTTCATTGACCTTCTTGAACCAAGGTATCTTTCCCTGGATACCTTAGATTGGACATTCCTATAGACTTGTTTTAATTGGGACATCTTCTTGGCCCTAGAACTGTAAACTAGTAACTTATTAAATTTCCCTTTTAAAAGCCGTTCTGTTTCTGGCACATTGCCTTCCAGCAGCTAACAAACTAGAACACTGACCCAGACAAAGATTGAATTAAGATAGGCCTGAGAGCAGAAATAAATGAAATTGAGAACATGAAACCAGTCAAGAAAATCAACAAAACCAGAAGTTGATTCTTTGAGAAAATCAATAAAATTGATGGGCCCTTAGTTAGGTTGACAAAGAGAGAGCGGGAATGCAAATGAATAAAATCATAAATGGAGGAGGAGACATAACCACTGACCCTGCAGAACTAAAGGAGGCAGTGAGAGGATACTATGAACAAATATATGCTAGTAAATTAGACAATGTAGATGAAATGGACAACTTCCTAGAAAGGAACAAATGACCAACATTGACTCAAGAAGAAATAGATCAAATTGAATTCTTGATATCCTCACAAGCAGTGTGGGCAACCAAAGCTATAGGCTGAGCCCCCAGTCTTGGGTTTGTTCATAAGAAACTTAACCCCACAGGGGATAGGTCAAGCCCATTTAAAATTAGGCCTAAGAGTCACCCCCAAGAGAACCTCTTTTGTTGCTCAGATGTGGCCTCTCTCTCCAGCCAACACAGCAAGCAAACTCACCACCCTCCCTCTGTCTATGTGGGACATGACTCCCAGGGGTGTGGACCTTCCTGGCAATGGGGGACAGAAATCCCAGAATGAGCTGAGATTCAGCATCAAGGGATTGAGAATAACTCTAGAATGAGCTGAGACCCAGCATCAAGGGATTGAGAAAACCTTCTCGACCAAAAGGGGGAAGAGTGAAGTGAGACAAAGTGTCAATGGCTGAGAGATTCCAAACAGAGTCGAGAGGTTATCCTGGAGGTTATTCTTACACATTAAGTAGATATCACCTTGTTGTTCAAGATGTAGTGGAGAGGTTGGAGGGAACTGCCTGAAAATGTAGAGCTGTGTTCCAGTAGCCATATTTCCTGATGATGATTGTATAATGATATAGCTTTCACAATGTGACTATAATGATATAGCTTTCACGATTGTGAAAGCTGTGTGTCTGATGCTTCTTTTATCTACCTTGTCAACAGACGAGTAGAACATATGGAATAAAAATAAATAATAGGGGGAACAAATGTTAAAATAAATTTAGTTTGAAATGCTAGTGATCAATGAAAGGGAGGGGTAAGGGATATGGTATGTAAATTTTTTTTTCTGTTTTTGTTTTATTTTTGTGTTGTCTTTTTATTTCTTTTTCTGAATTGATTCAAATGTTCCAAGAAATGATCATGATGATGAATATGCAACTACGTGATGATATTGTGAATTGCTGAGTGTATGTGTTGGGACTCTTTATGTTTCTTTCTTGTATTTTCTAATTAATAAAAAATTTAAAAAAAAAAAAAAGAAGAAATAGATGACCTCAACAAACCAATCACAAGTAAAGAAATTGAATCTGCCATCATGAAGCCCCCAAAAAAGAAAAGCCCAGGACCAGATGGCTTCACATGTGAATTCTACCAAGCATTCAATAAAGAATTAGTACCAATCCTGCTGGAACACTTCAAAAAATTGAAGAGGAGGGAAAACTACCTAACTCATTCTATGAAGCCAACATCACTCTAATACCAAAACCTGACAAAGACACTAGAAGAAAAGAAAATTACAAACCAATCTCTCTAATGAATATAGATGCAAAATCCTCAACAAAATACTTGCAAATTGAATCCAGCAGCACATAAAAAGAATTATACACCATGACAAAGTGGGATTTATTCCAGGTATGCAAGGATGGTTCAACATAAGAAAATTAATTCATGTAATACACCATATCAACAAATCAAAGCAGAAAAACCATATAATCCTCTCAATTGATGCAGAAAAGGCATTTGACAAAATCCAACATCCTTTCTTGGTGAAAACACTTCAAAGGATAGGAACAGAAGTGAACTTCCTCAACATGATAAAGGGAATATATGTAGACCCACAGCCAACATCATAGTCTATGGGGAAAGGCTGAAAGCTTTTCCTCTAAGATCAGGAACAAGACAAGGATGGCCACTAATACCATTGTTATAACAACATTGTGCTGGCAGTTCCAGACAGAACAATTAGACAAGAAAAAGAAATAAAAGGCATCCAGATTGGAAAGGAAGAAGTAAAACTGTCACTAAAAGTTTGCAGATGGCATGACACTATATCCTGAAAATCCTGAAAACCTACAGCAAAGCTACTAGAGCTAACAAATGAGTACAGCAAAGTGGCAGAGTACAGGATCAAAAATCAACACCCAAAAATCTAGTTTCTATACACTAGTAATGAGCAATCTGAGGAGGAATCAAGAAAAAAATCCATTTACAGTATCAACCAAAATAATCAAATATTTAGGAATAAATTTATCTAAAGATAGGTCTGAGAAACAAGTAACAAGTCAAGTGAAGGAGATAATTCCTTGAAGGGCTTATCTTCCCCAAGCAAAAGGAGAGTGCTAGCCAGCCTAAGTGGTGACCCTCCTTAAGAGCATTCAGATCCCAGGGGCTGGGAACCAGAAAAAGCTTTAGCGTGCCTTCCACCTCAGCCTGTCTCAACCATGCCCCGTCAGGCTGAGAAGTAAAGGCTCCACACCACTTTACCATGCTGGGGATCTGTGGGCTGACAAGTACCACTTACTGAGCAGGATAGAAGAAGTACCGAGTCTCAGGGCTCCACAGAAAAATAAAAAACCAGCTGAGTCTAATCCTCAAGGAAACTTGATACTGATTATACCCTCCTCCTGAAACCTGGGCCTACCTTGTCTGGGAGAATCTGATCGGGGTCGATCTTATCTGGGGAAATGCTCCTCAAACAAAGTTTCTATATAGGCAGAGCAAGAGCCAGAAATTAGAACTGAAAAGTTCTGACCAGTTGAACAGAAGCTATGTTAGAGGTCTAGAGTGAGTTGAACTGAATGCCAGAGAACAGATGGAGAATAAAGCCAAACCACAAGAAAACCCTCGGTGAAAGAGTGAAAGTGCCCCCCAGAATAAACTCATCAAGGAAATCAGATGTCTAGACACGGGCAAAAACTATGAGACAAAGAAAGACAAAGCTATGGCTCACTCAAAGTAACAAACCAACACTTTAAAGGAGATACAGGAGTTGAAACAACTAATTTAATGTTCAAACACATACACTGAATCAATTCAAAAATCAAATCAATGAACAGAGGAAAGACATGGCAAAAGATACGAAAGATATAAAGAAGACATTGGGTGACCATACAGAAGATCTCTTAAGCTTGAAAAAGCAAATAGCAGAACTTGTGAGAATGAAAGGCATGACAGAAGAGATAAAAAACACAATGGAGACTTACAACAGCAGACTCAAAGGGGCAGAAGAAAGGATTCATGAACTAGAGGATAGGACATCTGAAATCCTATACATAAAAGGACAAATAGGGAAAAGTATAGAAATATATGAGCAGGGAATTAAATGACAATATGAAGTAGGCAAATAAACACACTATAGTCTATGCAAGTGTGGGTTTTCCTCCACCACCGTCCTCCCTTCAAATCTTTGGCATCAACCTTCATTCCTGCTACTGATGCCACCTACTTATGATTTTTACCCCCACATTTCCTATTTCCACTGAAGCTGGGAGAACCTCTCTTCAAGAGAAGGCTCATTAAACAAAACATCTGAAGGGCCCTTGGCAACTCTCACTTTCTAATGACAGCCATTAATAGCAGCAAATAATGGAAAACAAACATGGGGACAGATGTCTCTCTTGAGTCCAGACCTGCAACGGAATACAGGGCAAACAAAAATCTGCCATCTTGAAATGCCTGCCTTTCACCTTCTTAATGAATTAATTCTGCACCTGAGATACAAAGGCATTCCCTTCTGTCTGCAGTCCAGCCACTTGATGAGAATCCTATGCCTTTATCAAAAATCCAACTTTGCTGTTACAAGGGAAAGTTTGTTTATTTAGAACACAAGAGATTTCACTTATGGAGAGAACTTTCAAGATAATCCAGCAATCTTTCCAGATAAGGGACAGAGAAACACAAGTGACCAGCATAAACACCACAGGCTGGGAAGTAATATTATTCATACTCAGAGCCCAAAATAACTGTGGCCATGCTGCAAACCATTCTGCTTTGCCTTGAAAAGAAAAAACTGAACCATTCAAGGTTCTAGTAAATTTTCTTTTAACTTCCTTTGATAAAGAACATGTTAGGAACCATGAAGAAATATCCAACTCTATTTACCCTCATAATCCAATCTAATCGGTACTTCCAATATCCTCAGTGATTAATAAGAAGATGGGGAAAAAGGAAAGGTTTCATGAATGAGGCTCAAAGTGAGCTTGGCCTTCTCAGAGAAGCTGGACCACAAAGAGGCAGTTTTGAAGAAGGACTTCTATTTAACCAAGTCACTAGTTTAAAAGGTTTCAATATTGGGCGGCCACTGTGGCTCAGCAGGCAGAGTTCTCACCTGCCATGCCAGACACCCAGGCTTATTTCCCAGTGCCTGCCCATGTTAAAAAAAAAGCTTCAATATTTTCCTTCTTTTATTTATTATTCATACCTTTTCTGTTTCAAAAAGGATTCACAGCAGCTAAAAGCCACTTTGGAATTAAAAAAATAATATATATATTTATACATATTATTATATATATATATAACTTAAATGCAACTAAGAAAAAATCATGCCCATAAAAAAATGGCCCAAGGGGGGAAAAAATTAAATAGTAAAAAGTAAGCTGACACATATCTGAAAAAGTTAGTAGAAAAAGGTCAACAACTTTTCTTCAAAACTCTGTCTTTCTGGCTGTTCCTTAGAAAGTTGAATATACAATTACCATAAGACCTGAAAATCTCGCTTCTGAATATATATCCAAAAGAATTGAAAGCACATTTGGACCAATGTCCATACACCCATATTCCCAGCAGCATTATTCACAATATCCAAAAGAGGAAAGCAAATCCTTCAACAGATGAATGGATAAACAAAATGTGGCATATATATATATATATATATATATACACAATGGAATATTATTCAGCCATAAAATAGAATGAAGTTCTGGTGCATGGTATATGGATGAACCTTGAAGATATCATTTTGAGTTAAAGAAGCTGGACATAAAAGGACCAATATTGTATGATTTCACTTACATGAATACTCAGAATATGTAAATTCATAGTCAGAAAGTATATTGCAGATTGGGGTGGGGGAGGGGCTGGAAGGATAGAGAGGGATGGGAGTTATTGCTTAATGGGTGCAGAGTTTCTGTTTGGGATGATGGAAAAGTTTTGGTGGTGGATGTTGGTGATGGTGGCACAACATTGTGAAGGTAATTAGTACTACAGAATTGTGTACTTAAAAGTGGCTAAAATGGGAAATTTTGAGTTGTATATATGTTACCACAATGAAAAGTTAAAAAACAAAAAATAAAAATAAAACTAGGATCCAAGAAGCACAGTGTACCCCAAAAGGAGTAGATCTACATGAACCTACTGTAAGACATTAATCAGATTGTCAAATGTCAAAGAGGGAATTCTGAAAGCAACAGGAGAAAAGTGATCCATCACATACAAGGTAAACTCAATAAGATTATGTGAAGATTTCTCAGCAGAGATCATGGAGGTGATAAGGAAATGGTGTGATATATTTAAGATACTGAAAGAAAAAAAAATTCCAACCAAGAATTCTATATGTGGAAAAACTGTCCTTCAAAAATGAGGGAGAACTCTGGGGACGAGCCAGGGTCCAACATCATGGGATTGAGAAAGCCTTCTTGACCATAAAGGGGAAGAGAAAAGTGAGACAAAGTTTTGGTGGCTGAGATATTTCAGAGTCGAGTGGTTATCCTGGAGGTTATTCTTATGCATTATATAGATATCCCTTTTCAGTTTATAATGTATTGGGGTTGTTAGAAGGAAGTGTCTGAAACCGTTGAGCTGTATTCCAGTAGCCTTAATTCTTTTTTGTGTAGCCTTAATTCATGAAGACAACTATATAACTATATAACTTTTACAAGCTATATAGTTGTGAACATGTGATTGTGAAAACCTTGTGGCTAACACACCCTTTATCCAGGGTATGGACAGATGAGTAAAAGAAATAAGGACAAAAGTAAATAAATAATAGAGGGGATAAGGGTAAAAAAAAAATGGGGTAGATGGCAATACTAGTGGTCAGTGAGAGGGAGGGGTAAAGAGTATGGGATGTATGAGATTTTAAAATTTTTATTTATTTTTCTGCAGTGATGTAAATGTTCTAAAAATGATCATGCTGATAAGTACACCACTATGTGATGATATTGTGAGCTATTGATTGTATACATTGGATGGACTGTATCATGAAGATCTCTATAAAATATTTTTAACATTATTTATTGTGAAATATAACATATATACAAAAAAATCAATAAATTTCCAAGTACATTTTAACAAATAGTTATAGAACAGATTTCAAACTTTGGTATAGGTGACAGTTCCATGATTTTTTCATTTTTTCTTAGCAGCTGCAAGACACTGGAGACTAACAGAAGCATCAATATAATGATTCAGCAGTCATACTCATTTGTTAAATCCTGTCTTCTCTGTTGTACTCCTCCTCCTCTTTAAATAACATATATATACATAAAGCAATCAATTTCTAAGTACATCACAACAATTAGTCGTAGGAAGATTTCAGAGTTTGGTATGGGTTACAAGTCACAATTTTAGGTTTTTATTTCTAGCTGCTCTAAAGTACTGGAGACTAACAGAAACATCAATATAATGATTCAGCACTCATACTCATTTATTAAACCTGACCTTCTCTGTATAACTCCACCATCACCTTTGATCTTTCTCTCACTCTTTAGGGGTATTTGGGCTGTGTCCATGCTAGCTTTCTCGTATGGGAAGGAGCTGTTTATAATATGGGATAAGAGGATGGAACTAGTTGATGTTCTGGAAGAGCTGAACCCTCTGCATTTCAGGACTTGCCTGGTCCAGGGACCCATCTGGAGGTTATAAGTTTCTAGAAAGTCACCCTAGTGCATGGAACCTTTGTAGGTATTCTTTAGGATTGGCAGGAATGCTTTTGGTTGGGCTTTGGCAAGCTATAATAGGTAGCAGTGTCTAACTAAAGCATACATAAGAGTGACCTCCAGTGTAGCCTCTCAACTCTGTTTGAACTCTCTCAGCCACTGATACCTTATTTGTTGTCTTTCTTTTCCCCCTTTTTGTCAGGATGGCATTTTGATCCCATGGTGCCAGGGCCAGACTTATTTATCCCTGGAGGTCATCTCCAATACTATCACGGAGAATTTCATCCTGGCTGTCATGTCCCACGTAAGGAGGAGGGCAATCAGTTCACTTACAGAGATGGGCTTAGAGAGAGAAAGGCCACATCTGAGCAACAAAAGATGTCCTCCAGAGGTGACATTTAGGCATGCCTGTAAGTAGACTGAGCTCTGCTACATACATTAGCTTCACAAGAGCAGGCCTCAAGATCAAGGGTTTGGCCTATTGATTTGGGGGTCCTGAAGGTTTGGCATAGTATCTGAGGTTTCCCTGGTGGTAAAGTTTAATAAGTTCCATAATTTTTCTCCTACCCTCCAAGGGACTTTGCCAGTACTTTTTGAATATCTACTTAATATACTCTGGGATGCACCAGGCACTGCACTGACCTGTACAGGATAAAGGCTCCATTCTTATTCTGGCTCCCTGTATTTGGATTGTTTAAATGATCTGTCCAGACAGGTTGAGTTACAGTATGTGCTACAGAAGATTTAGGCTCTGGACAAAATAAACCCTTCTTCCTTACGTCTCAAAGGGTAGATGAGGATCTAAAATACAGACAATGTCTTTCTTTTTTTTTTTTTTTTTTTTTTAAGAGAGAGGGAGGAAGGGAAGGAAAGACAGAGAAGGAAGGAAGGATGGAAGGAAGGAAGGGAGGAAGAAAGGGAAACATCTTAAACATTTTCTTATTTTTTATTATATTTTGTTTGTTTGTTTGTTTTTACATGGGCTGGGGCCGGGAATCGAACCGAGGTCCTCCGGCATGGCAGGCAAGCACTTTGCCCGCTGAGCCACCGCGGCCCGCCCGACAATGTCTTTCTTAACCTGTATTCTGAACTACCTTAATCCCAACCTGATTGGCTCCATTCTTATCTCTAAATACCAGGATATACATACATAATACAACTCCTCAAAATTCAGAAATAGCAATTATCAGTAGGAATTAAATGTGACTGCTGTAAGATCTTACAATCTAGGCCCCAGTTTTCTTATAACTATTTTCTAAATGAGATCATACAATATTTGCTCTTTTGTTACTGGCTTATTTTGCCCCATCAAATGTCCCACAGATTCATTCACATCATTGGTTGCCTCACAACTTCTTTCCTTTTTGTAGCAGTACTGTGTTCATTCATGTGTTTACATCATCATTCACTAATCTACTTCTCAGCCAGTGCATCTTTCAGCCGCCTCTATCTGCTGGGCCTCATGTATAATGTCCAAAGTCAATAGTCCATCAACTCTCAATTTTCCCTAGAGAAAAATAACCAATAAATACACCCTCACCAAATAGAAAACCCAAACTTCCCCCTAACTCTTGTCCTGCCTCCCATTATGTCCCTCTGGTAATGCTGCAGTATTGTTGATGTTTTCCTGTTAAACATAGTCCAGAGCATGCAATAGCATTTTCCTCCATACCCCAAAATTATACACTCTTTGTACAAGATTGATACCTTTGCAGTAGTTCATGCAAGAACTTACATATGTTTGTAGTGTTAATTGGTGGGACACATGAGTCTACACAACCCCTTTCAATCATGTTCCCCTTCAATATGGTAATATCACTTGTAGACCCGCTAGTGAACTGCCTTTACTTCTATCTTTTTTTTAAGTTCAACCTCACTAGCAAACTGCCTACCCATCTCAAGCTCCTTTGTATCTCTAAGTCCCCTATGTTCTGTATTATTAGCCTCTGATTTTACCTTTACCATGGTCACGAAAGTGGAATCATACAGTATCTGTCCCTTTGTGTCTGGCTTATTTCACTCAGCATTATGTCCTCAAGGTCATCCATATTTTCAGGTGTTCAGAATGTCATTTCATCTTACTGCTGCAAGATATTCAATCATATTTATGTACCACATTTTGTTAATCCACTCATCTGTTGATGGGCACTTGAGTTGTTTCCATCTCTTGATGACTGTGAATAATGCTGCTATGAACATCAGGGTGCAAAAGTCTGTGCCACTGTTTTCAGCTCTTCTGGGTATATACCAAGTAGTGGTATTGCCAAGTCATAGGACAACTTGATATTTAGCTTTCTGAGGAAATGCTAGATATCTTCCATAGTAGCCGCACCATTATATATTCCCAACAGCAGTGCATAAGTGTCCCAGTTTCTCCACATCCTCTCCAACATTTGTAGTTTACTGTTTGTTTAATAGAAGCCATTCTTATAGGTGTGAGGTGGTATCTCATTGTAGTCTTGATCTGCATTTCTCTTATAGCAAATGAGAATGAGCATCTCTTTATGTGTTTTTTAGCCATCTGTATTTGTGCTTCAGAAAAATGTCTATTCATATCTTTAGCCCAGTTTATAATTAGGTTGCTTGTTCTTTTGGTGTTGAGTTACATGATTTCTTTATGAATACAGGATATCAAACCTTTATCCTATGTGTGATTTCCAAATATTTTCTCCCACTGAGTTGGCTGCCTCTTAACCTTTTTGACAAAGTCTTTTGAGGTGCAGAAGCATTTGATTTTGAGGAGTTCCCATTAATCTATTTTTTATTTTATTGCTTGTGCTTTGGGTGTAAAGTTTAGGAAGCTACCTCTAATTACCATGTCTTGAAGATGTTTCTCTACATTTTTTTCTAGGAGCTTTATGGCACTGGTTCTTATGTTTATGTGTTTGATCCACTTTGAGTTAATTTTTGTATAGGGTCTAAGGTAAGGGTACTCTTTCATTCTTCTGGCTATTGATATCCAGTTCTCCCATGCCCATTTACTGAAAAGACTATTTTGTCCCAGTTCAGTGGATTTGGGGGCCTTGTTGAAGATCAGTTTACCATAAATTTGGTGGTTTATCTCTCAATTCAGTTCCAGTGGTCAATATTCTGTCTTTGTGCCAGCACTATGCTGTTTTGACCACTGTGGCTGTATAATAAAATTTTAAATCAGGGAGTGTTAATCCTCCCATTTATTCTTCTTTTTTTAGGATGTTTTTAGCTATTTGGAGACTTTCCCTTCCAGGTGATTTTGGTAACTTACTTTTCCAAGACTTTAAAATAGGTTGATGGAATTTTGATTTGTGCTTTGTTGAATCTGTAGATCAATTTGGTTAGAACTGACATCTTAATTACATTTAACCTTCCTATCCATGAGCATGGAATATCTTTTCATATATTTAGATCTTCTTTGATTTATTTTAACAATGTTATGTAGTTCTCTGTGTACAAGTCCTTTACATCCCGAGTTAAGTTCATTCCTTGATACTTGATTCTTTTAGTTGCTATTTTGAATGGAATTTTTTCCTTATTTGACTCTTTGGTTAGGTTATTGCTTGTGTAAAGAAACATTACTGACTTATGCACATTAATTTTATGAACTGTCACCTTGCTGAATTTGTTTATTAGCTCAAGTAACTTTGTTGTAGATTTCTCAGGATTTTTCAAGGATAATATCATGTCATCTGCAAATAATGAAGTTTTGCTTCTTCCTTTCCAATTTGGGTGCGTTTCATTTCTTTTTCCTGCCTGATTGCTCTAGCTAGAACTTCTAGTACAATGTTGAATAATACTGGTGACACAGGGCATCCTTGTCTCATTCATGATTTGGGGGGAAAGGTTTCAGCCTTTCGCCACTGAGTACAAATATGGCTATGTTTTTTTCATATATGCCTTTTATCATGTTGAGGAAGTTACCTTTGATTCCTATCTTTTGAAGTGTTTTATCAGAAACGGATGTTGAATTTTGTTGAATGCTTTTCAGCATCAATCAAGATGATCATATGATTTTTCCTTTTTGATTTATTAATGTGTTTATTACATTAACTGATTTTCTTGTGTTAAACCATTCTTGCATTCGTCATGTATGACTCTTTAAATGTGCTGTTGGATTTTATTTGCTAACATTTTGTTAAGAATTTTTATATCTATGTTCGTTAGGGAGATTGACCTGTATTCTTCCTTTCTTGTAGCATCTTTACCAGGTGTTGGTATTGAAGTGATGTTAGCGTCATAAAATGAGTTAGGTAGTGTTTTTTTTTTTTTCCTCAGTTTTTTGGAAAAGTTTGATCAGGATTGGTGTTCATTCTTTTGGAGTGTTTGATAATATTCCACTGTGAAGCCATCTGGCCCCAGGCTTTTCTTTGTAGGAAGATTTTTGATGACTGTTTGAATCTCTTTACTTGTGACTGGTTTGTTGAAATCTTATATTTCTTCTTGAGCCAGTATAGGTTGTTTGTGTGGTTCCAGGAATTTGTCCATTTCATCTAAGTTATCTAGTTTGTTGGCATATAGGTGTTCAAAGCATCCTCTTATGATTTTCTTATTTCTTCAGGGTCTTTGGTAATGACCCCCCTCTCATTTTTCATTTCGTTTATATGTATCCTCTCTCTTTTTTTCTTTGTCAGCCTTGCTAGTGTTCCATCCATTTTATTGCTTTTCTTGAGGAACCAACTTTTGGTTTTATTCATTCTTTCTATTGTTCTCTTGTTCTCCCATTCATTTAATTCTTCTTTAATCTTTGTTATTTCTCTTCTATTTGCTTTGGGATTAGTTTGCTGTTCTTTCTCAAGCTCTTCTGGGTGAGCAGTTAAGTCCTCAATTTTTGCTCTTTCTTCTTTTATAATATAGGCATTTAGGGCAATAAATTTCCCTCTTGGCACAGCACTTACTGCATCCCATAAGTTCTGATATGTTGTATTCTCATTTTCATTGATCTCCAGATAGCTACTGATTTCTCTAACAATTTCTTCTTTGACCCACTCATTATTTAAGAGTGCGCTATTTAATCTCCATATATTTGTGAAAGTTCTTGTTCTTTGGTGGTTATTGATTTCCAGTTTCACTCCACCATGATCAGAGAAAGTGCTTTGAATAATTTCAGTGTTTTTCAATTTCTAAAGACCTGTTTAGTGCCCCAGTATATGATCTATCCTGCAGAACGGTCTATGAGCACTAGAGAAGAATGTATATCCTGGTGTTTTGGGGTGTAATGACCCATATATGTCTGTTAACTCTAATTCTTTTATCAAATTCTTTAAGTTCTCTATTTCTTTATTGATACTCTGTCTGGTTGTTCTGTCTATAGAGGGGAGTGGTATTTTGAAGTCTCCTACTATTATTGTTGAAACGTCTATTCCTCCCTTCAGTTTTGCCAATGTTTGCCTCTTGTACTTTTGAGTTCCTTGATTGTTATTTCTTCTTGGTTAATTGTCCCTTTTACTAATATATAGCATCCTTTGTCTCTTATGATATCTTTACATTTAAAGTCTGTTTTTTTTTCTTATATTAGTAGAGCTACTCCTGCTTTCTTTTGGTGACAGCTTGCATGGAACATCTTTTTCCATCTTTCACCTTCAAAGTATTTGTATCCTTGTGTCTAAAATGAGTCTCTTGTAAACAGCATGTAGATGGATTATATTTCTTAATCCATTCTGCCAATCTGTATCTTTTAATTGGTAGGTTTAGTCCATTAACTTTCAAAGTTATTACTGTAAATGTGTTACTTTAATCCATCAGCTTATCCTCTTGGTTTTTGTTTGTTTGTTTCATGGACAGGCACTGGGATTCGAACCCAGGTCCTCGGCATGGCAGACAAGAACTCTGCCTGCTGAGCCACCATAGCCCACCCTGGATTTTATCTGTCAGATTTATATGTTTTTTCCCTCTTTCTCTTTGTATCCTTTAGGTTACCCTTACTGTTACTCCTCAATTCTGTGTCCTCCTCCAGACCTCCTTCTCCTGTCTTTTTTTTTTTTTTTTTTAAGCTGGCAAAACTTCCTTTAGTAGTTCTGGTAGCACTGGCCTCTTGTTTACATATTCTCTCAGCCTTTGTCTGTGAAATTTTGAATTTCTCCCTCAGTTTTGAAGAATAGTTTGGCTGTGTACAAAGTTCTTGGCTGGAAGTCTTTCTCTTTCAGGATCTTAAATATGTCATACCACTCCCTTCTTTCCTCTATAGTGCTAGTTGAGTACTCCACATTCACCTATGTGCTTTCCCTTGTATGTAGTAGATTTTCTCTTGCTGTTTTCAGGATTTTCTTCTTCTCTTCAACATTTCACAGACTGATTAGTATGTGTCTTGGGTAGACCTATTTGGATTTATTCTTTTTGGAGTTTGTTGGGCTTCTTTGAACTGCATATTTGTGTCTTTTTTGAAGGTTGATAAGCTTTCCCCTGTTATATCCTCTGCTAATCTTCCTATCCCTTTACTCTTCTCTTCTCCTTCTAGGACACTGACGATTCTTATATTTGTGTGCTTTGTTTTGTCCATCATTCCCTGGGATCCAATTCAAATTGTTCCATCTTTTTTGTCATTTGCTCTTCTGTGTGTTCAAAATCACTTGTCTTGTCCTCTCGTTCACTTATTCTTTCTTCTGCCTCTTCAAATCTGCTGTTGTGTGTCTCTAGTACATTTTGACTTGGTCTGCAGTTTCTTTAATTTCTGTGATATATATTAGTTTTCTATTTATTCTTTCAAATTCCCTTTATGCTCTTCTAGTGTCTTCTTGATCTCCTTTATGTCATTAATCATCTCACTGATTTTATTTAGCAAAGTTATGAACATCTCTGATAAGTTGTTTCAAATTCTGTGTCTCTTCTGGTGTATTAATGTGGTCATTAGACTGGACTGTGTCTGTCTGCATCTTCATGTGGTCAGTGTGCCAGTTTGAAAGGATGCATGTACCCTAGAAAAGCCAGGTTTTAATCCTAATCCCATTTTGTAAAGGCAGCCATTTCTTCTAATCCCTATTCAATAGTGTATGTTTGAAACTGTAATTAGATCATCTCCCTGGAGATGTGATTCAATCAAGAGTGGTTGTTAAAATAGAATAAGTGGAGACATGTCCTATTTGGGTGGGTCTTGATTAGTTTACTGGAATCCTATAAAAGGAGAGATTCAGAGAGAGCAGAGCAGACTGACAAAGCATGAGAAGCAGAGCCCACCAGCCAGTGACCTTTGGAGATGAAGAAGGAAAACGCCTCCCAGGGAGCGTCATGAAACAGGAAGCCAGGAGAAAAAGCTAGCTGATGACACCGAGTTCACCATGTGCCCTTCCAGCTGAGAAAGAAACCCTGACTGTGTTTGTCATGCACTTTCTCACTTGAGAGAGAAACCCTGAACTTCGTCAGACTTTTTGAACCAAGGTATCTTTCTCTGGATGCCTTTGATTGGACATTTCTATAGACTTGTTTTAATTGGGACATTTTCTCAGCCTTAGAACTGTAAACCAGCAACTTATTAAATTCCCCTTTCTAAAAGCCATTCGATTTCTGGTATATTGCATTCTGGCAGCTAGCAAACTAGAGCAGTTAGTGATCTACTTTTGTTTTCGTGGAATGTAAATATCTTGATGCGGTTACTTTGGATGTTGATTTCCTTTAGTAGTCTAAACCTCTGTATTTGCGGGAGGGGTACGGAGTAAGATGTGGGGTGTGGGGAGGGGTGCATATATTAAGATGCAGGTGTATGCATGGGTCAGGTATTCTATACTGGTGCCTGTGATCATGGGGTGCAGGGGCTGTGGCAGTGGGATGCTGTTCAGGCAGTCCTTGGAATGCAGGAGCAGGGTACAGCGTGGCAGACACAGAGCAGCAGGAGACGGGTGAGTATGAGCAGGAGACATCAGCTGTATGTAGGCAGGAAGCGAGTGGTCATGAGAAGCGTGTGGGTCATGGTGTTAGGGTGTGGGACACATGGCCCAGAAGTCAGGGCATAGGGATGTTGGGGCATGGCTGTGTCCTTGCGCAGGGGGGAGGGTTCCAGAGGGGCTGAGATGCAGATGCACAAGTGTGTATGGGTAGGGCACAGGCCACAGGGTTGAGGGACCTGTGTCAAGGGTGGGTGATGATGGGTGGGCAAGGCCCTGGTGCGGGTCCACAGGTGCAGGGTGTGGTGGGGTAGAGATGCCCACTTGTGCAAGGCAGAGGCTATGTGGCACAGATATGCCCAAGAGCACCTGCCAGGTGTGGGAGAAGGGCACTTATACCGTGGATGGGGCAAGAATGTACACGCGAGCGGGGCAGAGTGGGGTGTGGTACAGGGTGAAGAAGTTCTTGTGCGGCTACCTGGGTGTATGGCAGGGAGGGTGTGGCTGTGCTGGTGTATGGATCTTGGGGGCAGGGCTTTAGGTGTGCACGGGTTTGGGAGGTGGGGCCCTGGTGTGCACATGAGCAGAGCTCAGGGGTGGAATTGTGCGTGCATGGACTGGAGGCAGGCATGTCCTGGATGTGCAGGTCAGCACTTGCCCAGAGCTGAGGGGCATGGTATGAGGGGGCACATGTGCGTGCATGCGTCTGGGAGGCCAGATGCTGATGTGCGTGTGTGCACAGCTGGGGGGTCAGGTGGAGTTGAGCAACTGTATGGGCTGGGTGCAGATGTGGGCCGGATATGGAGGTGACGGTCTGCAGCCTGGATGTGCAGGTGACTGCCTGCAGGAGGCAGGGAGAGGGATGTGAGGGCCGAGGAGCTGGCTGCCGGTACATGGGTCTTACAAGTGGTGAGACTGTGCGCTTGGAGGGGAGAGGTGGGTGGGGCTGGGACAGGCTTGTGCAGATGCGTGGGGTGGGGCGTGGGGCAAGGATGCATGGGGAGAGGGTCAGGAAGGCAAGTTGGCGTGTGGGTGTTTGGAGTTCGGTGAGGGGGCAGGTGTGTCAGGGTTCAGGTGCATGGGGTGTGCTGGGAGTCACTGTTGGTGAGCAGCAGTGGCTTGCATGACCATAGCACATTCAAGGAATGCGGCTTGGCTTCCTTCCTTGTCCACGTCTCCCTGTCGATGCAATCCTGAGGGCTCCAGGCATCCACCTGGAACGGGACACACAGGCTGTTTGCCCCAGCTGGATGGTCTCTGGTTCTCTGAATCTCGATTTTTCTGCTTTTTCAACTAGGGTGTATTAGTTAGGGTTCTCTAGAGAAACAGAATCAACAGGGAACACTTGCAAATATAAAATTTATGAAAGTGTCTCACGTGACCGTAGGAATGCAGAGTCCAAAATCCACAGGGCAGGCTGCGAAGCCGACGACTCCAATGGATGGACTGGATGAACTCCACAGGAGAGGCTCACCAGCCAAAGCAGGAATGCAACCTGTCTCCTCTGAGTCCTCCTTAAAAGGCTTCCCATGATTGGATTTAGCATCACTAATTGCAGAAGACACTCCCCTTTGGCTGATTACAAATGGAATCAGCTGTGGATGTAGCTGATGTGATCATGACCTAATCCTATGAAATGTCCTCATTGCAACAGACAGGCCAGCGCTTGCCCAATCAGATGAACAGGTACCACAACTTGGCCAAGTTGACACCTGTCCCTAACCATGACATAGGGCCTCCTATGTGGTGTAGAAGACCCTCCCAGGTCACTGAGAGAGATTGTGAATAGAGATCATCTCTACAACAAATACTAAAGGGAGCACTACAGGCAGATAGGAAAAGAGAGGAGAGAGAGGTCTAGAGAGAGTGAAGAAATGAAGACTATCAGTACAGGTAAAGAAAAAAATCAATATGACATATCAGAATAAAGTCATAACACATGCAACATCATGGATGAACTTTGAGGACATTAGTGTGCTGGTTTGAAAGTATTATGTACCCCAAAAAGCCATCTTTTAATCCTGAACCAGTCTTGTGGGGAAAGCTGTTTCTTTTAATCCTGATTCATACTGTAGTGTGGAAACTTTTGACAGCTTATCTCCACAGAAAGGTGGCCTGCCCACTTGTGGGTGTGACCTTTTGATTGATGGAGATGTGACTCCACCCATTCCAAGTGGGTCTTGATTAGTTTACTGGAGTCCTTTAAGAGGGGAAGCATTGGTGGCTCAGCAGGCAGAGTTCTCGCCTCCCATGCTGGAGTCCCAAGTTCAATTCCTGGTGTCTGCCCATGCGAAAAAAAAAGAATACATAAAAGGGGAAGCATTTTGGATCAGATCCAAGCATCAGATGCAGATGCTTGGAGAACAGTTGCTTCAGAGCCAACGGAAAAGCAGATGTTTGGGAACTCCCGGAGTGAGGGAGCCAACAGAAGCTAGACAGGAACCAGAGCCCAGAGATGTCACCATGTGTCTTCCCATGAGCTGCTAAGCAAGCCAGAACCCAGAGTTGTGACCCAAAGTAGTTACCAGAAGGCCTGTCAAATGCTTAGAGAGGAACCCTCTGGCATCAGAATCTGGAAGCAATGGAACCAGGAACAAGGATGAGCAGACAGCAGCCAAGTGCTTTCACATGTGACACTGGCCTTTCCTGAGCCAATTCTTTCTCTGGATGCCTTAATTTGGACATTTTTATGGTCTTAGAACTGAAAACTTCTAAGTTAATAAACTCCCTTTTAAAAAGCCATTCCATTTCTGGTATATTGCATTCTTTCAGTGCGTTAGTTACTAGCTGCCAGAATGAGATATACCAGAACTGGAATGGCTTTTATGAAAGGGAATTTAATCATTACAAGTTTACAGTTTTAAGGAAGTGAATGTGTCCAAACTATGACATCCAGGTAAAGATACCTTAACTCAAGGAAGGCTGATGCATCTGCAACCCCTCTGTCTGCAACACCTTTGTGGCTCCTGGGCTCCATTGCTTTCAGCCTCTCTGCCTGTGGAGGTTCCTCGCTTGACCTCTCCAGGGCTGGCTTTCACCGCTTGGCTTCCCTTGGGTCTCTCCAGGTTCTGGCTTGCTTAACATCTCATGGCAATATCCGCTGCACTCCAAGTATCTCCACACATCCGTGTCTCTGTTCTCCATCTGTCAGCATCTGTGTCAGCTCTGCTGTGAAGTTTCTATTGACTCTGAAGCTTCTTTCATAGCTCTAGACTGTCATGTCCGTCATTTCTCCAAAATGTTTCCCTTTTAAAGGCCCTAGTAATCTAATCAAGACCTACCTAATATGGGTGGAATCACATCTCCATCTAATCAAAAGTTCATACCCACAATTGAGCATGTCACATCTCCATGGAAATAATCTAATCAAGTTTCCAACCTACAATGCTGAATGTGGATTTTAAAAAATGGTTGCTCCCACAAGATTGGAACAGGACTAAAGTACGGCTTTTCTGGGATACATAATAGATTCAAACTGCACAGGCAGCTTTAGCAAACCAATACACCATGTGGTCCTGTAACCCCATTATATGTATATACTTGGAAGAACTGACAGCAGGGGCATGAATGGACATTTGCACACTGGTATTTATGGTGGCAGTGTTCATGATTTGCAATGGAGGGAACGATTTGCAATGGAAAGTATACAATCACGATTCACACTCTGAAAATACAGTTGTGAATTCATTACAATCAATTTTTGAACACTCTTTACTCCAAAAACAATACAAAAAAATGAAAATAAAAATCACACCCCAAACTTCCCATCTCCCCAATCATTTTTTAATTTTTGTCTTTATTTTCTTACTTATCTGTCCATACACTGGATAAAAGGAGTGTCAGTCACAAGGTCTTCATAATCACACAGTTACACCATAAAAGCTATACTTCTGTACAATTGTCTTCAGGGATCAAAAATACTGGATTATGGTTCAATGGTTTCAGGCATTTCCCTCTAGCTACTCCAGTACACCCAAATCTGAAAAGGGTTTTCTGTATAATGCGTAAGAATACCCTCCAGAATGACTTCTTGACTCTATTTGAAACCTCTCAGCCACTGACGCTTTATTTTGTTTCATTTCTCTTCCCCCTTTTGATCAAGAAGTCTTGATCAAAGACAGACATATCAGTGGAGTGGAATTGAGAGTTCAATAACAGACTCTCACATCTACAATCGATTGATTTTTGACAAGGCTTACAAGCCCACTCAACTATAACAGAACAGCCCCTGATGCCAGGGCCAGGCTCATCCCCAGGAGTCAGGTCCCAGGTTGCCAGGGAAATTTATACCCCTGGGAGTCATGTCCCACATGTGGGGTGAGTGCAGTGAGTCCACCTGCAGAGTTGGCTTCAAGAGAGAGGCCACACCTAAGCAACAAAAGAGGTTCTCTTGTGGTGACTCAGGCATAATTAGCAGTAGTTTTGGCTACTCCTATAAGTTTTATAAGGTCAAACCCCAAGATCAAGGGCTTGGTCTATTAAATTGGTAGTTCCCAATGTTATGAGAATATCAGGTCTTCCCCAAGTGGGGAAGCTTAATATTTCCAGATTTTTCCCCAGTACCTCAAATGGACTGTATTAGTTAGGGTTCTCTAGAGAAACAGAATCAACAGGGAACACTTGCAAATATAAAATTTATGAAAGTGTCTCACGTGACCGTAGGAACGCAGAGTCCAAAATCCACAGGGCAGGCTGCGAAGCCAATGACTCCAATGGATGGCCTGGATGAACTCCACAGGAGAAGCTCACCAGCCAAAGCAGGAATGGAACCTCTCTCCTCTGAGTCCTCCTTAAAAGGCTTCCCCTGATTGGACTTAGCATCACTAATTGCAGAAGACACTCCCCTTTGGCTGATTACAAATGGAATCAGCTGTGGATGTAGCTGACGTGATCATGACCTAATCCAATGAAATGTCCTCATTGCAACAGACAGGCCAGTGCTTGCCCAATCAGATAAACAGATGCCACAACTTGGCCAAGTTGACACCTGTCCCTAACCATGACAGGGACTTTGCAAATATTTTTTTTTAATCTTCTGCCAGGTTACTCTGGTATGTATCAGGGCATCTCATTAAGCTGTACAACCAACAAGATCTCACTCCCTCTTCAAGGTTTTATGTAATTATGGTGTTTGAATAAATTGACCATACAAATTAAATTAGATAGTGTGCTACCAAAAATATACATTTTGCACCAAATAAACCTCACTTCCTTTGGTCTCACAAAGAAGTCAAAGTTTTAAAATAGAATTAACATCATCCTTTACCCTGTATTCTGATTTACCTTAGTCCTAATCAGATCAGCTTCATTCAGATTTTTAATTGAAGTCTGATCTCCTTTTCGGCTTTTTAAATAGTTGCTGTATGGAGTAAAGCTGGATTTCATAGCTGCAGAGCTCTAGCTCTAATCTCAGGAATCTAGGAATATCTAAAGTTCCAGGAAATGACCAGTTCAGACACAAAGAGCTCAGCAACTCAGAATTTAGAAATAACAACTCAGGAACAGATGTATCTGATATTAGAGCTTACAATCTAGGAAACTTTACAATAGGACTTCCCTTGATAACATATGCTCTAGAATTCAATTCTGAGTTTTTACATTATAGTTAGTCCAAATAAGTGAGGCGTGATAATATTTGTCTTTTTGTTTCTGATAATTCCCTGAACATATTGTCCACAAGGTTCATTCACTTAGTTGCATGCCTTCCAACTTCATTCTATCTTGCAGCCACTGAGTAGTCCATTGTATGCATACACCATGGTTCACCCTTGTGTTCATCAGTCAATGTACCCTTAGTCCACCTCCATCCACTGCCCTCCCCCCACATGTGGGACATGACTCCCAGGGGTATAAATCTCCCTGGCAACCTGGGATCTGACTCCTTGGGATGAGCCTGGCCCTGGCATCATGGGTTTAAGAAAAACTTCTTAATGAAAAGAGGAAGAGAAATGAAACAAAATAAAGTGTCAGTGGCTGAGAGGTTTCAAATAGAGTTGAGAAGTCATTCTGGAGGTTATTCTTACGCATTATACAGAAAACCCTTTTCATATTTGGGTGTACTGGAGTAGCTAGAGGGAAATGCCTGAAACCATTGAACCATAATCCAGTATTTTTGATCCCTGAAGACAATTGTACAGAAGTATAGCTTTTATGGTGTAACTGTGTGATTATGAAGACCTTGTGACTGACACTCCCTTTATCCAGTGTATGGACAGATAAGTAAGAAAATAAAGACAAAAATTAAAAAATGATTGGGGAGATGGGAAGTTTGGGGTGTGCTTTTTTACTTTCATTTTTATTCTTTTTGTATTGTTTTTGGAGTAAAGAAGTATTCAAAAATTGATCGTAATGAATTCACAACTATATTTTGACAGTATGAACCAGTGATTGTATACTTTGGACAATTATATGGTATATGAATGGAACTCAATAAAATTGCATCAAGAGGGAGGGCCACAGTGGCTTAGCAGGCAGAGTTCTTGCCTGCCATGCTGGAGACCTGAGTCCAATTCCTGGTGCCTGCCCATGAAATTAAAAAAATTGCATTAAGAAAACAGCACGGTACTGCAGAAAGACAGACATATCAGTGGAGCGGAATTGAGAGTTCAATAATAGACTCTCACATCTACAATCAATTGATTTTTGACAAGGCTTACAAGCCCACTCAGCTATAACAGAACAGTCTCCTCAACAAATGGTGCTGGGAGAACTGGATAGCCAATTCTCTATCCTAGCAGTCCTCTTTCATTCTTAATTCATAAATTTTCTAGAAAAAAATTAGGGAAGCATCTTCAAATTCTTGTGGTAGGTGGTGGTTTCTTAGACTTTATAGCCAAAGTATGAGCTATGAAAGAAAAAATAGACAAATGGACTTCCTCAAACTTGAGGACTTTTTTGCTTCAAAAGACTTTATCAGGAAGGTGAAAAGTGAGCCAACTCAATGGGAGAAAATATTTGGAAAACCACATATCCCATAACGGTTTAATATCCAGAATATATAAAGAAATCCTACAACTCGATGATAAAAGATAAACGAGCCAATAACAATGATAAAGATTTAAATAGACAGTTTTTCCAAAAAGGAAATACAAGTGGCTAAAAAGCACATGAAAAAATGCTCAACCTCACTAGCTATTAGGGAAGTGCTAATCAAAACCACAAAGCGTTATCATTTCACACCTACTAGAATGACCACTATTAAACAGAAAACTACAAGTGCTGGAGAGGATGTGGAGAAATAGGAATACTTATTTAATGTTGGTAGGAATGTAAAATGGCACATCCACTGTAGAAGACAGTGGGCAGTTCCTCAGGAAGCTAAATACAGATCTACATAGGATTTGGCAATCCCACTACTCAGTACGTACTCAGAAGAACTGAAAGCAGGGACATAAACAGAGATTTGCGCATCAATGTCCAATGCAGCATTATTCACAACGGCCAAAAGATGAAAACAATCCAAGTGCCCATCAACCAATGACTCGATAAACAAATTGTGGTATACACAAACAACGGAATATTATTCAACAATAAGAAAGAATTTGATGCATGCAACAACATTGATGAACTTTGAGGATGTTATGTTGAGTGAAATAAGCCAGACTCAGAAGTACAAATATTGTATGGTCTCACTAATACGAACTGTTTATAATGAGCAAAATCATGGAGTTAATATCTAGAATATGGGTTCACAGGAGACAGAATGTTATTAGAGAATGGGGAACTAACACTTAATTTGTCAGAATTTTTAACAAGACGGATTGTAAATGTTTGTAAGGATAGAGGGGATAGCACTTTATCATGAGTGTAATTAACAATGCTGAATCATTTGTGTGATTGTGACTAAGAGGGGAAGTTTAGGGTCTGTGTGTCACTAGAAGAAAATCTAGAGGGTGAAACATGGGACTCTATAAGCTAGAGAACCCTGTTGTGGGTGATGGAAGGTGGTTGTTCTAGTTTGCTAGCTGCAAGAATGCAATATACCAGAAACAGAATGGCTTTTTAAAGGGGAATTTAATAAGTTGCTAGTTTACAGTTCTAAGGCCAAGAAAATGTCCCAATTAAAACAAGTCTATAGAAATGGCCAATCTAAGGCATCCAGGGAAAGACACCTTGGCTCAAGAAGGTCGGTGAAGTTCAGGGTTTCTCTCTCAAGTGAAAAGGCACATGGTGAACACAGTCAGAGCTTCTCTCAGCTGGAAGGGCACAAGGCGAACACTGGAAGGGCACAAGGCTAGCTTCCTCTCCTGGCTTCCTCTTTCATGAAGCTCCCCAGGAGGCATTTTACTTTTTCATCTCCAAAGGTCACTGGCTTTTTCATCTCCAAATGGACTCTTTGCTTCTCGTGGCTATGTCACTCTGCTCTCTCAGAATCTCTAGCTTTCTCCAAAATGTTTCCTCTTTTATAGGATTCCAGTAAACTAATCAAGACCCACCCGAAAGGGTGGAGGCACGACTCCACTTAATCCAGTTTAACAACCACTCTTGATTGAGTCACATCTCCAGGGAGATAATCTAATTACAGATCCAAACATACAGTACTGAATAGGGATTAGAAGAAACAGCTGCTTTTACAAATTGGAATTCGGATTAAAACATGTTTTTCTAGGGTACATACATCCTTTCAAATTAGCACAGTGGTCAATAGTACAAATATAACAACATTCTCTTTCAGGAGAAGAATGTTGAGGTAAAGGTAGCAAGATGTCTTCACTAACATCTGAGATATCTAGTTCTGATTGCAGTCAAGGGCAATGACCTGTAGCCCCCCAACTATGTCAAGAATACTCCAAATTTGGTTCTTAGAGAGATCCACTACATCCATGCCATAGGCTACAAATCTGGGGCGGTGATGCTCAGAGTTGGACCCCAGGGAGGCTCAAGGTCTCGCGGGCAGAAAGTTGCCCAAAGATAGATCGCAGCTCAGTCAGGTGATTATTGTTGGAGCTTAGTGTCTAGAGTTTTCAGACTGCATAACTCATTAAGCAGAACAGCTGGATCAGCCCATGGTCCTCGAGCTGAAAAGCACCCATTTTCTAAGCCGTTTCCACAAGACAGCAGAGGGCACTATTTCCCTTCCTAGCACCAAGGCTCAGGCTTCTTAGCTTGCAATTGAGCAGTGGAAGACCCACGACGGAGCTCCAGGAATGCATTCCCGGCCCCACCTGGCAAAAAGCCCTGGAATGTCGGTTTGTCCCCATCTTGACTTGAATTGGTTTGTTCTTGAATTTTACATTAGGACCTTTTGGATTACACTGAAACATTTATACAAATGCAATTACATCAATTTATTTTGCCAGTAGATAGTCTGAAGTGATTCTCTTCAACAGGAAAAGATGTTGAATTTTGTCAAATGCCTTCTCTGCATCAATCGAGATGATCATGTGATTTTTCTGCTTTGATTTGTTGATATGGTGTATTACATTAATTGATTTTCTTATGTTGAACCATCCTTGCATACCTGGGATGAATCCTACTTGGTCATGATGTATAATTCTTTTAATGTGTTGTTGGATTCGATTTGCTAGAGTTTTGTTGAGGATTTTTGAGTCTATATTCATTAGAGAGATTGGTCTGTAGTTTTCTTTTTTTGTAATATCTTTGTCTGGCTTTGTTATGAGTGTGATGTTGCTTCATAGAATGAATTAGGTAGCTTTCCCTCCTCTTCAGGTTTTTGAAGAGTTTGAGCAGGATTGGTACTAATTCTTTCTGGAATGTTTGGTAGAATTCACATGTGAAGCCATCTTGTCCTGGACTTTTCTTTTTGGGAAGCTTCTTAATGACTGATTCAATTTCTTTACTTGAGATTAGTTTGTTGAGGTTGTCTATTTCTTCTCAAGTCAATGTTGGTTGTTCATGCCTTTCTAGGAAGTTGTCCATTTCATCTACATTGTTGTATTTATTAGCACAAAGCTGTTCATAGTATCCTGTTATTACCTCCTTTATTTCTGTGAGATCAGTGGTTATGTCTCCTCTTCCCTTTCTGATCTTCTTTATTTGGATCTTCTCTCTTCTTCTTTTTGTCAATCTTACTAAGGGTCCATCAATCTTATTGATTTTCTCATAGAACCAGCTTCTGGTTTTATTGATTTTCTCACTTGTTTTCATGTTCTCAATTTCATTTATTTCTGCTCTAATCTTTGTTATTTCTTTCCTTTTGCTTGCTTTGGGGTTAGTTTGCTGTTCTTTCTCTAGTTCTTCCAAGTGGACAGTGAATTCCTCAATTTTTGTCCTTTCTTCCTTTTTGATATAGGCATTTAGGGCAATAAATTTCCCTCTTAACACTGCTTTTGCTGCATCCCATAAGTTTTGATATGTTGTGTTTTCATTTTCATTTGCCTCGAGATATTTACTGATTTCTCTTGCAATTTCTTCCTTGACCCACTGGTTGTCTAAGAGTGTGTTGTTGAGCCTCCACGTATTTGTGAATTTTCTGGCACTCTGCCTATTATTGATTTCCAACTTCATTCCTTTATGAACTGAGAAAGTGTTTTGTATAATTTCAATCTTTTTATATTTATTGAGACTTGCTTTGTGACCCAGCATATGGTCTATCTTTGAGAATGATCCATGAGCACTTGAGAAAAAGGTGTATCCTGCTGTTGTGGGGTGTAATGTTCTATAAATGTCTGTTAAGTCTAGCTCATTTATTGTAATATTCAAATTCTCTGTTTCTTTATTGATCCTCTGTCTAGATGTTCTGTCCATTGATGAGAGTGGGAAATTGAAGTCTCCAACTATTATGGTAGATGTGTCTATTTCTCTTTTCAATGTTTTCAGTTTTTGCCACATGTATTTTGGGGCATTCTGGTTCGGTGCATAAATATTTATGATTGTTATGTCTTCATGCTGAATTGTTCCTTTTATTAGTACATAGTATCCTTCTTTGTCTCTTTTAACTGTTTTACATTTGAAGTCAAATTTCTTGGATATTAGTATAGCTACTCCTGCTCTTTTCTGGTTGTTATTTGCATGAAATATCTTTTCCCAACCTTTCACTTTCAACCTATGTTTATCTTTGGGTCTAAGATGTGTTTCCTATAGACAGCATATAGATGGGTCCTGTTTTTTAATCCATTCTGTCAGTCTATGTTTTTTGATTGGGGAGTTCAATCCATTAACATTTAGTGTTATCACTGTATGGGTAGTACTTTCTTGTACCATTTTGCCTTTTGGATTTTATATGTCATATGTAATTTTCCTTCTTTTTACCTTTACTTTTAGTCTTCCTTTCTACACTCTTCTCCACACCTCTCTTTTTTGTCTTTTCTTATCTGTCTCTAGTGCTCCCTTTAGTATTTCTTGCAGAGCTGGTCTCTTGGTCACAAATTCTCTCAGTGATTTTTTTGTCTGAAAATGTTTTAATTTCTACCTCATTTTTGAAGGACAATTGTGCTGGATACAGAATTCTTGGTTGGCAGTTTTTCTCTTTTAATAATTTAAATATATCATCCCACTGTCTTCTCACCTCCATGGTTTCTGCTGAGAAATCTACACATAGTCTTATTGGGTTTCCCTTGTATTGATGGATTGCTTTTCTCTTGCTGCTTTCAAGATCCTCTCTTTCTCTTTAACCTCTGACATTCTGATTAGTAAGTGTCTTGGAGTATGTCTATTTGGATCTATTCTCTTTGGGTATACTGCACTTCTTGGATCTGTAATTTTAAGTCTTTCATAAGAGTTGGGAAATTTTCAGTGATAATTTCCTCCATTAGTTTTTCTCCTCCTTTTCCTTTCTCTTCTCCTTCTGGGACACCCAAAACATGTATATTCATGTGCTTCATATTGTCATTCAGTTCTCTGAGACCCTGCTCATATTTTTCTATTTTTTTCCCTATAGTTTCTGTTTCTTGTCGGATTTCAGATGTTCTGTCCTCCAGTTCACTCATCCTATGTTCTACCTCTTGAAACCTACCATTGTAGGTTTCCTTTTTTTTTTTCATCTCTTCTACTGTGCCTTTCATTCCCATAAGTTCTGTGATTTGTTTTTTTCAGACTTTCGATTTCTTCTTTTTGTTCATTCCTTGCCTTCTTTATATCCTCCCTCAATTCATTGATTTGGTTTTTGATGAAGTTTTCCATGTCTGTTCGTATATTCTGAATTAATTGTTTCAGCTCCTGTATCTCATTTGAGTTTTTAGTTTGTTCCTTTGACTGGGCCATATCTTCAATTTTCCTGGTGTGATTTGTTATTTTTTGCTGGCATCTTGGCATTTGATTACCTTAACTAGTTTATTCTGGAGATTGCTTTCACTTCTTTTACCTAGGGTTTTCTTGCTGGAGAATTTGTTGTCTATCTGTTCTTTGACATTCAGTTCAGCTTTTTCTGGACCTCTAGCTTAGGTTATGTTTAACAGAGGAGACTTTTTTGGTTCTTGTTTTCTTCTTTCTCACCCTGCTTGTATGGTGCTTCCCTGCCACCCTTAGAAGGGTCTACTTGGGTATTATAGACCCCAGCTGGGTTTTCCTGGACCCAACTGGCCTCCTATCAGGGGGAAGAAATCACCTGTGTCAGTTTTCCCTGGGGGTGAGACCCAGCAGGTTGAAAGACTTTCCTGTGAAGTCTCTGGACTCTGTTTTTCTTATCTTGCCCAGTGTGTGGGGCTTGTCTGCCTTCAGGTCCCACCAGCATAAGATGATGTGGTACCTTTAACTTTGGCAGACTCTCCCTGCTGGGGATGTGGTGGAGACAGAGGACAGGTTGTAGGCTGGTTTTAATTTAATACCAAGCTCTGGTGTCTGAATTCCTTGAGGGAAGGATTCCACCTGAATTGGGCTTCACCCCTCCCCTGGGGAAGGCACAGGCTCGAGACAAGCCCTGAAACAAGCTTGTTTCTGCCTATGCCTGAGGCAGTTGCAGCCTGAGAAGTACCCTGCTACTGAATCCAGAGGCAGTCTAGCCTTTGTAGAAACACAGCCACAAAAACCTCTGCTTCTTTTCTTTTTTTCTTTTTCCATTAGCCCAATGAGCAACCTCCGCTTTGACCAGATTCACCTGAGCTGGGGGCCTATTTTTAGTAGTCAGAATTTGTTAACTAATTCCACAATTGGCGTTTGCTTGGGCTCAGCCCCTGCTGCTGGTAAACTCCTTTCCTTTCCCCTCTGGGAAGCGGCCTGTGGGGGAGGGGCGCCGGCCGCTGTAGCTTTGGGAATTCACGGTTCTGGGGGGTGCTCGCAGCTGGTCCAGCTGGTCCAGACTGGGGTATGCCGTGTGTCCGGTCACTGACGTGACCCAGGAGCTGTTCTGAACTGTTTGTGATTATTCAGTAGTTGTTCTGGAGGACGAACTAAAACGTGCACATTGCTAAGCTGCCATCTTGGCCCCTCCTGAAGTGATTCTCTTGACCAGCTCCATTGCAGCAAGCGAGTTAAAGTGTTTTTGATGAACTGTTAATGTAAATACAGTCTAGCCTATATGGTTTCATATACTATTATTGCAATTGTAAGGAACAGTTTCGAATGCAGCCTTCTAAACCAGGAATCTTCAAGCCAAGGGAAAAACCTGTTTATAAAAGTATGGAGATCAGGGTTTCTTGACTACTGACTGAAGATTTGCATTTCAATAGGCACATGGATGAGAGAAGATTAGGTTATCTGAGAGACTATCAATATTATTAAAACCAAAAAATGGATTATAAAGGTTTTGTGGAGGGCAGATTCCTTCTCTCAAGGCCTACATTGATAGCAATGTCACTCAGCATAAATACAAAAGATGCAAAAGGCACTGCCTGTAATTTTGGTAAATTTTGTAGCTGTGCTTCAAATGTCTGAGAATCATTTAAAGCAAAATCTATGAAGTCACTATTTTAAAAGCCTGTAGGTAATCCAACCAGCACAAGGACCTTTTCTTTTGATTACTTAGTTTAGAGGAAAACTGTCATTAGTTGTTTCCCGTAATGTGATACCATCAGCTTGATTTTACATTATCTAAATACCTTACCAGTATAACTGTCATATTTATAAGATAATGGAAATCAGTGTTATACTTTAAACATTATTTGACTGTTATTAACTTGTTTTTTTTTTCAAAAATAGTTGCTAGACTAATTCTGCAAGTGAAATCATTGCCCTCCCCCCTCCATCGGACATGACATCCAAGAGTGAAAGTCTCCCTGCCGGCATGGGAGATGAGTTCCAGGGATGAATCCATACCTGGCACTGTGGGATCAACAATGCCATCCTGACCAAAAGGGGGAAAAGAAATGTAACAAATAAGGTATCAGTGGCTGAGAGAGTTCAAGTAGAGTCAAGAGGCTACTCTGGAAGTTGCTCTTACACAAGCTTCAGGTAGACCTTGCTACCTATCATAACCTGCCAAACCCCAACCAGGACCATTCCAGCCAATCCTAAAGAACACCTAGGGCAATATATAAGATTCCATAAGGGTTCCATGCACTAGAGCAACTTTCCAGAAACCTACAACCTCCAGGTGGGTCCCTGGTCCAGATAAGTCCTGAAATCTAGCCATTCTCTCCAGAACATCAGATAGTTCCATCTCCCTACCCCATATTACTGACAGACCTTTCAATATAAAAAATTTAGAATTGCCATAGCCCAAACAACCCTAAAGATAGGGATGGAAAGATCAAGGATAATAGTGGAGTTATACAGAGAAGATAGGATTTAACAAATGAATATGAATGCTGAATCATTAACTTGATATCTCTTCTATCAATTAGAGCAGCTAGAAGTAAAAACCTAAAATTGTGGAATTGTAACTCGTGTCAAACTCTGAAATATGTTCTACAACTAGCTGTGCTTTGAAATTTATAGCTTTTTTGTATATATGTTATTGTTCACAAAAAAAGGAAAAAAGTCAATTGTGATAAAAAAAATATTTAAGCCCTCTAGCCTCCTATATTCTGGAGCAGCTAGAAGAAAAAATATGAGAGAATCATATGGTAGCCCATGATAAACTCCGGGATCTGTCTTATAACTACTCGTTGAAGAGTACTTTGAAAACTATTGCTTTTTCATTTCTTTGCTTTGTATATATGTTATACTATACAATAAAAAAAGTTAAAAAAATAGTTACTAGATATAATGAGCCTAAAGGTGTAATTTCTTTAGGCAAAATAGGAATTGAATCCATACCAAGAATAAACAGATAAGCAAATAAGTAAATAAATGAAGAAGGAAGATCTCTTGCTTATTGTAATAGAAGGCCAAGAGCTGAAGGGATTGCTGGAATTGGAAAGTCATTGTTTTGCAACCATCCTGATAAAGACAGTTTCAGATAAAATCATCAATGGACTCTGTGAGGTGCGATAAAGTGAAGCACAATAAAGTAAGTATGCCTGTATATATATGCAAAAAAAAATCATCAATGGATGTGAAATCTAGAGGGAGTTTTGAGGAAGAGCAGAATATTTGCATGGTCTTAGAGAGTGTCTCCCCCAAGACACTTTACTAGTTGCAAAGAAGAAAAAACAAAGCAGTAATTTTACAGTGGAGAAACCAGGTAACGTTTTTAACACGTGAACAAAATATCACCTATGAGGGACTGACGAACATTGTATTTCTATAGACTTGATACTCTGAGGATACATCACTTATGCAGTATTACAGCCAACAATGCATATTACCAATTAAAATCACAAGGAACCAGCAGACAAACAAAAAAGTGAGAAAGTTCTATTAAAAAAAGCGAAAGGACACTTTTTTGTATGCTTCAAAAATGTCAATGTGATAAGACAGAAAAGCTGTGGAAACTGTTCAGATTATAGGAGGCTAAAAAGACATGAAAATTAAGCATTTGATCATAGACTGGATCCTGTACAGGCAAAATGCTATGAAGGACATTACTAGGTCAATCAACAAAACTAGGATAAAAATTGGATTAAAGAAAGTATTGTAATAATGTCAATTTCTTAAGAAATGCACCCTGCAAAGATGGTTGAATCTGAGTAAAGACTATACAGGTGTTCGCTGCAATATTTTCATATTTGCGACTTATTCTAAGTTTGATATAATTTCCACATAAAAAACTAAAAGAAGAGATTGGCTTTGAGAAACAATTTGATTGAACTAATCGGGCAGGTTCCGAAGCTGCCACAATCCTTGAGACAATGTTATGGAAACATCATGGATCCGAAAGCCTAACCCAATCCCAGCGCCCAGCATTTGTGATCCTTGGAAAGCCACCTAAGCCTCTCCGAGCTTCAGCTGCTCCACCCCGGAGAGCTCTTGGAATGATCAAAGGAAAGAATGAATAACAAAGCCTTTCATGAATTATGATATTGACGCTACACGCCAGTGTGGAAGAGGAAAGGGGTATCAATAAGGAGGACGGAAGCCATAACTGCTCGTCACACCTCTAAAACCGCGTCCGCCGCACTGCCGCTTTCCGCGGGCCACCTCCACGGCGCGCGCACCTACGCCTCTCCAGGTGCAGAGGCTGCCCAGAGCGCGCCCAGAGCGCGCAGCGCGGAGCCCGGCCGCGCGAGGCCCCGCCCACTCCCCTCACCCCCGCCCCCGCGCCGGGGCCGCGCCCTCGCCCTGGCCCCGCCCTGGCCCCGCCCCCTGTCCAAGGGCTTCGCGGGATCGCCCTGGAAACGCATTCTGGGAGGAACTGGCAGCCGCCAATGGGAAGGGAGCGAGTGCCACGAACCAGCCAATAAGGAGGGAGCAGTGCGGGGTTTAAATCCGAGGCGGGGCCCCGCTGCTCCCGGCGTGCTGCGGAGGAACGGCTGTTGCTCTGTGGTGGCACTTGGTCCCCAGGTGGTCCGGGGCTCCCGGGTTCTGCTTCTCCCTCTGAACTGCTCCCTGGTGAAGAAGAAGCCATGGCACTCCGAGTCACCAGGGTGAGTTGCTGCGAGCCGTGAGCAAGCGTGGCCTTCCCCCCGTGCGCCCTCTCGTCCTCCGTCGCCTGCCGGAACTCCCCGACTGGGCAAGGGCCGGGCAGCGATTTGGGGAGGAGGACGGAAGGTCTCGGAGAGAGTGCCCAGGGCGCCTGGTGTGCTGGGGGAGGTGGGGAGCAGTCAGGACGGAGAGAAGGCGAAGAAAGACCTGGAAGGGCCTTGAGAAGTACTGGGGTGGGGGGGGGGGGCTGTAGCGTTGACGGGAAGCCTTTTTTAAAAGGTGGTGGAGGGCCGCCGAGTAAGCTCCCAAGCTCCCTTCCTGGAGAAAAGGTGCCTGCAATCGGAGCTTTTGTTTAGGTTTTCTTTCAAATGTAGATTCACGCTAATTTGAGAGTTGGCCCCAACTCCCCGAAAATCCCTCAGTCGGTGAGTGAAGTTCCGGGAGGGAAGTAACGTGTCACGGCCTTAGAGAAGACCCCGAGACCCAGTTTTCCCCTCCCCGCAATTTCACTCGGATTTCCGCCTCTCTTGTGCCGCACCTTAATTAACCCTCGACTCACCCCGGCCGGGCTTGAGCAGCTCTGAACTGATCTTGCTTCTTGCAGAACACGAAAATTAATACTGAGAATAAGACGAAGATCAGTATGGCGGGCGCAAAGCGAGTACCTTTGGCCTCTGCTGCAGCTTCCAAGACAGGGCTGAGGCCAAGAACAGCTCTTGGAGACATTGGTAACAAAGTCAGTGAACAGCCACAGGCCAAAATGGCCTTGAAAAAGGTAACTTAGCTTCCTGGCCTAATTTCTCCGTATAAACCCACCTCGCAACTGTGGCTCTTGATGGTGGAATATTCCATTCCTTTCCTTTCATCTACAGGAAGCAAAAGCTTCAGCTATTGGGAAAGTTATGGCTAAAAAACTACCCAGACCTCTGGAAAAAGCAGCTTTGCCTGTGCCGGAGCCAGAGCCAGAACACGAACCAGAACCGGAACCCATTAAAGAAGAAAAATTTTTGCCTGAGCCTATTTTGGTAAACGCATTGTTACCTACTTTAGTGTCCTTTCCCCTCATTTGACTAATGCATGGGATAACATTTGAATACTAATAGAACATTTTAGTTCATACCCTGAGACAGGCTCTATTAAGTACTTTTCATGCATTAACTTGCCTAATCTTCGCATATACTCTCTCAGGTAGCTGTTATTACTTCTACTTTTTAGATAATGACTTAGAAAGGTTATAAGTATCTTTTCCAGAGTCATAAAGCTAATAAGTAGCACGTTCAGGACTCAAACCTAAGCTGTCTGGCTTTAGAACTAGTGCTTCTAAGTGCTCTCCAATACTGCCCACCTTTGTTAATGGTATTAAGTAGTAGCTGCCTGGAGCAAAGATTTTGCTGACCAAGTTCAAACCATTCATGTCTCAAATTTCTTGACTGAAATACAGAATAGTCTCTTAAATCTTTTTTTGGTCACCTAGTTTCCTTAGGTATCCTGTGTTAGTGTAACATTAATTAGATCACTTCATGATAATACCAGAATTAAATAGGTTTGTATCTTCTGTTCAGGTGTGCCTCTGAAAAGTTGTTTAGGGTTGACTTTTCCAGCAATTCTATGTAAATCCTATAATAAGAGAACTTGCTAAGAAAAAGAATTTTAACTCAGATTTTTTACCCAAGAAAAATGACAGGCTTGGTAATTCCCTTGAGAAGAATGTACTGCTCCAGTTTTAGGAGCCTTAAAGGTGGGAATTTTCTTTTTTAATGTGTTCATTGGATAATTAGCCTGTAACATTGGAATGTATGAAGGTATGAGGTAGAAAGATAATGTAGCTAGCTCTTCAGAAGGAGGCAAGAAGATGAATTAACAAGCTAGGCTTAAAAACCAGGACTTTTTATTAAATATCAGATACATAAATATATCTACTCCTCTGAAAGGAGGACAAGCCATCCAGAAAATGGGGCATTCTACAGATATTGTAATGAAATGTATTCCAAGGCTCTAATTTTTAAAACTTAGGTTGGGAAAATAATCTATTATCATCTAGTTATTCAGCCTAGATGTTGATATCTAAGGGTAAGAGATTTGAAGCCTCTCTGCTTTAGTATTGATCTTCGGAACATAGCATATCAAACATGTAGCTGACAGTCATTAATATGGACATACCAAACTACCTAAGGTTTCCTTGAAAGCACTGTACTGATTCCTGCCTTTACTTTCTTACTAAGAATGCTTTCTCCCACCTTCTCTCATCTACTTGGTAACCTTTTCATCCCTCAAAACAAAACTCAAGCATTAACCTGTAGAGCTATCTCTAATTTCACCTACTGCTACCCATGTTTCTAGAATCAATCTCTCATTGATTTATTCTTCTAAATTCTAAGCTTAAGGATTTCAAGAATTCAGTGCCTTAGAAGACAACTTGCAAAACATGCTCAAATATTTGAATAATGTCGGGAAGAGAGCATAAAGGAAATGATTAATCACCGTGAGAAGAAGCCCATATTTTGAAGGGGAAAAAAGTATACATCTAAAGACTGGCTTCTCATTAGTTCAGGTCTAAGACTGCCTTGTCAGTCACTTAGATTCTTCACAGATGGCACTAATAAACAGATACTACTTTTCTTTAAAGGAAGGTCTAGAATATGAAAGTATTTGCTCCTGCTACATTTTACCTTTTAGCACTGAGGTTCTGCTGACTTCAAATTGGCTCAGTTTAAGCTGGCATTTCACTTTTGATATTAATTACTTATTAAAGAGAAATTGAATAAATCTGAAAAGACAATAGTTTTTCCTTAAGGAAGTGAGTTGGATGTCTATTCGGCAGATTTTCTTGAGTTAAATACCAACAATCTGACCTTCATTCCCAAGTTAAACTGTATGCTCCTATTTACTATTGTTTAAAGAGGTCTCTCTGTTTCAAGGTGGATACTCCCTCTCCAAGCCCAATGGAAACATCTGGATGTGCCCCTGCAGAAGAATATCTGTGTCAGGCTTTCTCTGATGTAATTCTTGCAGTAAGTGATGTGGATGCAGAAGATGGAGCAGATCCAAACCTTTGTAGTGAATATGTGAAAGACATCTATTCTTATCTGAGACAACTTGAGGTCAGTACCATCATTAGTCTGTTTTTTCTAAACTGCATGTATCTTTATTCCATTAACCTTTAAGTAATTCACGCAGGGTATGGGCAGGATTTCTTAAGAGAGTACAACCTTCAAATTCTCCTTTGAATACCAAAAATAAAAAGTCAGTAAAGAAACCAATGAAGTCTTTATATGAGGCTTGAAACAGGAATAGTTCATTTTGAGAGTGGATTTCTACCATGGCTTCTTCTCATGATACCATGTCACTGGAAAGTCCAGATTGAACAATATCTATCATGGCTGGGAGAAGAGAGGTCCCAAACAAACTCTCTAGGCATAAGAGGGATAGCAGGCAGGAACAGAAAGTAGACAGGGATGGAGAAGATACCGAAAAACTGTAGCTACCTCTCAACACAAGCCATGTGCCAATGTGATTGTCCTTATACACTTAAAAACAAGGAATAAAGTTTTTGGTTTTCTTATATTTCGTTCCACTTCTGAAACTTCTATTAGTGTGACATTTGTCCTTTTCCTTAAAAAAAAACATTCTGTATGCTAGCACCGTAACTCACACAGTTTAAAGACTTACCTGGTTATTTTATTTAACACTTTTTATTATGAAATATGTATACAAAAGGTCAAAAAAATTTAAAAAAGTAATAATTTTCAGAGTACATTTTAACAGGTAGTTACAGAACACATTTCAAAGTTTGGTATGGGTTACCATTCCACAACTTCAGATTTTACTATCTAGCTGCTCCAAAACACGAGAGGCCAAAAGAAACATCCATATAGTGATTCAGCAGCCATACTTGTCGTTAAATGCTATCTTTTCTGTTACAATCCCTCTTTCTCTTTTGATGCTACTACTAATCTATAGGGGTCTTTGGGCTGTTTTCATTTTAGTTTTTTTCATGTTGAAAAGGACTATCAACAATATAGGATAGGGGGATGGAATTAGTTGTTATTCTTGGAGAGGCTGGCTTACCTGGTTATTTTTAATGCATTGTTTCTGTGCCATCATTTACACCTTTGGTCTCTTGCCTGGTCCTTTTGAGCAGCTCCTTTTTCTACAGGATTGTTCTGCAAGAAGAAACTTCATTGCTAGGACTAGCCTTCCTGCTTTGGGTTTCTTTTCTTCCTTGTATTTAGCAATTATAAAAACTTGTGTTCTAACTTTGGGGAAGTAGGTTTAGCAGACGTCTATGCTGATCTTTGATGTATCCTTCCCCGTGGTGCTATGTTTCTACCCTGGAGCTAGAAGTGTTGTAGCTGATGTAAGAGTTGGTAGCAACTCTACTTCATCAAGCTACTTCTGCTTCATAAAGCTTAGTTCTAAGTTAAGAGTCTTAAGTGAAAAGATCTGAAATTATGGTATGGTATGTTTATTTAGGAGAATATAAGTGCAAGGTGTGGGCCAGCACTGTGGTGGTGGATTGAACACAAGTAAGATCTGACTGTGAAAAACCTGCCACACTGTCCTGTATAATATTTGCTTGCTTGCTTCCTCAGTGATGGAGCTGTTTGGATCAAATCAAAATCTAGTTTAAAACTATTTTATAGATTCTCAATGCCCCAAGGTATTCTTTGTTAACTCATATTTCTAGACAGAAATTTCACCTGGAGCTTGGCTTCAAGGATAATCAGTGTTTCTTTTGCAGGAAGAGCAAACAGTCAGACCAAAATACCTGTTGGGTCGGGAAGTCACTGGAAACATGAGAGCCATCCTAATTGACTGGCTAGTACAGGTTCAAATGAAATTCAGATTGCTGCAGGAGACCATGTATATGACTGTTGCCATCATTGATCGGTTCATGCAGGTAAACATAATTCAGTAATTTGAGGTTTTCCCTTCCAGAATCCTAGATGAGTCATAAGAAAATGACTTTTTCAGCTATTAATACTAATGAGAATGGTATCACTTCTAGAAATTTGCAATCTGAGTGCTCTGACTGAAAGAAAAATGTTTCCCTTGGCTTGATAAACAAAATTTTATTTTTGCCCCTATACATATCCTTTGTCACAGCAAATCATAGCAGTAAGGCTGATTATTAGAGGAAAGAGTAAAATATTTCTTGGGAAAAGGGGTGTCATTAGTTGAGATTTGCTATTGGAGTCTTCCCCACCCCTCCTTCATAGTTACATGTAAGATGTTTCCAAACATTTACTCATCCAGTTAAAATTCCAATTGCAGAATAATTGTGTGCCCAAGAAGATGTTACAGCTTGTTGGTGTCACTGCCATGTTTATTGCAAGCAAGTATGAAGAAATGTATCCTCCAGAAATTGGCGACTTCGCCTTTGTGACTGACCATACTTACACTAAGCACCAGATCAGACAGATGGAAATGAAGATTCTAAAAGCATTAAACTTTGGTCTGGGTCGCCCTCTGCCCCTGCACTTCCTTCGGAGAGCATCTAAGATTGGAGAGGTAAACATGTCTCCTGAGAGAACTTTGGTAGGATCCATTAAGGAATAGCGCTGCTATCCAAGTAGGTCTAATTCAGCCGACCTATATTGTATTCCTAACTACATGGGGAAAAGAGAAAGATAGTCATTGATACCATAAATATCATCCAGGCTGCATATTAATGGTGTTAAGGCCTTCCATGGGCAATTACATTTAAGAGTTTGTAGAGAAAAATATTTGTAGTTACAGATGCAGGCGTAAAATGGGTTATTGTCAATGCCACGGAAATAAAACTGAAAGAAACTCAATAACCTGTGGGTTTTCTTCCAGGTTGATGTTGAGCAACATACTTTGGCCAAATACCTGATGGAACTGACTATGTTGGACTATGATATGGTGCACTTTCCTCCTTCTCAGATTGCAGCAGGAGCTTTTTGTTTAGCACTGAAAATTCTTGATAGTGGTGAATGGGTAAGCTCTAGCCCACAGGCGTACAACCTAGATTACCTCAAGCTTTTAAATTATGAATATGGTATTTACCTGTTCATAGGATTTATTTCATTAAAGTGCAGTTCAAATGGTCCCTAAATATAGACTTTACCGAAGGAATGTATAATAATGGTATCTTGTTTGTAACATCTTCATAGAATACTTCCATTTCATTACCCAAATTTCATCTTTCATACCTTTTTAAGGAAGGCAGGACAGCTGTTAAGCCCATCTTATAATTCTTTAATGACTTATTAGAAGTTCAACAAATATTAATTCAAATATTTCTCCTATATGCCAGTTACTACACTAGTCCCTGGGAATAGTCTGCCTCAGGGAACTTGGAGTGCACCTTTGGGTTGAACAAGTCAGCAATTAATTTCGGTAGTGTAATTAGGATTGAGCATATTAGCATATAATAGTTAAGCACAGATTTCAACAGAAGCATGAAAGAGTACCTGGAGAAGGAGGGGTCTTAAATTTCTATTATACAGCATCAACCCCACAGTTTATTAAAATCTAGAAAGTATTTTATGAAGACCACTTTTGATAATCTTTTTTTTAATTATGATCGTTCCATTCTACATACATAATCAGTAATTTGTAATATCACATAATTGCATATTCATCATCATGATCATTTCTTAGAACATTTGCATCAATTCAGAAAAAGAGTAAAAAGACAACAGAATAAAAATTCATACATACCATATGCCTTACCCCTCCCTTTCATTGATCACTAGCATTTCAATCTAAATTTATTTTAACATTTGTTCCCCCTATTATTTATTTTTACTCCATTTGTTTTACTCGTCTGTTGATAAGGTAGATAAACGGAGCATCAGACGCGAGGTTTTCACAATCACACAGTCACATTGTGAAAGCTATGATAATTATTTTTGACACTAGTATTTGTCATCCTAGACACCAACTCTACAGCATTACCTGTCATACACTGAAGAAGCCCTTCTTCCTGTTATGCAGCACCTGGCTAAGAATATACTCATGGTGAATCGTGGGCTTACTAAGCACATGGTAAGTCGATCAGTGGCACTGTAAGATGTTTTTAATTAAGAACTGATGCCCAGAAATGCATAGCTGGTTTTAAGGTGTTGATATTTTAATAGCTGTATTATTGGATCTTGTGATGTTTTTGTTTTCCTTCATTAATTACCATGCTTTTCTCTTTTCAGACTATCAAGAACAAGTATGCCACATCTAAACATGCTAAGATCAGCACTCTAGCACAGCTGAATTCTTCACTAGTTCAAGATCTAGCCAAGGCTGTGACAAAAGTGTAACTTATTAATTTGAGTTGGTATACTTTAATATTTGGAAATAAAATTGGCACTATGTGCTGTCTGTACATATGATATGTTACATTTACTTCTAATAAAGTATATGGCCCTTTTAACTTTTTATACCGTAACTCATTTGAATATGATTCCTTCCTACTCTAGGGTAACCTAAAAGTTGTTTTAAAAGTATTGTAGGGATTATAAAAAAATAAGCTGCTTTCTGTTTACCTGGAGACTCAGCTAATGTATAGAATTCTTGCCTATGTATTTTGTTTTTTGTTTTATGTACCTGGCTTTTACTTTATTATTGTGGACTTAAGGCATTTAAAACTTTCACCTCCATAGGATATACTGCGTGTGATTAAGCCAAGTCATCTTAGGGAATCTGCTGCTTAGTTCTTCAAAGTAAAAGTCTAATCTCACCCCTAGTTCCACTGTTTCCTATTTCTTCTGGTTGTTGCTGCCTTAATCCTAAAATAATATAATTTACTGCTATTTCTCGAGTTACTGGCTTGAGCTAGAGTCAGTGTTTTCACTTTGAAAACTAAGATCTCTAATTTATATTTAAAACCCAGTTTTCATTTTGTTTTTAATGGGTTAAAATAAAACTGTTCAAAAAATACAAAGGTATCTAAAGATATTCCTGTTTCTCAATACTTTGAACCTGAAGGATGTAGATTTCTGATATATCCTTCCCTATGTGATATAAACATAGACATGCACATTGTTTGGGGGGATTTTAAAAAATGGGATTGTAATATATACATGGCTTTTCCCTTTAATATGTATAGGACTACCTGTATTTGGACATTAGTATTCCATTGTATAGATATACTATAATATATTTAACCATTCCCCTGTTGTCATTCAGATTACTTTTTTCTTTGCCCCTATATACTTTGGTGTTTGAATATTGCACATCATGCTTTTCTTACATTTACTAGATGACCAAAAAAAGTATGTGCATTTTAAATTCTGACAGGTACTGCCAAACAAGTTCACCACAACATCATCAGCAATATGCAAAGTGCCTTTTCCCTGCATCCTTGCCAGCCATGGAGGTAATCAATCTCTTACCTCTTCAATTTCTGTGAATCTTACTGGCAAAAAATACTCGATCTCATTGTTTGCTGTTTTAATTTATATTTCTGTTGGCTAGTTTAATAAATATTTGTCAACTATTTGCATTTCCATAACTGTGAATTGCCTAACCAACCCTTTTGTTGATTTTTTTGTTTGGTTTTTAATGTTAATGTGTAAGGCTTTCACATTATGTCTTTTGACTGTTTATGTGATCTTTTTCCATGCACAAATTTTACGTTTCCATGGTATCGTATCTGTTTTTAATATAATTGCTGTTAGATTTTCAAATTTAAGGACAGCTCCATTCCAAAACCATAAATATTTTCTAAACTTCTACCTTTTCTCAGGTCTGTGATCCCCAGTAAACTGTATTTGATGTGAGAGATAGGATTCTTCTTTCCGGATGGACAGATACCTATTTATGTCAGTACCATATGATCTAAAACCATCCTTTTCAAACTGAATGAAACATCTTGAATACCCATCTATGGTTCCTTTAGTCTTTTTGTGTTTTCCTGTGATCAGCATGCATTTCACACTAAATTTCATAAGATGAAGCTCCCCACAATTCTTTTAAAATTTGGGAGCAATTTCCATAACTTTAAAATCAGTATGTCCAGTACCAGAAAGCTCTATGAGATTTTTACTAGAACAAAATTATGATTATGTACTATCATGGGATAAACTGTCATTGTCATTCTATCCAGAAAAATTTTCTCAATCAAGCCTTGTTGCATTCCTTCAAAGCAATTACAGAATTTAATTATATAATTGCTGCATTTTTCTTATCAAATTTATTGTAAAGCTTATATGTCACTATTGTGAATGAGTATAGTTCCCACTTCTATTTTTATTGCTAGTTGTGTGTTTATTTCTTATCCAATATTTACCAATTTTCTTATTTCAGTAGTTACTAATGTGGAGAGTTTGCTAAGTCCTTTGATTAAAAAAAATCCTATCTTTTTAAATATGCTACTTAATTGTATTAGAACCTGCAAAATAATATAAACTATGATAGTTTTTGATTGATAGGACATTGCTTTGATATTTTTACCATTTAGTATTTTGCTGGTAGACTAAGTGGTCTTTATTTCAGCTTCTTATTTCAATATATTTGGACATAATTTCAGCATTGTATATCATTTGGATTTTTCTCTTAATTTGATATAATATTCCACATTAGAGATTTCCTAAAGTGAAATATGTGGTATATATTCCTGGAATGAACTCTGGCTCAGGTATATAGATTTAAGCTTATAATGTTCATTTAGAAATTTTTGCATCTCATATGGGAAATCAGCCATTTTGCTAATGGTTTTTGGCTTTTGTTTTTACTAGCTTTAAAGTAGATATGGAGAAGTTTTAATCTTTTTCAAGTCTTAAATAGTTTGAATAATTTACTCAATGAAACCTAGCTGAATTGAACTGCAAAATAATTTGGCCTGTAGTTTTTTTTAAATGGCACATGTTCCACAACTATGGTTTAGTTACTTGGTCTTTTAGGGATTTCCCCCCCTTTATTAAGCAGAAAATAACCCATTGTAGATTTTTTAAAAATTACAGCTGCAGAGGTGCATGATACAATTAATTTCATCTGTGTGTATGACTATATATTTTTTCTTATTTCCTAATGTTGAATTTTTTCTAATAAGGCCTATTCAGGAATTTTGTATTGGTCTTTGTGAATAATGCTGCTATAAACATTGGTGTGCAAATGTCTATTTCTGCTACTGCTTTCAGCTCTTCTGGGTATATACCGAGTAGTGGTATTGCCAAGTCATAGGGCAATTCTCTATTTGGTTTCCTAAGGAACTGCCAGACTGTCTTCCACAGCAGCTATACCATTATTCGTTCCAACCAGCAGTACATATGTGCCCCACTTTCTCCACATCCTCTCCAACATTTGTAGTTTCCTGTTTGTTTAATAACAGCCATTCTTTTTTTTTTTCAGCAATCCCACTTGTATGAATTTTATTTAACAGCATGTAGAAACACATGTAGAAATTTCATTGTACAAATACACACACACAATATGATTGAACAAGGCTGTGTCAATATTACAATGAAATATTTCACATTATATCCAAGTAGTTTTTGAATATTGTGGATATACACACATTTAAATTTTTAAAGTATCAAAAACATATTCTACATAGCTATATACAACGTTAAAATATTTACAGACACCTTTTCTGTACTTGAACTTTCCTCTAGCATTACTTCTATGGAACCAATACATGGAAAAAACATTTTAATTGACATGGACACAATAACCTCTTCCTAAACCCAATTCATAAAAAGCAGCAGTAGTAGTCACTTTCTGGTAACCCCAAAGTCCAGAATCCAGAAATTAACATTTTTATTCAAAAAAACAGGCAGCACTGAGGATGTTTAGGATGCAGCACATTAATCATCAGGATGCAAGTCAATTTAGCTATGGACTCTCAGTCATTTGTTGTTTATTAAAACATTGCCCTTCCAGAGTAGGTTGGGAGGAGAGTGCCAAGATGGTGGCTTAGTGAGTGTGGGATTTAGTTCATCCTCCAGAACAGCTACTAAATAGCAAGGAACAGAACAGAACAACTCCTAGGGCCACGTCAGTGACCGGACATACAACATACCCCAGTCTGCACCAGCTGTAAGCACCCCCAGAACCATGAGTTCCCCAAGCTGCTGCGGCCGGCACCCCTCCTCCACAGGCTATCTTCCAGAGGGGAAAGGAAAGGGACTTTACCAGAAGCAGGGGCTGAGTGCAATTAAGCTTCAATTGTGGAATTAATTTACAAAATCTGACTACTAAAAATAGGCCCCCAGCTCAGCTGGTCAAAGAAGAGGTTGCTGATTTTTGCCCCAGCGCCAAGGGGGCAGTCTTGACGGAAAAAGAAAAAAGACAGGTTTTTTGTATCGGATAGCACATAATACTTGAAAGGGTCTGGGCTCTGAAGGAAAGGAGGGGGCACATAGGATCTGGAGGTACACAAAGCAACATACCAACTTATGCTTTTGATTGGAAAACCTGAGGAACGGTGGTCCCGCTCTGAGAAGGATTTTTCTCCTTTTTTGTGTGTGTGTGGCTGGGTTTCTACAAAGGCTGGACTGCCTTTGGATACAGTGGCAGGGCTTCTCAGGTTGCAACTGCCCCAGGCATAGGCAGAAACAAGCTTGTCGGAGAGCTTGTCTGGAGCCTGTGCCTTCCCCAGGAGAGGGGTGGGGCCCAGCTCAGGTGGATTCCCTACGTCAAGGAATTCATTCCCCAGGGTTTGGAAATTTGAAGCTATTAAAGCCAGCCTGCAACCTCCTCTGTCTCCACCACACCCCCAGCAGGGAGAGTCTGCTGAAGTTAAAGGTATCACATCACCTTATGCTGGTGGGACCTGCAGACAGAAAATCACCACATACTGGGCAGGATAGGAAAAACACGGAGTCCAGAGGTTTCACAGAAAAATCTTTCAACCTGCTGTGGGTCTCACCCTCAGGGAAAACTGATGCAGGTGACTCTTTCCTCCTGACAGGAGGCCAGTTTGGTCTGGGAAAATCTGGCTGGGGTCTATAATACCTAAGTAGACCCTCCTAAGGGTAGGGGGAAAAAGACACCATACAGGCAGGGCAAGAAACAAGAAAACAAGAACTGAAAAATTCTCTGTTAAACAAAACTAAGCCATTGGTCCAGAATAAACTAAACTGAATATCAAAGAACAGATAGACAACAAAGTCATCTAGCAAGAAAATCCTAGGTAAAAGAAGGGAAAACAATCTCCAGAATAAACTAATTAAGGTAATTAAATGCCTAGACTCCAGCAAAAAATAACAAATCACCCTAGGAAAATTGAAGATATGGCCCAGTCAAAGGAACAAACCAATAATTCAGATGAGATACAGGAGTTGAAACAATTAATTCATAAAGTTTGAACAGACATGGAAAACCTCATCAAAAATCAAATAGATGAATTGAGGGAGGATATAAACAAGGCAAGCAATGAACAAAAAGAAGAAATTGAAAGTTTGAAAAAACAAATCACAGAACTTATGGGAATGAAAGGCACAGTAGAAGAGATATAAAAAACAATGGAAACCTACAATGTCAGATTTCAAGAGGCAGAAGATAGAATTAGTGAACTGGAGGATGGAACATCTGAAATCTGACAAGCAAAAGAAAATATAGGGAAAATAATGGAAAAATATGAGCAGGGACACAAGGAATTGAATGACAACATGAAGCTCATGAATGTATGTGTTGTGGGTGTCCCAGAAGGAGAAGAGAAGGGAAAAGGAAAAGGAGGAGAAAAACTAATGGAGGAAATTATCACTGAAAATTTCCCAATACTTATGAAAGACTTAAAATTACAGATCCAAGAGGTGCAGCATTCCCCAAAGAGAATAGATCCAAATAGACGTACTCCAAAACACTTACTAATCAATGTCAGAGGTCAAAGAGAACGAATCTTGAAAGCAGCAAGAGAAAAGCAATCCATCACATACAAGGTAAGCCCAATAAGACTGTGCATAGATTTCTCAGCAGAAACCATGGAGGTGAGAAGACAGTGGGATGATATATTTAAATCACTAAAAGAGAAAAACTGCCAACCAATAATTCTATATCCAGCAAAATTGTGCTTCAAAAATGAGGGAGAAATTAAAACATATGCAGACAAAAAATCAGTGAGAGAATTTGTGACCAAGAATTAACTAAAGGGAGCACTAGAGGCAGATATGAAAAGACAGGAGATAGAGGTGTGGAAAAGAGTGTAGAAATGTAGACTATCAGCAAAGGTAAAAAGAAGAAAAGTTAGATATGACATATAAAATCCAAAAGGCAAAATGGTAAAGTAAATACTACCCATACAGTAACATAGGGTAAGATATTGGGTAATTGGAGCTGAAGGGATACGGATTGTGCAAGGGGACTGATTGTAAAAGCACAATACTACCTAACTGTAATACAATTATGTTAAAACACTGAATGAAGCTGAATGTGAGAATGATAAAGGGAGGAGGGCTGGGGGGCACAAATGAAATCAGAAATGAAATCAGATGATAAAGACTGAGATGGTATAATCTAGGAATGCCTAGAGTGTATAATGATAGTGACTAAATGTACAAATTTAAAAATGTTTTTGCATGAGGAAGAACATAGAATATCATTACTGTAGAGTGTTGAAAATAGATAGTAATTAATACTTTAAAATTTTAACTTATGTGTGAGACTAAAGCAAAAAAATGTTTATTTGGTATAAAATTTATATTTTCACTAGTGTATTTCTTAATAAAACTTATGTACACAGCTTAATTGAACACCATGAGTACCTGGAACCTTGAGCAGGGCATGAGATTTTGTTGGTTTGTCCAGAATGATGCTCCAATAAATCCCAGAGTGATTTGAACAGTAAATAAAAAAAGTATTTGCGGGTGGGCCACAGTGGCTCAGCAGGTAAGAATGCTTGCCTGCCAAGCCCGAGGACCCAGGTTCGATTCCCGGTGCCTACCCATGTAAAAAAAGTTTAATAAATAAATAAATAAAGTATTTGCTAAGTCCCCTTGGGGGGATGGTGAGAAAGGGGGAAAATTCAACTTCCCCAAGTTCAATTCTTGATATTCTCCCAAGCAGTGGGGACAACCAAAGCAATAGGCTGAGCCCCCAATTTTGGGGTTTTTCATTGAAACTTAGTCCCACAAAGGATAGATCAAGCCTACTTAAAATTAGGCCTAAGTGTCACCCCCCCAAGAGAGCCTCTTCTCTTGCTCAAATGTGACCTATCTCTCCAGCCAACACAACAAGCAAACTCACCACCCTCCCCCGTCTACATGGGACATGACTCCCAGGGGTGTGGACCTTCCTGGCAACATGGGACAGAAATCATAAAATGAGCTGAGACTCAGCATCAAGGGATGCTTCTCAACCAAAAGGGGGAAGAGTGAAATGAGACAAAATAAAGTGTCAGTAGCTGAGAGTTCCAAACAATCGAGAGGTTATCCTGGAGGTTATTCTTACACATTAAATAGATATCACCTTGTTAAGTCAAGATATAATGGAGAGGCTGGAGGGAACTGCCTGAAAATGTAGAGCTGTGTTCCAGTAGCCATGTTTCTTGAAGATGATTATATAATGATATAACTTTCACAATGTGACTGTGTGATTGTGAAAACTTTGTGTTTGATGCTCTTTTAGTCTACCTTATCAACAGACAAGTAAAACAAATGAAATAATAATAAATAATAGGGGGAATAAATGTTAAAATAAATTTAGATTGAAATGCTAGTGATCAATGAAAGGGAGGAGTAAGGGGTATGGTGTGTATGAATTTTTTTCTGTTGTCTTTTTATTTCTTTTTCTGAATTGATGCAGATGTTCTACAATATGATCATGATGATGAATATGCAACTATGTGATGATATGACGAATTACTGATTATATATGTAGAATGGAATTATCATGATAAAAAAATAAAAATTAAAAAATAAAAACATTGCCCTTCCAAAAAAAGAGATGTTGGTGTGCTCAAAGCAGATTGCTTCTCCAGTTAGAATTGATCTTTTCATTAACTTCTTGTACTTCTTCACACATTCTGGGCACCACATATTGTCTTCTACGTCTGCAGATGCAAAAACTAGGCTGGTAACAGAGAGATCACCCTCTTGAGAGTGTCGGGTACCCAGGCCTGCCCTGCATGGAACTGTAGGTGAACCAAACCCTTTGTGTTTAATAACAGCCATTCGTATAGGTGCAAGGGAGTATCTCACTGTAGTCTTGATCTGCACTTTCCCTATAGCTAATGTGAATGAGCAACTCTTCATGTGTATTTTAGCTCTCTATTTGCTCTTCAGAGAAATGTCTATTCATATCCTTAGCCCATTTTATAATTGGGTGTTTGTTCTTTTGTTGTTGAGTTGTATGATTTCTCTATGTATACAGGATATCAAACCTTTATCCTATGTGTGATTTCCAATTTTTTTCCATTAAGTTGACTGCCTGTTTACTTTTTTGACAAAGTCTTTTCAGGCACAAAAGCATTTGATGTTGAGGTGTTCCCATTTATCCTTTTTTTTTCTTTCTTTCATTGCTTGTGCTTTGGGTGTAAAGTTTAGAAAGCTACCTACTATTACTAGGTCTTGAAGATGGTTCCCTATATTTTCTCCTAAGAATTTTATGGTACTGGTTCTTATATTTAGGTCTCTGATTCACCCTGTGTTAATTTTTATATAGGATGTAAGGTAAGGGTCTCTTTCATTCTTCTAGCTATTGATAACACGTTCTCCCATGCCCATTTATTGAAAAGGTTGTTTTGTCCCTGTTCAATGCATTTGGGGGCCTTGTCAAAGATCAGTTGGTAGATTTGGTGGTTTATTTCCATGCTCTTGATTAGATTCCATTGGTCAATATTTCTGTCACTTTGCCAGTATCATGCTGTTTTGAGCACTGTCGCTTTATAATAAGCTTTGAAATCAGGAAGTGTTAATCCTCCCACTTTGTTCTTTCTTAGGATATTTTTAGCTAGTCAAGGTCTCTTTCCCTTCCAAATGAATTTGGTAACTATCTTTTACAAGTCTTCAAATTAGGTTGTTGGAATTTTAATTGGTATTGTGTTGAATTTGTGGATCAATTTGGGTAGAATTGACTTCTTAACTACATTTAACCTTCCTACCTGTGAGCAGAGAATGTTTTTCCGCCTATTTAGATCTTTGATTTCTTTTAGCAATGTTACTTAGTTTTCTATGTACAGGTTCTTTACACCTCTAGTTAAGCTTATTCCTAGATCCTTTTTTTTTTTTTGGCATGGGCAGGCTCTGGGAATCAAACCCGAGTCTCTGGCATGGCAGGCAAAAATGCTGTCATTGAGCCACCGTTGCACTGCCCACTTAATTCTTTTAGTTACTTTTTTTTTTATTAATTAATGGAAAAAAAGAAATTAACCCAACATTTAGAAATCATACCATTCTACATATGCAATCAGTAATTCTTAACATCATCACATAGTTGCATGATCATCATTTCTTAGTACATTTGCATCGGTTTAGAAGAACTAGCAACACAACAGAAAAAGATATAGAATGTTAATATAGAGAAAAGAAATAAAAGTAATAGTAATAGTAAAAAAAAAAACCTATAGCTCAGATGCAGCTTCATTCAGTGTTTTAACATGATTACTTTACAATTAGGTATTATTGTGCTGTCCATTTTTGAGTTTTTGTATCTAGTCCTGTTGCACAGTCTGTATCCCTTCAGCTCCAATTACCCATTATCTTACCCTGTTTCTAACTCCTGCTGGACTCTGTTACCAATGACATATTCCAAGTTTATTCTAGAATGTCCGTTCACATCAGTGGGACCATCCAGTGTTTTTCCTTTACTTTTTGACTGGATTCATTCAGCATAATGTTCTCTAGGTCCATCCATGTTATTACATGCTTCATAAGTTTATCCTGTCTTAAAGCTGCATAATATTCCATCGTATGTATATACCACAGTTTGTTTAGCCACTCGTCTGTTGATGGACATTTTGGCTGTTTCCATCTCTTTGCAATTGTAAATAACGCTGCTATAAACATTGGTGTGCAAATGTCCGTTTGTGTCTTTGCCCTTAAGTCCTTTGAGTAGATACCCAGCAATGGTATTGCTGGGTCGTATGGCAATTCTATATTCAGCTTTTTGAGGAACCGCCAAACTGCCTTCCACAGTGGTTGCACCATTTGACATTCCCACCAACAGTGGATAAGTGTGCCTCTTTCTCCGCATCCTCTCCAGCACTTGTCATTTTCTGTTTTGTTGATAATGGCCATTCTGGTGGGTGTGAGATGATATCTCATTGTGGTTTTGATTTGCATTTCTCTAATGGCCAGGGACATTGAGCATCTCTTCATGTGCCTTTTGGCCATTTGTATTTCCTCTTCTGGTAGGTATCTGTTCAAGTCTTTTTCCCATTTTGTAATTGGGTTGGCTGTCTTTTTGTTGTTGAGTTGAACAATCTCTTTATAACTTCTGGATACTAGACCTTTATCTGATATGTCATTTCCAAATATTGTCTCCCATTGTGTAGACTGTCTTTCTACTTTCTTGATGAAGTTCTTTGATGCACAAAAGTGTTTAATTTTGAGGAGCTCCCATTTATTTATTTCCTTCTTCAGTGCTCTTGCTTTAGGTTTAAGGTCCATAAAACCGCCTCCAATTGTAAGTTTCGTAAGATATTTCCTTACATTTTCCTCTAACTGTTTTATGGTCTTAGACCTAATGTTTAGATCTTTCATCCATTTTGAGTTAACTTTTGTATAGGGTGTGAGATTGTGGAGAGCCGCCTCCCGGGTCAGGCCTAGTGGACACGCTGCAGCCTGCTCTAGAGTTCCCCCCGCCCATCGAGTGAGCCAAGATGGCGCCCACATCCTGCTTCCGCATATGACGCACACACCCGCCAACCGCATCTACCAATCACCCCTGTATACGTGGTGTTAGCCTATTGGATTTTGATTATGCATATAAGGCGTTACCCGGACGGGGTAAGCGGAGACGACCCGCAGGGAGCCGTACCTGACGGCCGCATAGAGGTTGCTCCCCCGTGGGGTACTTTGCCCCGCGTGAAAGCTGTAACAGAGAATGCAAGCTTAACTCCAGTAAAGGTCTGTGCTCACAACCGTTGCGTGCCTCGAACCCGTGTTTGTCACTCGAGTCGTTTTGCCTGCGTCTGTCTCTTTCTCCCCTCCTGTTCCCTTCGCCGGCCGGGGATCAGAAGCCGAACGAGACGGCTGCGGACATGAGATATGGGTCTTCTTTCATTCTTTTGCATGTGGATATCCAGTTCTCTAGGCACCATTTATTGAAGAGACTGTTCTGTCCCAGGTGAGTTGGCTTGACTGCCTTATCAAAGATCAAATGTCCATAGATGAGAGGGTCTATATCTGAGCACTCTATTCGATTCCATTGGTCAATATATCTATCTTTATGCCAATACCATGCTGTTTTGACCACTGTGGCTTCATAATATGCCTTAAGGTCTGGCAGCACGAGACCTCCAGCTTCGTTTTTTTTCCTCAAGATGTTTTTAGCAATTCGGGGCACCCTGCCCTTCCAGATAAATTTGCTTATTGGTTTTTCTATTTCTGAAAAATAAGTTGTTGGGATTTTGATTGGTATTGCATTGAATCTGTAAATCAATTTAGGTAGGATTGACATCTTAACTCTATTTAGTCTTCCAATCCATGAACACGGTATGCCCTTCCATCTATTTAAGTCTTCTGTGATTTCTTTTAACAGTTTTTTGTAGTTTTCTTTATATAGGCTTTTTGTTTCTTTAGTTAAATTTATTCCTAGGTATTTTATTCTTTTAGTTGCAATTGTAAATGGGATTCTTTTCTTGATTTCTCCCTCAGCTTGTTCAGTACTAGTGTATAGAAATGCTACAGATTTTTGAATGTTGATCTTGTAATCTGCTACTTTGCTGTACTCATGTATTAGCTCTAGTAGTTTTGTTATGGATTTTTCCGGGTTTTTGACGTATAGTATCATATCGTCTGCAAACAGTGATAGTTTTACTTCTTCCTTTCCAATTTTGATGCCTTGTACTTCTTTTTCTTGTCTAATTGCTCTGGCTAGAACCTCCAACACAATGTTGAATAATAGTGGTGATAGTGGACATCCTTGTCTTGTTCCTGATCTTAGGCGGACAGTTTTCAATTTTTCCCCATTGAGGATGATATTAGCTGTGGGTTTTCATATATTCCCTCTATCATTTTAAGGAAGTTCCCTTGTATTCCTATCTTTTGAAGTGTTTTCAACAGGAAAGGATGTTGAATCTTGTCAAATGCCTTCTCTGCATCAATTGAGATGATCATGTGATTTTTCTGCTTTGATTTGTTGATATGGTGTATTACATTAATTGATTTTCTTATGTTGAACCATCCTTGCATACCTGGGATGAATCCTACTTGGTCATGATGTATAATTCTTTTAATGTGTTGTTGGATACGATTTGCTAGAATTTTATTGAGGATTTTTGCATCTATATTCATTAGAAAGATTGGCCTGTAGTTTTCTTTTTTTGTAATATCTTTGCCTGGTTTTGGTATGAGGGTGATGTTGGCTTCATAGAATGAATTAGGTAGTTTTCCCTCCACTTCGATTTTTTTGAAGACTTTGAGGAGAGTTGGTACTAATTCTTTCTGGAATGTTTGATAGAATTCACATGTGAAGCCGTCTGGTCCTGGACTTTTCTTTTTAGGAAGCTTTTGAATGACTAATTCAATTTCTTTACTTGTGATTGGTTTGTTGAGGTCATCTATGTCTTCTTGAGTCAAAGTTGGTTGTTCATGTCTTTCCAGGAACCCATCCATTTCATCTAAATTGTTGTATTTATTAGCGTAAAGTTGTTCATAGTATCCTGTTATTACCTCCTTTATTTCTGTGCGGTCAGTAGTTATGTCTCCTCTTCCATTTCTGATCTTATTTATTTGCATCCTCTCTCTTCTTCTTTTTGCCAATCTTGCTAAGGGCCCATCAATCTTATTGATTTTCTCATAGAACCAACTTCTGGTCTTATTGATTTTCTCTATTGTTTTCATGTTTTCAATTTCATTTATTTCTGCTCTAATCTTTGTTATTTCTTTCCTTTTGCTTGCTTTGGGATTAGTTTGCTGTTCTTTCTCTAGTTCTTCCAAGTGGACAGTTAATTCCTGAATTTTTGCCTTTTCTTCTTTTCTGATATAGGCATTTAGGGCAATAAATTTCCCTCTTAGCACTGCCTTTGCTGCATCCCATAAGTTTTGATATGTTGTGTTTTCATTTTCATTCGCCTCGAGGTATTTACTAATTTCTCTTGCAATTTCTTCTTTGACCCTCTTGTTGTTTAAGAGTGTGTTGTTGAGCCTCCACGTATTTGTGAATTTTCTGGCACTCCGCCTATTATTGATTTCCAACTTCATTCCTTTATGATCCGAGAAAGTGTTGTGTATGATTTCAATCTTTTTAAATTTGTTAAGACTTGCTTTGTGACCCAGCATATGGTCTATCTTTGAGAATGATCCATGAGCACTTGAGAAAAAGGTGTATCCTGCTGTTGTGGGATGTAATGTCCTATAAATGTCTGTTAAGTCTAGCTCATTTATAGTAATATTCAGATTCTCTATTTCTTTATTGATCCTCTGTCTAGATGTCTGTCCATTGATGAGAGTGGTGAATTGAAGTCTCCAACTATTATGGTATATGTGTCTATTTCCCTTTTCAGTGTTTGCAGTGTATTCCTCACGTATTTTGGGGCATTCTGGTTCGGTGCGTAAATATTTATGATTGTTATGTCTTCTTGTTTAATTGTTCCTTTTATTAGTAGATAGTGTCCTTCTTTGTCTCTTTTAACTGTTTTACATTTGAAGTCTAATTTGTTGGATATTAGTATAGCCACTCCTGCTCTTTTCTGGTTGTTATTTGCATGAAATATCTTTTCCCAACCTTTCACTTTCAACCTATGTTTATCTTTGGGTCTAAGATGTGTTTCCTGTAGACAGCATATAGAAGGATCCTGTTTTTTAATCCATTCTGCCAGTCTATGTCTTTTGATTGGGGAATTCAGTCCATTAACAGTTAGCGTTATTACTGTTTGGATAATATTTTCCTCTACCATTTTGCCTTTTGTATTATATATATCATATCTGACTTTCCTTCTTTCTACACTCTTCTCCATACCTCTCTCTTCTGTCTTTTCGTATCTGACTCTAGTGATCCCTTTAGTATTTCTTGCAGAGCTGGTCTCTTGGTCACAAATTCAGTGACTTTTTGTCTGAGAATGTTTTAATTTCTCCCTCATTTTTGAAGGACAATTTTGCTGGATATAGAAGTCTTGGTTGGCAGTTTTTCTCTTTTAGTAATTTAAATATATCATCCCACTGTCTTCTAGCTTCCATGGTTTCTGCTGAGAAATCTACACATAGTCTTATTGGGTTTCCCTAGTATGTGATGGATTGATTTTCCCTTGCTGCTTTCAAGATCCTCTCTTTCTCTTTGACCTCTGACATTCTAACTAGTAAGTGTCTTAGAGAACGCCTATTTGGGTCTAATCTCTTTGGGGGTGCGCTGCACTTCTTGGATCTGTAATTTTAGGTCTTTCATAAGAGTTGGGAAATTTTCAGTGATAATTTCTTCCATTAGTTTTTCTCCTCCTTTTCCCTTCTCTTCTCCTTCTGGGACAGCCACAACACATATATTTGTGCGTTTCATATTAGCATTCAATTCCCTGAGCCCCTGCTCAAATTTTTCCATTCTTTTCCCGATAGTTTCTTTTTCTTTTTGGAATTCAGATGTTCCATCCTCCAAATCACTAATTCTATCTTCTGTCTCTTTAAATCTATCATTGTAGGTATCCATTGTTTTTTTCCATCTTTTCTACTTTATCCTTCACTTCCATAAGCTCTGTGATTTGTTTTTTCAGTTTTTCTATTTCTTCTTTTTGTTCAGCCCATGTCTTCTTCATGTCCTCCCTCAATTTATCGATTTCGTTTTTGAAGAGGTTTTCCATTTCTGTTCGTATATTCAGCATTAGTTGTCTCAGCTCCTGTATCTCATTTGAACTATTGGTTTGTTCCTTTGACTGGGCCATATTTTCAATTTTCTGAGCGTGATCCGTTATCTTCTGCTGGCGTCTGGGCATTTAGTCAGATTTCCCTGGGTGTTGGACCCAACAGGTTGAAAGATTTTTCTGTGAAATCTCTGGGTTCTGTTTTTCTTATCCTGCCCAGTAGGTGGCGCTCGTGGCACACGTTTGTCTGCGGGTCCCACCAGTAAAACGTGCTGTGGGTCTTTTAACTTTGGAAAACTCTCGCCGTGGGGGAGGTTCACCAGCCAAAGCGGCTTGGAAGAGTGCCAGCCGGCCCGGGGGTCCGAACGCGGGGAGGGTCGCTGGCCGCCACAGCCCGGGAGAGCACCCATCTGAATTTCCTAGTTGGCCCGGGGCGCCAAGCGTGGCAGGAGGGCGCCAGCTGCCGCAGCCCGGGAGAGTGCACTGTTCCCAGCCGGACCGGGGAGTCACGTGTTTGGGAGGGAACCCCCCGGTCACCGTTCTCTGCGGTCTGGGGATTTCCGATCCAATTCTCTCAGTTGGTCCGGTGGGCCTCGCGTGGTGGGGGCGCCAGCCGCCGCGGCTTGAGGGGACCGCCTGCCCAATTCTGCCAGCTGGCCTGGGAAGGAGGAAGGGAGGGACTCCGGCCGCTTGCCGCCCCGCCCAGGAAAGCCCGCGCCCCTCGGCGATCTCACCAGAGCTGGTTCTCCCAGACAGTCAGCCGTTCCAGAATGGGGTACGCTGTCTTTTTGATCTCTGTCGTGGCTCTGGGAGCTGTTCTGTATCGTTTCTACTCCCCTAGTAGCTGTTCTGGAGGAGGAAAGGTAGGGTGGCAAGGCTGTCGAGGACGGTGGCAGAGGAGCCGGTAAAGGCGGAAGAGGGCATGGTGGTGGTTGGAGAGCCGCGGTGTCCCCGCGGGACAGGAAGGTTTTGCAGAAGGTCTGGCTGAGGAGGCAGTTGCAGACCTGATCGCAGGCCTCTCCCTCCCGTAAGGACTAGTTTAGTTACTATTTTGAATGGAATTGTTTCCTTAATTGACTCTTCAGTTAGGTCTATGCTTGTGTATAAATAATGATTTTTTTTTTTTTTGCATGGGCAGTCATCAGGAATCGAACTGGGGTCTCCTGCATGGCAAGCAAGAATTCTGCCTGCTGAGCCACCACGGCCCACCTAAACATTGATTTTTGCATGTTAATCTTATATCCTTCTACCTTGCTGAATTTGTTAGCTCAAGAAGCTTTGTTGTAGATTTCTCAGGATTTTCTAGGTGTAGTATCATGTCATCTACAAATAATGAAAATTTTACTTCTTCCTTTCCAATTTGAATGCCTTTTATTTCTTTTTCCTGCATGATTGCTCTAGCTATAATTTCTAGTACAATGTTGAATGATGGTGGCAGAGGGCATCCTTGTCTCATTCCTGATTTTAGGGGGAAGGCTTTCATTCTCTCATCACTGAGTACAATGCTGGCTGTGCATTTTTTAACATATATCCTTTATCACATTGAGGAAGTTTCCTTTGATTCCTACCTTTTCAAGATTTTTTTTTCAATGAGAAAAGGATGTTAATTTTTTTTCAAATGCTTTTTCAGCATGCATCACTCGATATGATCATGTGATTTTTTTCCCTTTAATATGCTATATTACATTGATTTTCTTGTGATGGACCATCTTTGCATCCTGGTATAAAACCCACTTCATTGTGGTGTATAATTATTATTATTATTATTATTTGCTGATTAAACTTTTTAAAAAATTTTTTATTAATTTGAAAAAAAAACAAGAAAGAAACACGAACATTCTGAATATATGTTCCTTCCGTTCTACATATATCATCAGTAATTCACAATATTATCACATTGTTGCACATTCATTATCATGATCATTTCTTAGAACATTTGCACCAATTCAGAAAAAGAAATAAAAAGACAACAGAAAAATAAAACAAAAACAGAAAAAAAAAATTTTACATACCATAGTCCTTACCTCTCCCTTTCATTGATCACTAGTATTTCAAACTAAATTTATTTTAACATTTGTTCCCCCTATTATTTATTTTTATTCCATATGTTAAACTCATCTTTTGACAAGGCAGATAAAAGGAGCATCAGACACAAGGTTTTCACAATCACACAGTAACATTGTGAAAGCTGTATGATTACACAATCACCATCAAGAAACATGGCTACTGGATAGTTTGATTGAACGCCTTAAGTACTTGGACTCTCAGGTAGGACATGAGATTTTGCTGGTTTGTCCAGAGTGATGCCCTGATGAATCCCAGAGTGATTCGATCAGTGAGTGGAAAAGTATCTGCAAAGCCCCCTTCAGGTAGTGGTGAGAATGGGGAGAAGTTCAACTTCCCCAAGTTGAATTCTTGGTATTCTCACAAGCAGTGTGGACAAAAAAGGTATAGGCAGAGTCCCCAGTCTTGGGGTTTGTTTGTATGAAACTTAACCCTGCAAAGGATAGGTCAAGTCTACTTGGAATTTAGGCCTAAAAGTCACCCCGAAGAGAGCCTCTTTTGTTGCTCAGATGTGGGCTGTCTGTCCAGCCAACACAACGAGCAGTCTCACCACCCTACCCTTCTTTAAGTGGGGCATGACTCCCAGGGGTGTGGACCTTCTTGGCAATGTGGGACAGAGATCTTGGAATGAACGGAGACTCAGCATCAAGGGATTGAGAAAAACCCTAGAATGAGCTGAGACTTAGCATCAAGAGATTGAGAAAACCTCGACCAAAAGGGGGAAGAGGGAAATGAGACAAAGTGTCAATGGCTGAGAGATTCCAGAGTCGAGAGGTTATCCTGGAGGTTATTCTTATGCATCAAGTAGATATCATCTTGTATTCAAGATGTAATGGAGTGGCTGGAGGGTACTGCCTGAAAATGTAGAGCTGTTTTCCAGTAGCCATGTTTCTTAAGGATGATTGAATAATGATACAGCTGTCACAATGTGACTGTGTGATTGTGAAAACCTTGTGTCTGATGCTCCTTTTATCTACCTTGTCAACAAAGGAGTAGAACATATGGAATAAAAATAAATAATAGGGGAAACAAATGCTAAAATAAATTCAGTTTGAAATGCTAGTGATCAATGAAAGCAAAGGGTAAGGGGTATGGTAGGTATAATCTTTTTTTTTTTCTTTCCTGTGTTTGTTTTATTTCTTTTTCTATTGTCTTTTTATTTCTTTTTCTGAATTAATGCAAATGTTCTAAGAAATGATGAATATGCAACTAAGTGATGATATTGTGGATTACTGATTATGTATGTTGTTTTATTTTGTTTCTTTATTTTTTTAATTAATAAATAAATTAAAAAAAAAAAAAAGAAGAAGAAACATGGCTGCTACAACACAGCTCTACATTTCCAGGCAGTTCCCTCCAGCCTCTCCATTACATCTTGGTTAACAAGGTGATATCTACTTAATGCATAAGAATAACCTCCAGGATAACCTCTCGACTCTGTTTGGAATCTCTGGCCACTGACACTTTGTCTCATTTCACTCTTCCCCCTTTTGGTCGAGAAGGTTTTCTCAATCGCTTGATGCTGGGTCTCAGCTCATTCTCGAGTTATTCTCAATCCCTTGATGCTGAATCTCAGCTCATTCTGGGATTTCTGTCCCACGTTGCCAGGAAGATCCACACCCCTGGGAGTCATGTCCCAGGTAGACAAGGGGAGGGCAGTGAGTTTGCTTGTTGTGTTGGCTGGAGAGAGAGGTCACATCTGAGCAACAAAAGAGGTTCTCTTGGGGGTGACAGTTAGGCCTAATTTTAAGTAGGTTTGACCTATCCTTTGTAGGGTTAAGTTTCATATGAACAAACCTGAAGACTGGGGGTTCAGCCTATGACTTTGGTTGTCCACACTGCTTGTGAGAATATCAAGAATTCAACTTGGGGAGGTTGAATTTTCCCCCGTTCTCACCATTCCCTGAAGGGGACTTTGCAAATACTTTTCCAGTCACTGATCAAATCACTCTGGGATTCATCGGGGCATCACTGTAGACAAACCAACAAAATCTCATGTCCTACCCAAGGTTCCATTACTTTTGTTGTTCAACCAACTATCTACATAAGTTATATTAGGAGATGCAGTAGTCAAAATATAAATTTTGTACCAAATAAGCATTTTTTGCTTTAGTCTCACACATAAGTTGAAATTTTAAAATATTTATTACAATCTATTTTCAGCACCCTGCAGTAATGACATTTGTTCTTCCTCATGCAAAACATTTTTAAATTTGTACATTTAGTCAGTATTATTATACACTCCAGCCTTCCTAGATTATACCATCACAATGTTTATCGTCTATCTTTCTTTGTGATTTCATTTATGCCCCCAGCCCTCCTCCCTCTATCATTCTCACCCTTCAGCTTCATTCAGTGTTTTAACATAATTGTATTACATTTAGGTAATATGGTGCTGTCCATTTCTGAGTTTTTATATTCAGTCTTGTTGTACAATCTGTATCCCTTCAGCTCCAGTTAACCAATATCTTACCCTATTTCTATCTCCTGATGGTCTCTGTTGCCAACAAAATATTCCAAGTTTATTCACTAATGTCAGTTCATATCAGTGAGACCATACATGATTTGTCTTTTTGTTTTTGGCTAATCCCACTCAGCATAATGTCCTTAAGGTCCATTCATGTTGTTACATGCTTCATGACTTTATTCTGTCTTACAGCTGCATAATATTCCATCGTATGTAAATGCCACAGTTTTTTTAGCCACCCATCTGTTGATGGACATTTTGGCTGTTTCCATCTCTTGGTAATTGTAAATAATGCTGCTATAAACATTGGTGCGCAAATGTCCATTTGTGTCCTTGCTCTCATGTCCTTTGAGTAGAGACAGCATATAGATGGGTCGTGTTTTTCAATCCATTCTTCCAGTCTACGTCCTTTTATTGGTGATTTTAATCCATTAACATTTAGTGTTATTACTGCACGGGTAGTACTTTCTTCTACTATTTTGTTTTCCGGATTTTATGTGTCATATCTAATTTTCCTTCTTTTTACTCATAGTGTTCCTTTCTACACTCTTCTCCATACCTCTCTCCTCTGTCTTTTCATATCTGTCTCTAATGCTCCCTTTAGTATTTCTTGCAGAGCTGGTCTCTTGGTCACAAATTCTGTCACTGATTTTTTGTCTGAAAATTTTTAATTTCTCCCTCATTTTTGAAGCACAATTTTGCTGGATATAGAATTCTTGGTTGGCAGTTTTTCTCTTTTAGTAATAAATATATCATCCCACTGTCTTCTCACCTCCATGGTTTCTGCTGAGAGATCTATGGATAGTCTCATTGGGCTTCCCTTGTATGTGATGGATTGCTTTTCTCTTGCTGCTTTTAAGATTCTCTCTTTCTCTTTGACCTCTGACATTCTGGTATCAGATGTAAGTGTCTTGGAGTATGTCTATTTGGGTCTATTCTCTTTGGGGTACACTGCACATCTTGGATCTGTAATTTAAGTCTTCCATAAGAGTTGGGAAATTTTCAGTGATAATTTCCTCCATTAGTGTTTCTCCTCCTTTTCCTTTTCCCTTCTCTTCTCTTTCTGGACACCTACAACACATATATTTGTGTGCTTCATGTTGTTATTCAGTTCCCTGAGTCCCTGCTCATAGTTTTCCATTATTTTCCCTATATTTTCTTTTGTTTGTCGGATTTCAGATGTTCCATCCTCCAGTTCACTAATCCTATCTTCTGCCTCTTGAAATCTGACATTGTAGGTTTCCATTGTTTTTTTCATCTCTTCTACTGTGCCTTTCATTCCCATAAGTTCTGTGATTTGCTTTTTCAGAGTTTCAATTTCTTCTTTTTGTTCATTGCTTGCCTTGTTTATATCCTCCCTCAATTCATCTATTTGATTTTTGATGAGGTTTTCCATGTCTGTTCAAACTTTATGAATTAATTGTTTCAACTCCTGTATCTCATCTGAATTGTTGGTTTGTTCCTTTGACTGGGCCATATCTTCAATTTTCCTAGTGTGATCTGTTATTTTTTGCTGGCATCTAGGCATTTAACTACGTTAATTAGTTTATTCTGAAGATTGTTTTCACTTCTTTTACCTAGGGTTTTCTTGCTGGATGAATTTGTTGTCTATCTGTTCTTTGACATTAAGTTTAGCTTTATCTGGACCTCTAACTTAAGTTTTGTTTAACAGAGGAGAATTTTTCAGTTCTTGTTTTCTTGTTTCTTGTCCTACTTGTGTGGTGCCTTACCCGCCCCCGCCCCCCCCCACACACACACACATAGGAGGGTCTACTTAGGTACTATAGACCCCAGCCAGATTTTCCCAGACCAAACTGGCCTCCTATCAGGAGGAAAGAGTCACCTGTGTTGGTTTTCCCTGAGGGTGAGACCCAGCAGGTTGAAAGACTTTCCTGTGAAGTCTCTGGACTCTGTTTTTCTTATCCTGCCCAGTATGTGGTGCTTGTCTGCCTGCAGGTCCTACCAGCATAAGATGATGTGGTACCTTTAACTTTGGTAGACTCTCCCTGCTGGGGGCGTGGTGGAGACAGAGGACAGTTTGTAGGCTGGCTTTAATGACTTCAAATTACCAAGCCCTGGTGTCTGAATTTCTTGATGGAGGGATTCCACCTGAGTTGGGCTTCACCCCTCCCCTGGGGAAGGCACAAGCTCCAGATAAGCCACCAAAAGAGCTCACTTCTGCCTATGCCTGGGGCAGCTGCAGCCTTAGAATCCCCACTGGGGTATCGAAAGGCAGCCAAGCTTTTGTAGAAACACAGCCACAAAAACCTCTGTTTCCTTCTTTTCTTTTCCCCCCTTTTTCTGTCAGTACTGCCCCCTTGGCGCTGGGGCAAAAATGAGCAACCTCCACTTTGATCAGGTTCACCTAAGCTGGGGGCCTATTTTTAGTAGTCAGAATTTGTTAATTAGTTCCACAATTGGCGTTTGGTTGTGCTCAGTTCCTTCTGCTGGTAAAGTCCTTTCCTTTCCCCTCTGGGAAGCGGCCTGTGGGGGAGGGGCTCTGGCCACCGCAGCTTGGGGAACTCACAGTTCTGGGGGGTGCTTGCAGCCGGTCCAGCTGGTCCAGAGTGGGGTACGCTGTGTGTTGGGTCACTATCGTGGCTCCAGGAGCTGTTCTGTACTGTTTCTGGTTATTTAGTAGTTGTTCTGGAGGACGACCTAAAATGCGCACGTTGTTAAGCCACCATCTTGGCCTGGAAGTCCTGTTAGTGTATAATTATTTTAATGTATCATTGGATTCATTCTGCTAGGATTTTGTTGACAATTTTTGCATCTATATTCATTAGGGAGATTGGCCCATAATTTTCCTTTCTTATAGTTTCTTTACCCAGTTTTGTTATTAGAGTGATGTTAGCTTCATAAAATGAACTATGTAGTGTCCTTTTTCCTCAATTTTTTGGAAATATTTGAGTAGAACTGGTGTTCCTTCTTTTTGTAGTATTTGATAAAATTTCCCTGTGAAGCTCTCCCTTTACCTCTTCCAGCTGTGAACCACCCATGCTATCAGTGGTCTCCTCCCCAATCCAAGCCTGAGTTCAGACCCAAGTCAATTCGTGCCCAAGTTCCTCCCCCACATCTGAATTACTTTCAACCAAGCCCTCAAGCCCTGGGAAACAGAATTGCCAGCTGAGCTAGGCATTGTTTTGGCCCTGAGAAGACTCTGCTGCCTTGACTATAGAACAGAATTCCTGAAGACAATTTATTCTTCAAAAATTCTTGACTTCTTTACTTTCGCTAAAATGTCTTTGAAATTCGAAAATGCAAAAAGAATAGAAGGACCTGATAGCAATGTTGGCTGCAGATCCTTCAATCCAAATAAAGAAAATCCTTGTGACAGTAGGAGCATATGGACCTCTTTTTAGTGCTATTCAAAGATTAATTGATGCTGGAGATGGGGTCATCGAGCCTTTCTATGACTGCTATGAGCCTGTGTGAGAATGACTGGAACAACACCTGTTTTTTTTAATCCTTTTTTTTTTTTTGGTATACTGTATGGCTGGGCTCACATTTCATTCTTTTTCCTCTCTCTCTCTCTCTCTCTCTCTCTCTCTCTCTCTCTCTCTCTCTCTCTCTCTCTCTCTCTCTCTCTCTCTCTCGCTCGCTCGCATCTTTTTTTTTTTTAACATGGGCAGGCATCAACAATCCAACTCGGGTCTCAGGCATGGCAGGCAAGAATTCTGCCACTGCCAACACCTGTTTTTATGCTAAAATCTAAACCTGTTGATGGAAAAAAAAATGGTCTACTTCTCACTGGATGTTGGATCTTCAAGAGCTCGAAAGTGAATTTAATTCCAAAACCAAAGCTATTGGGTCACAGTGGCTCAGCAGGTAGAGTTCTCGCCTGCCATGCTACAGATCCATGTTCGATTCCCAGTGCCTGCCCATGCAATAAGTAAATAAATAAATAAAAATAAAACCAAAGCTATTGTACTAAATATTCCACAATCCCATTGGCAAGGTGTGTACCAAAGAAGAACTCCAAGTAATTACTAACTTTTGCATCAAATATGACACACTCTGCATCAGGGATGCGGTTTATGAACGGCTTGTGTATTTTGGAAATAACCATTTAAAAACAGCCTCTTTTCCAGACACATGGGAAAAAACAATAACAATATTTATTTGTTACTCGGGCACGGAAGGCGGGGATTAGGAAGTGCTGGAAAGACTTTCAGCATAACTGGCTAGAAGCTTGGCTGGTCTATTGGTCCTAACCATTTGATCAAACATTCACAGACAGTTCAACAAAATACCATCTATACTTGTGCAGTTCCTTACAGGAAGCGCGAGATTTGTGGATTGACATAAAGTGCATGGATGACCCAAAACGTTACTTTCTCTGCTGAGAGAGTTAGAAGTATGTGCTCCAGTAGCCCTGTTTCTTGAAGATGATTATATAAAGCTTCCGCAATGTGACTGTGTGATTCTGAAAACCTTGTGTTTGATGCTCCTATTATCTACCTTATCGACAGATGAATGAAACATATGGATTTAAAATGAATAAATAACAGGGGGAACAAATGTTAAAATAAATTTAGTAGATTGAAATGCTAGTGATCAATGAAAGGGAGTGGTAAGGGGTATGGTATGTATGAATTTTTTTTTGTTTTCTTTTTCTTTCTTTTTCTGAATTGATGCAAATGTTCTAAGAAATGATCATGATGATGAATATACAACTATGTGATGATATTGTGAGTTATTTATTACATATCAAGAATAGAATGATCATATGGTAAGAATGTTTGTGTTTGTGTATTGTTAAGTTGAATTTAAAAAAAGAGAAAAAGAGATCGGATGGTCCATTTACTTGAAACATGTTGGGGTAAAACATATAGTTTCTGAGGGAAGGTACTTCATTGCTGATGTGTCTTTGCTAGATGCAGACCTTTCTGATATGAAGAACAACGTACCTTATGACTATAAATTTGTGAAATGGATTACTAAAAATAAGCTGTCAGTCATGACTGTTTCAGCATTCTGTAACGCAGAGACCAAGTTACAGTTTGAGAAATTTCTGCGATTTTTCCTCATTAAAAAAGATGGTACACTGGGTGCTGCTGAGTAGATCATTAGGATATATGGAATAACCAGAAATATTAGTATTTGCAGGTAGTATTAATTTTTGTTATTAGGTGACTTAGTATGGAATTGTTGCATAGTACCGCCACCTGCTGGCTATTGTAAAACATTTCAGCACAAATGGGTATTAAATATTTCTGCTGTTTTTCCAAAGATGTTAACCGTACTCTTAACAATATTAGGGAGAGCTGATTGTTGGTTTCAGCTGAAATTTATTAAAACACTGCCTATCACACACACAAAGAATCCCCCTCCGCAGCCGTCCGGCTCTCGGCTTCCCTTCGTGAAGCGGAAGGGGCGGGGCCAGCGGCGCGTTTGACCCCGGCCACTTCCGGTCCTCGGCTCGGCGGCGGGAATCTCCTCTGAGGCGCGGCCCGTTTGCTGGCCCTTCTCCCCTCCCGCGTGCCAGCTCTCCGCGCCAGCCGGCCATGGAGAAGCAGCCGGAAGCGAGAGCCGTCGCCGAGCCCGCGGACTCGGGCGCGGAGGGCGGGGAAGACGGGCAGCTGCCGGTCGCCGGCGCCGAGGCGGCGGGCAGCGAGGATCGCAAGACCCTGCTGCTCAGGTTTTCGCTCTGGCCGCGTCGTGCCCAGGAGCTCCGCCCGCCCCTTGGTCGGAACGTCCGGGCTTTGAGTTCCGCCTCAGTCACCCTCGGTGTGACTCTTCCCGGCGCGCCGAAGCGCCCTGACCCCTTGGAAGGATGGCGCCCTCGGTCTCGTCGCGTGGGGGCGAGTGGCGCGGCGCCCGGGCCTTCGCGCCGCCCCCGGCCGCCCTTCCCCGCCCGCGCGGCGGGCGACCTCCCCGGGCCCCGGCGGCGCGACCTCCCCGGGCCCCGGCGGGCGACCTCCCCGGGCCCCGGCGGGCGACCTCCCCGGGCTCCGGCGGCGCGACCTCCCCGGGCCCCGGCGGCGCGTCCTCCCCGGGCTCCGGCGGGCGACCTCCCCGGGCTCCGGCGGGCGACCTCCCCGGGCCCCGGCGGGCGACCTCCCCGGGCCCCGGCGGCGCGACCTCCCCGGGCTCCGGCGGCGCGACCTCCCCCGGCCCCGGCGGGCGACCTCCCCGGGCCCCGGCGGCGCGTCCTCCCCGGGTTCCGGCGGGCGACCTCCCCGGGCTCCGGCGGGCGACCTCCCCGGGCCCCGGCGGCGCGTCCTGGCCCTGCGCTGCGCGAGGGGGCCCCGCCCTTGTGTCCTAGAGCTGTGACCCTTTTTCAGCGAGAAGCTTGAATTAGTCTCGTCGCCTCTCGAGGAGGACGGCGTTTATGCTTTTCCTCCGAGCAGCTACTAGGGGAGGCTTGTTGAGAAGGGACATCCGTCTTCTCAGCCTGGGGTGGGTTAAACCACCTTGGGCCTACCTGCCTCTACCTGTTTTCTGTGGCCACTCGAGGTAGGAGTGGTTTTATGTGTTTGAGAGGTTAGGTGGGAGAATCACGAGAAGAATGTTTCATAACACGTGGAACTTATGTGACGTTTCAGTGCCCGTAAATGAGAACTTGATGGAACACAAACCTGATGCTAACACGGCAGAGTTGAGTGATTGCACCTGAAACATGACTTAAAAAGCCTTGAGTCTTTACTCTCGGCTCTTTACAAAAGAAGTTTGCCACTTTCTGCTTTAAAATCATAAGGGTGTTTCTGTTGTTTTTCTGAATGAGCGTTGTGACAATATTTTGACTTGAGCACTGAGCTGAAAGGCTTGGCTGATAAACGTCTTGCAGCTTTACTTTTAAAAGGTCCCTCTTACCTACAATATGAAATATTTCCTCATAGGTCGCATTGTCCCACTGTATTCCATTTTGTGTCTTCCTGTGAGACCTCAAGTTCTTTATGCCCGTTTTAAAGAAAATGAGGCCAAATTGGGAGACATTAATAGTGAATTTATTTGTACTTAAGTTGTTGCATCAGCTTCCAGAAAAGATGAGTTGGTTTATCAAATAGTAATGAATAAAACCTCAGTCAATAATATGACTTTCTGCTCTATTTATTTTCAGACTGAGAGCACAAACAAAACAACAACTTTTGGAATATAAATCAATGGTTGATGCAAGTAAGTACTTTCGTTTTAAGTATCTTCATTGTCAGATAAAGTTTTGTGAATTTAATGAGAATGCTACTCTCAGAAAAAGTACATCAACTTTACAGAAAATTGTTTCTTCATGGAATGGAAGAGATAGTATAATTACAGGGCTATGCCTTTAAGAGGTAAAAAAGTAATATTTTAGGGTTGCCCTAGCTCTCAAACTAATTAGGGATTCAAGAAATATATATAAGACAATTAGCAATACAGGACATTTCAGTTCTCTATATCATAGAACTGGGAAATTATTGTGGGTTGAAAATCATAGAGCCTGCTATGATCAACAACTTGAGCAGAACAGATGATTTTAAAGCAAGTGATCTCAGATCTCTACCTACAGAAGCAGTAGATTAAAAGAACGAGAGACTGGAAGGAGATAAGCTTAAAAATGTGGGTGACAATTTGCAAGTCCAAACACAGAATAAGATTTAAAGTTATCTTTTAAATTATAATCTGGAAGTTTCAGGAACCAAGTTTGCCAAGAGAGTAGCAGAAATCATGGATTTAGTCCTCTTAAAGTAATAGCCATCTGTATCACCTGCTTTATAAGCCCTTGGGTCACAAAGATAGGTTTTGGCAAATCTTTTTTTCTCTGTGAAAAAGGCTGAAGAATAAAAGCAAATAATAGATTAGGATGAATTAAGAATTGTAGAAAAACCCAGTGACCTCCTTAATGCCTTCGTCATTTCACCTGACTCCGTAATGGAACTTAGGTACTTTTTGACCTCAGCTCAAGCTCTTTTCTAAGGCTGAAGGTCTAGAGGCAATTCTGGCGTGTTTTCCACATGATATTCCAGGACTTGTGAAGTTGTATTTTATGCAAAAAATAGTGGCTGGATTATAGTCACTATCATTCCCTGAACCTCTCTTCTGCTTATTATAACTAGTGAACTATGGAACCATGATGTAAACCAGGCCTTCTTGCCTCCAAAACCCATGATTTTCCCATTCTATCAATATTGCTTACCCCAAAGATACCAGTAGGCTCCTGTCTTTTCCCTGAATGAGCTAATGGTCTTTTTGTTTCCAAATCCCGTGTTCCTTCTATAAAGCCAATAATGTTTACCTCAAAGATAAGAGGTAGAACATGGCTAATGCATTTTGCTAACATAATAGTCCATATGTTTAAAAAAAGATAATATCTTAAGAAGGCAGGCTGTGGGAAAACCTATTCAAAATTTGTATTATTGAGGAAATACGTATATAGGCATTCCTGCTTTCATTCAACTCATTTTTAAGTGCCACCATGCTAGGCATGGAGATAGGATGTTGAACTATAGACTTTGCCCTCAGGGAGCTTATGTTCTAATGGAGCAAATTGGGTCAACAAAGAAATATGTGAGATAATATGGGTTGTGGTAAGTGTGATTAAGAAAATAATGACATGAATAGTTTAGTTGAACACCATAAGTACATGGAATCTTGAATAGGGCATGAGATTCTGTTGGTTTGTCCAGGTTAGTGTGATACTCCAGTATATCCCAGAGTAATTTGGGCAGTGAATTAAAAAGTATTTGCAAGGTTCCCTTGGGAGACTGGGGAGAAGGGAGGAAATATTTAACTTGCCCATTTGGAGTATTTCTGATACTCATAAGCAGTGGGAACAACCAAATCAATAGGCCGAGTCCTGTATCTTGGGCTTCGTCCCTCTGGGGCTTATTCCTGCAAAGGATAGGCTAAGTCTTCTTAAAATTAGGCCTAACAGTCACCCCCAGAGAACCTCTTCTTTTGCTCAAATGTGGCCTCTCTCTCTAAGCCAGCTCAGCAGGTGAACTCACTGCCCTCCCCCCAATGTGGGGCATGACTCCCAGGGGTGTAAATCTCCTGAGAACATGGGACAGAAATCCCAGGGTGAGCCAGGACCCAGCATCAAGGGATTGAGAAAGCCTTGACCAAAAGGGGTGTTTGGGGTTCTCTAGAGAAACAGAATCAGCAAGAGATATCTGTAGATATAAAATTATAAAAGTGGCTCACATAACTGCAGGAATGTAGAGTTGAAGGTTTATAGGGCAGGCAGCAAGCTAGCAACTCCGATGAATGTCCTCAGTGCACTCCATAGGAGACTGGAGTTCATTGAGGACTGAAGCAGAAAGAATGACTCTCTTCTGAATCCTCCTTAAAAGCCATCTGGTGATTAGATTAAGCATCATTCATTGCAGAAGAACTCCCCTTAACTGATTACAAATGCAGTCAGCTGTGGATGCAGCCAGCGTGTTCATGGTTTAAGTCCACGAAATGTCCTCATAGCAACAGACAGGCCAGTGCTTGCCCAACCAGACAACCAGGCACCATCACTGGCCAAGTTGACACAAACCTAACCCTGACAAGGGTGATGAGAGAAAAGAGACAAAATAGTTTCAGTGGCTGAGAGATTTCAAACAAGAGTCGGGAGGTTATTATGCATTATATAGATATCCTTTTTGGTTTGTGGTGTGTTGGAGTGGCTGGAGGGAAGTACCTGAGGCTGTTGAGCTATGTTCCAGTAACCTTGATTCTTGAAGACAATTGTATAAAAATATAACTTGTAGTGAGACTGTGGGATTGTGAAAACCTTGTCTGTTGTTCCTGTTGTCCAGGCTATGGACAAATGAGTAAAAAAAATATATATGGATGAAAAATGGATAAACAAAAAGGGGACCAAAAGGTAGAATAAGTTGGGTGGGTGGAAATATTGGTGGTTGGTGAGGGGGAAGGGTGGGGGTACAGCATGTATGAGTGTTTTCTTTTTTGTTTTTATTTTTCTGGAGTGATGCAAATATTCTAAAAAATGATCATGGTGATGAATACACAACTATGTATTCATGATGATGTTGTAAGCCATTGATTGTACACCATGTGTGGAGTGTATGTCTGTGAGGGTTTATCAGTAAAAATATTTTTTAAAAAGAAGAAAAGAATGACGTGGATAAGAGGAAGGGACAACTTTATTAGGGATAGCTTCTCTGAGATGACTTTAGAGCTGAGACCCAAGTGATACAAGAGTCTTCCTTGTCATAACAGCCCTTGTTTTTCCTATATAGATATTTTCATTTTTAAGGGATTGTGATATCTGAAAACTTGGGTAGATGTGGTAGCATACACTGGAATTTTTACACCTGAAGGAGGGGACAGATTTTTAAATCAGGCCACAAGAAATTAAATTATAGTCTTACTTTGTTTGTCTTTCTTTTGTGTAATTTCCCATTTTGGGGTTTTTTTTTTTTTCTGTTTTTCTGTTGTATAATTTCCTGGTTTTTTTTTTTAATGCAATTTTATTAAGATACATTGACAACACCATAGAATCCATCCAAAGTATGCAATCAATGCAAATATCATAGTATCTTCACATAATTGTGACATTTATTACCATGCTCAATTTTAGAACATATTCATTACCCCAGAAAATGAAATAAAAATATTAAAAAAAACCTAAAACATCTCTGACTTCTTAAACTCCCCCCGCCATTATTGACCCCTGTAGTGATGTGGTACATTTATTACTGTTAATGAAAGAATATTAAAATATATTACTGTGGACTACAGTCTATGGTTTGTAATAGTTAAGTAGTCTTGAAGGAAGATAGTTATCTAAAATTGATTCTTTTATCATTATATATATATGTATATATCTTAGACTTTATTGCCTAAAGGATTTTCTTAATGAAAGCATCAATTTCAAGGATGGAGTTTGAGCTTTGACAAATATATATGTCAGCATAACTATCACTATCATCAACATATAGAACATTTCTATTATATCAAAAGGTTCCCTTGTGCCCCTTCAAGTCAGTTCCCCAAATCGCCCCAGCAACCACCAATTAATTTTCTATTACTATAAATTATATTCATCTTTTAGACTTGTGCTGCCCATATAGCAGCCAGTAACATATGTGCCTTTTCTAAATCAAATTTATTAAAATTAAATAAAATTAAGAATTTGTTCTTCTAGCTACCGTATTGGTTAGCATGAATATGAAACATTTCCATCATTCAGAAAGTTAAGACAATGCTGCTCTAAAATTTGATGTAAATAGAATTATATAGTACATATTTTTTCATGTCTGGTTACTTTGTTTTAATTGAGATATCATTCACATAACATAAAACTCATGGTAAGGTGTACAAATGAGTGATTTTTAGTATATTCATAATGTTCTGCAACCATTGCCGTTACCTAATTCCAGAACATTTCCATCATTCCAAAAAGAAACCCAGCACCTGTTAGTAGTCCTGTTAGTAGTTACTCAGTATGTCTGGCTACTTGCTCAGTGTATTTTTGAGATTCATCTATTTTGTATGCATCATTAACTCATTCCTTTTTGCTGTGGGTGGGTTAATGTTTCATTAACACTACAACATTTTTCTTTATCTGTTCACCTTTTGATGGTTATTTGGGTTGTTTCCAGTTTATACCTCTGATGAATAGAGCTGCTATGGAAAGTATTTGTGGACATATGATTTCATTTTTCTTTGAGTAAATACCTGGAAGTGACATTACAAAGTCATATGCTAAGTTACATGTTTAACATTTTATGAAACTGCCAAACAACTCCAGTATTTATACCACTACAGTACTTTCCCCTTAGCAATGTGTGAGATTTCAAATATTGAACATGACAACGCGGTATTGACAGTCTTCTTAATTTTAACCATTCTAATGAGTATATAGTTATAGCTCATGTTTTTTTAATTGATAAAACAACATACACAAATATTCTTAACATATGAACATTCCATACTTGATGTACAATCAGTGGCTCACATTATCATCACATAGTTGTATATTCATCGCCATGATTTCTTAGAAAAAGAAAGTCTCATACATGCCATCACACCCCTTACCCCTCCCTCTCATTGACTGCTAGTATTTCCATCTACCCAATATATGTATTTTGTTGTTGTTGTTGTTGTTGTTGTTTGCCTGGGCAGTCACTGGGAATCGAACCAGGTCTCCAGAATGGCAGGCGAGAACTCTGCCTGCTGAGCCATCGTGGCCTGCCCTACCCAATATATTTTAACCTTTGTTTCCCCTATTTTTTTTCTGTACCCTTTTCATTGATCATTAGCATTTCAGTCTATTCAATTTATTTTAACATTTGTTTCCCCTATTATTTATTTATTTTAAATCTGTATTTTTTACTCATCTGTCCATACCGTAGATAAAAAGAGCATCAGACACGTCATGTGGTTTTAATTTACGTTTCTATGTAACTAATGATGTTGAGCATCTTTTCATGTGCTTATTGGCCATTACTATATATTTTATGAAGTGTCTGTAGAAATCCTTGCTCATTTTTTAATTTCATCTTTGGTCTCATTGAGTTTTAAGAGTTCTTCATAAATGAATACAAATCCTTTTTCAGATCTATCTATATAGTGAATATTTTCTTATAGTTTGCCACTTGCCTTTTTATTTTTTTAACAGTGTCTTTGGAAGAGCAGAAAGTTTATTAATTTTGAAGAGGTAATTTATCAATTTTTTTCTTTTATGGTTTATGATTTTTGAGACCTAAGAAATCTACAAGCCCTCCTAAGTCACAGAGATTTTCTATGATGTTTTTAGAATTTTTATACTTTTGTTTAACATTAAGGCCTGTTATCCTTTTTGAGTTAATATTTGTATGTGGTGTAATGTAAGGGCCAAGGTTCTTTTTTCTTTCCCGTATGAAAATCCAAAAATACATAATCTATTGGTGTTGCTTTATAGTAGGTCTGTCAGTCAGCTACTGTGAGCCCTTCAACTTTGCTTTCCTTTGATAAAATTGCTTGCGTTATTCTAAGTCCTTTGCATTTCTGTATAAATTTTTAAATCATCAGTTTCTCTGGGAAGAGAACCTGATGGAATTTTGATTGGGGTTACATGAATCTATAATTGGAGAGAGATTATTAATAGTATTGAATTGTCCAATAAGGTACATGGTATGTCCTTCCATTAATTTAGGCCTGTAACCTGGTTCAGTATTATTTAGTGTACATGTCATACATATTTTCTTAAAATTTATCCTTAAGTATTTCATATTTTTGGATACTATTGCACATGTTTGTTTTTAATTTTGTTGTTCCTTGCTAACATATAAACATACAATTGCCTTTTTTGACATTGACTTTGTTCATTAATTTACTCTCTTTTATTTCCTATCATTCTATGAACTCTTCTGTCCAGTATGGTAGTTATTATCTCCATGTGGCTATTGAATACTTGAAATGTGCTTAGTCCTAATTAAGATGTGTTATAAATGTAAAGTTCACACAGAAGAATGTGGAATATCTCATTAATACATCTTATATTGATGACATGTTAAAACGATGATATTTTGATGATATTTTGTAGATCGTTTAGATTAAATAAAGTATGTTGAAATTAATTTCACTAGTTTCTCTTTACTTTTCTAATGGGAAAACTAGAACTTTAAAATTATATATGTGATTGGCATTTATGACTTACATTATATTTCGGCTGGGCAGCGCTGTTCTAAAATGTTACTAACTTTTAAAAATCCTTTGTTTGTAGATGAAGAAAAAACTCCAGAGCAAATCATGCAAGAAAAGCAAATTGAGGCGTATGTCTTACTTTTCAATTTTATTTGTGATTTTTACTAAGATTAAATCATATTATCCATCTTAGAAAATTGTCTTACCTTTTTCTTTCCTTTATTGAAATAATTTGTCCTCCCATATTGGGAAGGTGTTGATTTAGGGTAGAACTTACATATACAGTGATCTTATTATCAGTTATCAGGGTATCTCAGGAGATATTGATTTACCAAACCTATAAATGTGCCTCACTATGGTGAGCTTATAGAATACTTTTATTAAGATAGAGGCATTTTACTGTTTTCAAAGGTTTACTTTATATATTTAAGTATTTTAATTACTTTTTCTTATATTGCTGAAATTCTTTTTACATTTCTTTGTTAGTAAAATTGAAGACCTGGAAAATGAAATTGAAGAGTCAAAAATTGCTTTTGAAATGAAAAGTCTTGCATTAGAAAGGTAATTGTTACATATTAAATAAAACATTGTGAACTGGTTGCAAGATGGATTTGGGCGTGAAGTGGAGGGAATGTATTTACTAATCCAAATGAATTAGTCAAGTGAAATGATGATTAGATAATGGTTATACAAATTCTGAATCCTGAGAGAAAAGTTATAGCTCATTCATTGATGTCTTTATTTAAAGAAATTACATAAGATAAATGAGTAAATTTCAGTAAATACCATAGGAATATGAGGTTAAGCCCAGTTCTGTGTGTCAAGTATTATCTGGATTCATTTATTCCAGTACCTATTAATACATTAAGAGAACTGTCAAGAACTTAAATATATTTTTAATTGTAGGTTTTGCATCTGTGTTTGAAAATTAAGTCAACAAATGTTTCAGTGCTTACTATGTCTGAACTTTATTCAAAATGCTGTTGAGAAAATAAACATAGTCTCTTATAAGACTTGTGATTTGAATTAATCCCAAGCAACTAACTTACAGTTACTTCCTTGTATTCTGGCCTTCCCAGATGAATTTCTTCACACATATAATTGAAAAAAGCAGTGATTGCTTCTAGCAGTGAACTTTCCCCTTCATCTCACATTGCTGGCTCACCATGTCATATTTGTGTGTATGCATGTGTTGATGATGGATTTCTGCTATGGGGTTTTTTGCAGATTTTATTGAGATATATTCACGTATATATTCCATCCAAAGTATAGAATTCATATCTCACAGTATCAGCACTTAGTTGTACAATCTTCACACTCAATTTTAGACCATTTTTATTCCTCCAAAAAGAAAATTATCAGACACACACAAAAAGAAAACCTAAAATACCATATATTTCCCTCATTCCCCCCCCCCCCCGTTACTGACCCGTAGCATTGGAGTGGTACATCAGTTACTGTTAATGAAAGAATTTTGTGGTATTGCTGGAAACTATAGTCCATAGCTTGCAATAGGTATTTTTCCCCACATATCACTCTATTATTAACTTTGTACCAGTGACGTACATTTATACTAGTTCATGCAAGAACTTACTTAAATTTGTAGTGTTAATTGGTGACATACATAACTCTAAACAACCCCTTTCAACCAGAGTCACCTACAGTACAGCAGTGCTCCTTATGTTCCCCAAAATGAGCTACCCCTACTCCAAACACCTCCAAACATTTTAATTCAACCTCGTTATACATTCTGAACATATTAGGTTGATACTCCACTTTCTCTAGCTTCTGACTGTTTCTAAGCATCCTATATTCTACATTTTAAGACTCTGATTTTACATATTCTTATTAGTTTGTATTATGAAGTCATACATCTGACCTTTTGTGTCTTACTTATTTCACTCAGCATTTTGTCTTCCGGATTGATCCCTGTTGTTGCATGCTTCAGGTCATCATTTCCTCTTACTGCTGCATGATTTTCCATCATATGTATATGCCACATTTTGTTTATCCATTCTGTCTGGGCATTTGGATTGCTTTCATCTTTCGGCAATTGTGAACAATGCTGCCATGAATATCAGTGTGCAAATGTCTTTTCGTTCCCCTGTTTTCAGATCTTCTGGGTGTATACCGCAAAGTAGAATTGCCAGGTCATAGGGCAACAGTTTTCTGAGGAACTGCCAAACTGTCTTCCATAGTGGCTGCACTATTTTATACTCCCCCCGGTATTGAATAGGTACTTGTATTTCTCCATATCCCCTCCAACACTTGTAGTTTTCTATTTGTTTAATAGTAGCCATTATTACTGTAATGAGAAGTTGTCTCATTGTTTTTTTTTAAGTATTTTTATTGACAGATCTTCACACACAGAGTCCATACATGTTGTACAATCAGTGGCTCACAGTATCATCACATAGTTGTGTATTCATCACCATGATCATGTTTAGAACATTTGCATCACTTCAGAAAGAGAAATAAAAAGAAAAAAAACTTATATATACTATACCCCTTACCACTCCCTCTCATTGACCACTAGTATTGAATAGGGCATGAGATTTTGTAAGTTTGTCTAGGTTAGTTTGATGCCCCGATAAATCCCAGAGTGATTTGAACAGTGATTAAAGAAGTATTTGCAAAGTCCCCTTGGGGGAATGGTGAGAAAAGGAGAAAATTCATCCTCACCATTTGGAGAATTCCTGATATTTTCACAAGCAGTGGGGACAACCAAATCAAAACCCGAGCCCTCAAACTTGGGGTTTGTTCATATGAAACTTATCCCTGCAAAGGATAGGCTAAGCCTACTAAAAATTAGGCCTAAGAGTCACCCCCAGAGAACCTCTTTTGTTGCTCAGTTGTGGCCTATCTCTCTCTCTCAGCCAACACAGCAAGCAGACTCACCACCCTTCCCCTCTCTACATGGGACATGACTCCCAGGGTTGTAAACCTCCCTGGCGGTGTGGAACAGAAATCCTAGAATGAGTTGGAACTCAGCATCAGGGGATTAAGGAAACCTTCTCAACTGAAAGGAGGAAGAGACAAATGAGACAAAATATCGTGTCAGTGGCTGAGCGATTTCAAACAGCATTGAGAGGTTATCCTGGAGGTTATTCTTACACATTATATAGATATCCCCTTTTTAATTTATGGTGTATTAGAGTGACTAGAGGGAAGTATCTGAAACTAGAGCTGTGTTTCAGTAGCCATGTTTCATGAAGATGATTTCGCAGTAGACTGTGTGATTGTGAAAATCTTGTGTCTGAAGCTCCTTTAATCTATGGTATGAACAGATGAGTAAAAAATATGGATTAAAAAGAAATAAATTAAAAAATAAAAATGAATAAATAGGAAGAACAAATGTTGAAATAAACTGAGTAGAGTAAAATACCAGTGATCAATGAAAGGGAGTGGTAAGGGGTATAGAAGAAAAAACGGGGAACAGAGGTTAAAATATATTGGGTAGATGAAAATATTAGCGATCAGTGAGAGGGAGGAGTAAGGAGAATGGTATGTATGAGTTTTTTTTGTTTTTCTTTTTATTTCTTTTTCTGGAGTAATGCAGATGTTCTAAGAAATGATCATGGTGATGAATATACAACTATGTGATGATATTGTGACTCATTGATTATACACTAAGAATGGAATATTCGTACGTTAGGAATGTTTGTGTTTGTATGTTGTCATGTTTTGTCAATAAAGAGAGAGAGAGAAAAGTAGCCATTTTGTGCCTTCTGATGAAAGAGTGCACACACTCTGTAGTATTGCCAAAGGGATTGAACCAGTATCTGATCAGCTGTCTGGGTCTAGCTGCCGATTTGCAATCAACACCAAGGATAAAGGAACTTGTTAAGCTGAAACAGGATTGTGCAATCAGTAAAATGTAAATTTTGGGAAATTTTATAGGCTCAAAGTCCTGGATTCTTCAATAGAAAAACAGTAGGAAAAGAAAGGGATGGAGGCAAGACTAAAAGAAGCCTAAAGGACATCAATTTTTTTTTTTTTTAATATACATGGGCAGGCACCGGGAATCGAACCTGGGTCTTCTGGCCTGGCAGGAAAGCATTCTTGCCTGCTGAGCCACTGTGGCCCGCCCTCAAATTTTTAAAAATGAACACTGAACTATTGACTAGGAATGCAGGCGTGGTGATAAAATTATGAAGAATGAAGAAACGATTACTCTAAGATTCAGGGGTGTGATTTCTTTGGGGGACAGGGACTGGGTTATAATTGAAATGGGACTTGTGTAGAACTTCTGGGATAATTGGATGTGATTACAAGGTTATTTACCTTATAAAAATGAAAATTATGTATGTGTGTATGTAGACTTGTATTACTTATTTCTGTTAGAAAATTTCTGTTTAGAAATTCAATGAATATATGTTGTCAATGCCCTTTAGCCAAGGACCCCCACAACATACCTATAAACTTGTCGCTAAATAAAAAGTCCTCTTGGGGCAATAGGAAGTAAGGATGAAAAATTCAGCTTCCCCATTTGGAGAATTCCTGATATTCTTGCAAGCAGTAGGGTCAACCAAATCAGTAGGCCATGCCCTCAGTCTTGGAGTTTGTCCGTATGAAACTTAACCCCACAAAGGATAGGCTAAGCCTACTTAAAATTAGGCCTAAGAGTCACCCCCAGAGAACCTCTTTTGTTGCTCAAATGTGGCCTATCTCTCTCCCAGCCAAACACAACAAGCGAATTCACTGCCCTTCCCCTCTCTACATGGCACATGACTCCCAGGGGTGTAAACCTGCCTGGCAGTGTGGGACAGAAATCCCAGTATGAGGTCGGACTTGGCATCAAAGGATTGAGAAAACCATCTCGACCAAAAGGGAAAAGAGAGAAATGAGATAAAATAAAGTGTCAGTGGCTGAGCGATTTCAAACAGAATTATTCTGGAATGATAGCTATCCTGTAGAGCTGTGTTCCAGTAGCCATGTTTCTTTAAGATGATTGTATAGTGATACAGCTTTCACAGTGGACTATGTGGTTATGAAAACCTTGTGTGTGATGCTTCTTTTATCTATAGTATGGTCAGATGAGTAAAAACTGTGGATAAGAAATAAATAATTAGGGGAACAAAGGTTAAAATAAATTGAGTAGATTGAAATACTAGTGGTCAATGTAAGGGAGGTAAGAGGTATGGCATGTATGAGTTTTTTCTTTCTTTTTTTTAGGTCATTATTTTATTTATTTTAGCAATGTTTTGTCGTTTTCTATGTACAAGTCCTTGGCATCCTTTGTTAGACTTATTCCTAGATATCTGATTCTTTTGGTCACAATTTTGAATGGAATTATTTCCATTATTGTCTTCTCAGATAGATCATTGCTTGTGACTAGAAACCTTACTGATTTTTATACATTAATCCTGTACCTTGTCACTTTGCTGACTTTATTAGTTCAAGTAGCTTTTTCACAGATTTCTCAGGGTTTTCCTAAGTAGGGGATCATGTCATCTGCAAATAATGAAAGTTTTGCTTCTTCCTTTCCTATTTGGATGACTTTTATCTCAATCTCTTGTCTAATCATTCCAGCTAGGACTTCTAGTACAATATTGAATACTAGTGGTGACAATGGGCATACTTGTCTCCTTTCCAATCTTAGGGAGAATGCTTTCCATCTCTCAACAGTAAGTATGAGTCTAGCTATAGGTTTCTCATATATGCCCTTTATGATATTGAGGGAGTTTCCTTTTATTCCTACCTTCTGAAGTGTTTTTTTTTTTAACTTTTTTTATTAATTAAAAAAATTAACAAACAAAACATTAAGAGATCATTCCATTCTACATATACAATCGGTAATTCTTAATATCATCACATAGTTGCATATTCATCATTTCTTAGAACATTTGCATCAATTTAGAAAAAGAAATAAAAAGACAACAGAAAAAGAAATAAAATGATAACAGAAAAAAAAAGATTATACATACCATACTCCTTACCCCTCGCTTTCATTTACCACTAGCATTTCAAACTAAATTTATTTTAACATTTGTTCCCCCTATTATTTATTTTTATTCCATATGTTCTACTCTTCTGCTGATATAGTAGCTAAAAGGAGCATCAGACACAAGGTTTTCACATTCGCAGAGTCTCATTGTGAAAGCTATATCATTGTTCAATCATCATCAAGAAACATGGCTACTGGAACACAGCTCTACATTTTCAGGCAGTTCCCTCCAGCCTCTCCACTACATCTTGAACAACAAGGTGATATCTCCTTAATGCATAAGAATAACCTCCAGGATAACCTCTCAACTCTGTTTGAAATCTCTCAGCCATTGACACTTAGTCTCATTTCACTCTTCCCCCTTTGGTCGAGAAGGTTCTCTCAATCCCTTGATGTTAATTCTCAGCTCATTCTAGGGTTTTTTCTCAGTCCCTTGATGCTGAGTCTCAGATCATTCCAGGATCTCTGTCCCACGTTGCCAGGAAGGTCCACACCCCTGGGAGTCATGTCCCACGCAGAGAGGGGAAGGGTGGTGAGACTGCTCGTTGTGCTGGCTGCAGAGAGAGGCCACATCTGAGCAACGAAAGAGGCTCTCTTGGGGGTGACTCTTAGGCCTAAATTTTAAGTAGACTTGACCTATCCTTTGTGGGGTTAAGTTTCATGTGAACAAACCCCAAGACTGGGGCTCAGCCTATACCTTTGGTTGTCCACACTGCTTGTGAGAATATCAAGAATTCAACTTGGGAAAGTTGAATTTCTCCCCACTCTCACCATTCCCCGAAGGGGGCTTGCAAATACTTTTCCAGTCACTGATCAAATCACTCTGGGATTCATCGGGGCATCACTCTGGACAAACCAACAAAATCTCATATGCTACCTGAGATTCCAAGTACTTATGACATTCACTCAAACTATCTACATGAGTTATATTAGGAAATGCTCTAGTCAAAATATAAATTTTGTAACAAATAAACATTTTTTGCTTTAGTCTCACACATAAGGTGACATTTTAAAGTATTAATTATCATCTATTTTCAACACCCTGCAATAATGACATTCCTTTGTTCTTCCTCAGGCAAAAACATTTCTTAAATTTGTACATTGTACATTTCACTACTGTTATACACTCTAGGCATTCCTAGATTATACCATCTCGATCTTTACCATCTATCTATCTTTCTGATTTCATTTATGTCCCCAGTCCTCCTCCCTCTATCATTCTCACATGCAGGTTCATTCAGTGTTTTAACATAGTTACATTACTGTTAGGTAGTATTGTGCTGTCCATATCTGAGATTTTATATTCAGTCCTGTTGCACAATCTGTATCCCTTCAGCTCCAATCACCCAATATCTCACCCTATTTCTATCTCCTGATGGTCTCTGTTACCAAGGAAATATTCTAAGTTTATTCACTAGCGTCAGTTCATGTCAGTGAGACCATACAGTATTTGTCCTTTTGTTTCTGGCTAATCATGCTCAGCATAATGTCCTTAAGGTCCATTCATGTTGTTACATACTTCATAACTTTATTCTGTCTTACAGCTGCATAATATTCCATCTTATGCAGATGTCACAGTTTGTTTAGTCAACTGTCTGTTGATGGACATTTTGGCTGTTTCCATCATTTGGTAATTGTTAATAATGCTGCTATAAACATGTAAATGTCCATTTGTGTCCTTGGCCTCGTGACCTTTGAGTAGAGACAGCATATACATGGGTCCTGTTTTTTAAACCATTCTGCCAGACTACGTCTTTTGATTGGAGAGTTTAATCCATTAACATTCAGTGTTATTACTGTATGGGTAGTACTTTCTTCTGCTATTTTGCCTTCTGGATTTTATATGTCATATCTAATTTTCCTTCCTTTTACCTTTACTCATAGTCTTCCTTTCTACACTCTTCTCCATACCTCTCTCTTCTATCTTCGTATCTGTCTCTAGTGTTCCCTTTAGTATTTCTTGCAGAGCTGGTGTCTTGGTCACAAATTCTCAGTGATTTTTTGTCTGAAAATGTTTTAATTTCTCCCTCATTTTTGAAGGACAATTTTGCTGGATATAGAATTCTTGGTTGGCAGTTTTTCTCTTTTAATAATTTAAATATATCATCCCACTGTCTTCTCACCTCCATGGTTTCTGCTGAGAGATCTGCGCATAGTCTTATTGGGCTTCCCTTGTATGTGATGGATTGCTTTTCTCTTGCTGCTTTCAAGATCCTCTCTTTCTCTTTGACCTTGGACATTCTGGTTCTTAAATGTCTTGGAGTATGTCTATTTGAATCGGTTCTCCCTGGGGTACGCTGCACTTCTTGGATCTGTAATTTTAAGTCTTTCATAAGAGTTGGGAAATTTCCAGTGATAATTTCCTCCATTAGTTTTTCTCATTTTACATTCTCTTCTCCTTCTGGGACACCCCCAACATGTATATTCGTGCGCTTCATATTGTCTTTCAATTCCCTGAGTCCCTGCTCATATTTTTCCATTTTTTTTCTTATAGTTTCTGTTTCTTGTTGGATTTCAGATGTTCTGTCCTCCGGTTCATTAATCCTATGTTCTGCCTCTCGAAATCTACCATTGTAGGTTTCCATTGTTTTTTTCATCTCTTCTACTGTGTCTTTCATTCCCATAAGTTCTGTGATTTGTTTTTTCAGACTTTCAGTTTCTTCTTTTTGTTCCTCCCTTGCCTTTTTTATATCCTCCCTCAATTCATTGATTTGGTTTTTGATGAGGTTTTCCATGTCTGTTCGTATATTCTGAATTAATTGTTTCAGCTCCTGTATGTCATTTGAATTGTTGGTTTGTTCCTTTGACTGGGCCATATCTTCAATTTCCTTAGTGTGATTTGTTATTTTTTGCTGGCGTCTACGCATTTAATTACCTTAATTAGTTTATTCTGGAGATTGCGTTCACTTCTTTTACCTAGGGTTTTCTTGCTGGATGAATTTGTTGTCTATCTGTTCTTTGACATTCCATTCAGCTTTATCTGAACCTTTAGCTTAGGTTTTGTTTAACAGAGGAGAATTTTTCAGTTCTTGTTTTCTTGTTTCTTACCCTGCTTGTGTGGTACCTTACCCCCACACACACTTAGGAGGGTCTGCTTAGATATTATAGACCCCAGCCAGATTTTCCCAGACCAAACTGGCCTCCTATCAGGAGGAAAGAGTCACCTGCATCGGTTTTCCCAGAGCATGAGACCCAGCAGGTTGAAAGACTTTCCTGTGAAGTCTCTGGACTCTGTTTTTCTTATCCTGCCCAGTATGTGGCGCTTGTCTGCCTGCAGGTCCCACCAGCATAAGATGATGCGGTACCTTTAACTTTGGCTGGGGGTTTGTTGGAGACAGAGGAGAGGTTGTAGGCTGGTTTTAATGGCTTCAAATTACCAAGCCCTGGTGTCTGAATTCCTTGATGGAGGGATTCCACCTGGGTGGGCCTTCACCCCTCCCCTGGGGAAGCACAGGCTCCAGATAAGCCCCCAAAAGAGCTCACTTCTGCCTATGCCTGGGGCAGTCAAGCCTTTGTAGATACACAGCCACAAAAACCTGTTTCCTTCTTTTTTTTCCCCCTTTTCTGTCAGTCCTGCCCCATTGGTGCCGGGGCAAAAATGAGCAACCTCCGCTTTGATCAGGTTCACCTAAGCTGGGGGCCTATTTTTAGTAGTCAGAATTTGTTAATTAGTTCCACAATTGGCGTTTGATTGTGCCCAGTCACTGCTGCTGGTAAAGTCCTTTCCTTTCCCCTCTGGGAAGCGGCCTGTGAGGGAGGGGCGCTGGCCGCCGCAGCTTTAGGAACTCACGGTTTTGGGGGGTGCTCGCAGCCGGTCCAGCTGGTCCAGACTGGGGTACGCTGTGTGTCTGGTCACTGACGTGGCCCCAGGGACTGTTCTGTACTGTTTCTGGTTATTTAGCAGTTGTTCTGGAGGACGAACTAAAACGCGCACGTTGTTAAGCCGCCATCTTGACCCGGAAGTTTCTTTCTTTTTTTATTAATTAAAAATATATATATTACAAGAAAGAAACACAACCATTCTTAACATATTCTCATTCTGTTCTACATATATAATCAGTAATTCACAATATGATCACATAGTTGCATATTTATCATCATGATCATTTCTTAGGACATTTGCATCAATTCAGAAAAAGAAATAAAAAGACAACAGAAAAATAAATGAAAACAAAAAAAAATTATACGTACCATAGCCCTTACCCCTCCCTTGCATTGAACACTAGCATTTGAAACTGAATTTATTTTAACATTTGTTCCCCTATTATTTATTTTTATTCCATATATTCTACTCGTCTGTTGACATGGGAGATAAAAGGAGCATCAGACACAAGGTTTTCACAATCACAAAAACACGTTATGAAAGCTATATCACTATACAATCATCATCTAGAAACATGGCTACTGGAACACAGCTCTACATTTTCAGGCAGTTCCCTCCAGCCTCTCCTTTACATCTTGGATAACAAGGTGATATCTCCTTAATGCATAAGAATAACCTCCAGGATAACCTCTCGACTCTGTTTGGAATCTCTCAGCCATTGACACTTTGTCTCTTTTCCCCCTTTTGGTCGAGAAGGTTTTCCCAATCCCTTGATGCTGGGTCTCAGCTCATTCTAGGGTTTTCCTCAATCCGTTGATGCTGAGTCTCAGCTCATTCTGAGATTTCTATCCCATGTTGCCAGGAAGGTCCACGCTCCTGGGAGTCATGACCCACATAGATGGGGAGGTTGGTGAGTTTGCTTGTTGTGTTGGCTAGAGAGAGAGGCCACATGTGAGCAACAAAAGAGGTGCTCTTGGGGGTGATACTTAGGCCTAATTTTAAGTAAGCTTGACCTATCCCCTGTGGGGTTAAGTTTCATATGAACAAATCCCAAGACTGGGGGCTCAGCCTATACCTTTGGTTGTCCACACTGCTTGTGAGAATATCAGGAATTCTACTTGGGGAGGTTGAATTTTCCCCTGTTCTCACCATACCCCAAAGGGTACTTTGCAAATACTTTTCCACTCACTGATCAGATCACTCTGGGATTCATAGGGGCATCACTGTAGACAAACCAACAAAATCTCATGTCCTACCCAAGGTTCCATGTACCTATATTGTTCAACCAAGCTATCTGCATAAGTTTTATTAGGAGATGCACTACTCAAAGTATAAATTTTGTACCAAATAAACATTTTTTACTTGAGTCTCACACATAAGTTGAAGTTTTAAAATATTAATTACCATCTGTTTTCAGCACACTGCAGTAATGACATTCCTTTGTTCTTCCTCATGCAAAAACATGTTTTAAATTTGTACATTTAGTCACTATCGTTATACACTCTAGGCATTCCTAGATTATACCATCTCAATCTTTATCGTCTATCTTTGTGATTTCATTTATGCCCCCAGCCCTCCTCCCTCTATCATTCTCACATTCAGTTTCATTCAGTGTTTTAACATAATTGTATTACAGTTAGGTAGTATGGTGCTGTCCATTTCTGAGTTTTTATATTCAGTCCTGTTGCACAATCTATATCCCTTCAGCTCCAATTACCCAATATCTTACCCTATTTCTATCTCCTGATGGTCTCTGTTACCTATGAAATATTCCAAGTTTATTCACTAATGTCCGTTCATATCAGTGAGGCCATACAGTATTTGTCCTTTTGTTTTTGGCCAATCTCGCTCAGCATAATGTCCTTAAGGTCCATCTATGTTGTTGCATACTTCATAACTTTATTCTGTCTTATAGCTGCATAATATTCCATCGTATGTATGTATCACAGTTTGTTTAGCCACCTATCTCTAGATGGACGTTTTGGCTGTTTCCATCTCTTGGTAATTGTAAATAATGCTGCTGTAAACATTGGTGTGCAAATATCTGTTTGTGTCCTTGCCCTCATGTCCTTTGAGTAGAGACAGCATATAGATGGGTCGTGTTTTTTAATCCATTTTGCCAGTCTTTGTCTTTTGATTGGGGAGCTCAGTCCATTAACATTTAGTGTCAATACTGCACGGGTAGTACTTTCTTCTACCATTTTGCCTTTTGGATTATATATGTCATATATAATTTTCCTCATTTTTACCTTTACTCATATCTTCCTTTCTACACTCTTCTCCACACTTCTCTCTTCTGTCTTTTCGTATCTGTCTCTAGTGTTCCCTTTAGTATTTCTTGCAGAGCTGGTCTCTTGGTCACAAATTCTCTCACTGATTTTTTGTCTGCAAATGTGTTAATTTCTCTCCCATTTTTGAAGGACAGTTTTGCTGGATATAGAAATCTTGGTTGGCAGTTTTTCTCTTTTAGTGATTTAAACATCATCCCACTGTCTTCTCGCCTCCATGGTTTCTGCTGAGAGATCTGTGTATTGTCTTATTGGGCTTCCCTTGTATGTGATGGATTGCTTTTCTCTTGCTGCTTTCAAGATTCTCTCTCTTTGACCTCTGACATTCTGATAAGTAAGTGTCTTGGAGTACATCTGTTTGGATCTATTCTCTTTAGGGTACTCTGCACTTCTTGGATCTGTAATTTTAAGTCTTTAGTAAGCTTTGGCAAATTTTTGGTGATAATTTCCTCTATTAGTTTTCCCCCCCTTTTCCCTTCTCTTCTCCTTCGGGGACACACACAACACTTACGTTCGTGCGCTTCATGTTGTCCTTCAATTCCGAGTCCTTGCTCATATTTTTCCATTTTTTCTCCTATATTTTCTTTTTCTTGTCAGATTTCAGATCTTCTCTCCTCCAGTTCACTAATCCTATCTTTTGCCTCTCGGAATCTACCATTGTAGGTTTCCATTGTTTTTTCATGTCTTCTACCGTCTTTCATTCCCATAAGTTCTGTGATTTCTTTTTTCAGACTTTCGATTTCTTCTTTTTGTTCATTCCTTGCCTTCTTTATATCCTCCCTCAATTTATTGATTTGGTTTTTGATGAGGTTTTCCATGTCTGTTCGTATATTCTGAATTAATTGTTTCAGCTTCTGTATCTCATTTGAATTGTTGGTTTGTTCCTTTGGGTCATATCTTCAGTTTTTCTGGTATGATTTGTTATATTTTGCTGGCATCTAGGCATTTATTTACCTTAATTAGTTTATTCTGGCGATTGCTTTCACATCTTTTACCTAGGGTTTTCTTGCTGGATGAATTTGTTGTCTATCTGTTCTTTGACATTCAGTTCAGCTTTTTCTGGACCTCTAGCTTAGGTTTTGTTTAACAGAGGAGAATTTTTCAGTTCTTGTTTTCTTGTTTCTTGCCCTGCTTGTATGGTGCCTTTCCCCCCCACCCTTAGGAAGGTTTCCTTAGGTATTATAGACTCCAGCCGGATTTTCCCAGAGCAGACTGGCCTCCTGTCAGGAGGAAAGAGTCACCTGCATTGGTTTTCCCTCGGGGTGAGACCCAGCAGGTTGGAAGACTTTCCCGTGAAGTATCTGGACTCTGGTTTCCTTTTCCTGCCCAGTATGTGGTGCTTGTCTGCCTGTAGGTCCCACCAGCATAAGATGATGTGGTACCTTTAACTTTAGCAGACTTTCCCTGCTGGGATGTGGTGAAGTCAGAGAAGAGATTGTAGGCTGATTTTAATGGCTTCAAATTACCAAGCCCTGGTGTCTGAATTCCTTGAGGGAAGAATTCCACCTGAGTTGGGCTTTACCCCTCCCATGAGAAAGGCACAGGCTCCAGACAAGCCCTCAAATTAGCTTGTTTCTGTCTATGCCTGGGACAGTTGCAGCCTGAGAAATACTGCCACTGAATCCAGAGGCAGTTAAGCCTTTGTAGAAACACCGCCACAGAAACCTGTGTTTCCTTCTTTTTTTTTTAAATCTTTTTTTGTGAGCCCTGCCTCCTTGGCGCCGGGGCAAAATGAGCGACCTCTGCTTTGACCAGGTTTACCTACGCTGGGGGCCTGTTTTTAGTAGTCAGAATTTGTTAATTAATTCCACAATTGGGGTTTGGTTGGACTCAGCCCCTGCTGTTGGTAAAGTTCCTTTCCTTTCCCCTCTGGGAAGCAGCCTGTGGGGGAGGGGTGCTGGGCGCTGCAGTTTAGAGAACTCATGGTTCTGGGGGGGCTCGCAGCAGGTCCACCTGGTCCAGACTGGGGTATGCTTTGTGTCCGGTCACTGACGTGACCCCAGGAGCTATTCTGTACTGTTTCTAGTTATTTAGTTGTTCTCGAGGATGAACTAAAATAGCACATTGCTAAGCCACCATCTTGATTCTCCTTTAATCCATATTTTTTATTCATCTTTCCATACCCTGAATATAAGGGACACAAAGTTCTCACATTCACACAGTCACATTGTAAATGTTATATCTTTATACAATTGTCTTCAAGATCTAGACTACTGGGACACAGCTCATCAGTTTCAGGTAATCTCCTTCTAGTCACTCCAATATACCATAAACTACAAAGGGATATCTATGTAGTGCATGAGAATAGCCTCCAGGATAACATATCAGCTTTGTTTAAAATCTCTCAGCCACTGATACTTTATTTTGTCTCATTTCTCTCTTCCCCCTTTTGGTCAAGAAGGCTTTCTCAATCTCTTTATGCCAGGTCCTGGCTTATCCCAGGCTTTCTGTTCCATGTTGCTAGGAAGATATATATCCATGGGAATCATGTCCCACATAGGAGGGAGGACAGTGCGTTCACATGCTGGGTTAGCTTTTAGAGAAAGGCCACATCTCAGCAACCAGGAGGTTCTCTGGGGGTGACCCTTAGGCATAATTTTAAGTAAGCTTACCCTGTCCTTTGCAGGGATAAGTTTCATAGGGGCAAACCCCAATATCAATGGCTCAGTCTATAGATTTGGTTGTCCCCATTGCTTGCGAGATTATCAGAAATTCTCCAAATGTCTCCCTCACTTTTGAGGACAACTCTGCAGGATAAAGAATTCTTTGCTGGCGATTTTTGTCTTTCAGAATCTTAAATATATCATACTGCTGCTTTCTCGCCACCATGGTACCCGATGAGTAGTGTTTAATCTTATGGTGCCCCTTGTATGTGGTGAATTGTTTTTCTCTTGCTGCTCTTGGGACTCTCTCCTTCTCTTCAGCATTTGACGGTCTGATTAGTATGTGTCTTGGAGTGGGTCTGTATGGATTTATTCTATTTGGAGTTCCTTGAACTTCACTGATTTGCATATTGTATCTTTAATAAAGGTTGGGAAGTTTTCACCAATGATCTCCTCAAATAATCTTCCCAGCCCTTTATTCTTATCTTCTCCTTCTGGGACAGCACAGATTCTTATATTTGTGCACTTTATGTTATCTATCATTTCCCTGAGATCCAATTTAAAGTTTTCCATCTTTTTCACCATTTTTTCTTTTGTGCATTCAAGTTCAGTTGCTCTATCCTTCAGTTCACTTATTCTTTCTTTCTGCCTCTTTAGATCTGTTGTTTGTCTCTGGTATGTTTTTCATTTGATCTATAGTATCTTTCATTTCCATAAAGTCTATCACTCCTTTCAAATTCTTTTTTATGCTCTTCTAGTGTCTTCTTGATAGTCTTTATTTTTTTAGCCAACTCATTGATGTTATATATGAGATTTATTTGAACATTTGTGGTTAGTTTGAAATTCTATGTCTCCTCCTGCTTTTTAATTTTATCAATTTGGCTGGGCCGTATCTTCTATCTTCTTCATGTTTTCTGTTTTTTTGCTGTTTTCTTGGCATTTGATTATCTTGATAAGGTTATTTTGGAAGTTGGTTACCTTCATTCATCTAATATTTTCTTTTTGCTTCAGTTTATGTTAAAGGTCTTCTTTGGCACTTGGTTTGTCAGTAATTTCCAGCCAAACCAAGGCTAGAGCCTAACTTGGGTTGTAGCCCTTTTTAGAAGTTTGTTGGGCTGAGACGTACCTTGCCAGATTGCAGTTTCCCATCTTCCCAACAGATGGCTCCCTCGGGCCACCTCTTCCCCACAACCCTGCCACCCCTTGACTGTGGCTGGGGAGGATCCAGACCAGGTAAAAATCCAGTCAAGGCCACAGGCCTGGTGGGTGGGCACTGTGCACCAAAGGGAAGACTCCACCTTGTAGGTGCAATGGGTCTGGTGATTCCCAGACTACTGGTGGAAAGACTCCTGGCTTTGGAACTGAAAGGTTCAACTTCACCAGCCATTGGGCAGCTCAGGAATGATCTGCTTTTCACCATCCAGCAAGATTGCTTTGTGTGTGAGGGAGGGTGCCAGGCATTGCAGTTCTGCTCTCTCACCGTGCCTCTCTGCTTATTTATGCAGTGAGCTTCCTGAGTCCCTGTGTAGATAGGATTGAAGCCCTCCCCTCCTGAGGGGAGGGCTTCCCAGGCTCCTCCAAGTTCATACATCTGCAACAGCCTGCCTCAGGAATTGGGGGGTAGGCATTGTGCACTGTAGCAGGTTCTCTGTGAATAAATTGGCTTCTGGGTTCCCACACAGGAACACTAGGCTGTGGGACTGAGAGGATTGCCTCCCCCACCTCTCCGAAACAGAGTTGTGCCACTTTTTGGCTGCCTGATTTGGCTGTTGCGCAGCAGTGGACCTTAGGGATGGGCACAATTAAGTACACTGACCAAAGTTTCTGTCATAGTTTCTCCCCTTTTCCATCCAGGTCTTCCTTATATAATGCAGAAGTCCTTCTCTGGTCTTCTGCTTTGGTTGTTTTCTGCCTGTTCTGTAGTTGTTTTATGGTGGAGAAGTGAATTCTGCCTGGCCTATTCCACCGCCTTCCTCAATCATATTTTTTAATTAAAGTGATGAGCACTATTAAAATATCTCCTTTTAATGAACTTAAACTTGTTTGTGAAGCAGAGGGAAGAAATAACTGCTATTTCTGAATTGATTGCAACTTTTAATTCATCATATTTTTGGTTATTTAAATGTACCATAAATGTTATTCTTGTTTTATAATGCAAGCTTTTTCTCTCATAGGATGCAGCTTTCATCTGCACTTAAAAGAAACCTAGAGAAAACTGACACCAAAACTAGGTGAGATTTTTATTTTTTCTTGATTTGGTAAGGATGGGAAGAAAAGGGAGATCTGCATAATGGCAGTGGTTTTCATGAGTTTTTTTTGTTGTTTGTTTTCTTTTTCATGGTTCACGTTTTTTTTTAATTTTTATTGATTTTAAACTTTTTTTAAAAATATGACAACAGAGAAACAAACATTCTTAATATATGATCTTTCCATTCTACATATATAATCAGTAATTCACAATATCATCACATAGTTGCATATTCATCATCATCCCTTTCTTTTTAATTTATTTTTTTATTTATGATACATAACTACATACAAAAACACAAACATTCTTATCATATGATCTTTCCATTCTTGTTGTATAATCAGTAACTCACACTATCATCATATAGTTGTATATATTCATCATGATGATCATTTCTTAGAACCTCTGCATCAATTCAATAAAAGCAATAAAAATAAAACAAAAAAATTCATACATACCATACTCCTTCCCCTTCCCCTTCACCAATCACCAGCATTTCAATCTACTAAATTTATTTTAACATTTGTTTCCCCTATTATTTATTTTTAATCCGTGTGTTTTACTTGTCCGTCAATAAGGTAAACTAAAGGAGCATCAGACACAAGGCTCTCACAACCTCACAGTCACAGTGTGACAGCCATATCATCTTACAGTTATCTTCAAGAAACATGGCCACAGGAGCACAGCTCCACATTTTCAGGCAGTTCCCTCCAGCCTCTCCATTACATCTTGACTAACAAAGTGATACCTATATTTAATACATGAGAATAACCTCCAGGATAAGCTCTCAACTCTGTTTGGAATCTCTCAGCCACTGACACTTTATTTTGTCTCATTTCACTCTTCCCCCTTTTGGTCGAGAAGATTTTCTCAATCCCTTGATGCTGAGTTCCAGCTCATTCTAGGATTTCTGTCCCACATTGCCAGGAAGGTCCACACCCCTGGGAGTCATGTCCCACGTAGACAGGGGGAGGGCAGTGAGTTTGCTTGCTGTGTCGGCCGAGAGAGAGAGGCCACATCTGAGCAACAAAAGAGGTTCTCTTGCGGGTGACTCTTAGACCTGATTTTAAGTAGGCTTAGCCTATCCTTTTGGATATTAAGTTTCATATGAACAAACCCCAAGATTGGAGGCTCGGCTTGTTGGTTTGGCTGTCCCCACTGCCTGTGAGAATATCAAAAATTCTCATGAGTTATTTTTACTGTTATTTCCATCCATCTTTATCTTAATAAGGAAATGTTGAGGGCCCCCCCAACATTAAAACAACTTTTATAGTCCTGTTGACATCTTGTTCTATATGGATTACAACCCTAGGAAAAATGGAGGTTTATTCAGACAATCTTAAAATTTTGAAGAAAGGTTTTGAATGTAAGTTTTTATTGATATTTACCATAAACCAGGGAAAAAAGCCATCTCATTTAATCTAGCATCAGCCCATTGAGGTAGGAAGTATACTCCTCATATTTGATTGGCAAAAATGAACTTGTACAGATCAAACAGTTTGCCAGGGAATATGAATAGAGTTGGGCACTCAAGATCTTTCATAATCTGGCCTTAGGCTTGCAGTTGTCTCCCAAAGCTCAAAAAGTCTTGTAATATAGTATCCCCTCCAGTTAGCACCAGAAATGTAGCAGGATGGTATATGGGCACTTCTTACATCTAGGCATCTTACCCATTACACAGGTGCATTCTCCCCATACTGCAACTAACACCAAGATTACATCAATCCAATCCTAATACTGAATTTGAACTTTCTAGCTTTGCTCTCCCACAAAAGGAAAACTTAAAACATGCCTGAGTTAAAGGGGTGTAGGACAGAATCATCACATAGACAATAGAAAGGTCATGCAGGCCAAGGCAGTGTCCTCAGCATGTTTTAAAGTTTACAACCAAGTATAGTTGTAACTGACAGAAAACTGAGTTCAGCTTTCCCAGGTCTTTGCAGAGATTCCTCTTTTAAGCCTCCCCAGTAAGAACCTTCCACGGTATTTCTCAAACCTATCCATTATCTGAATAATTAGCACCATCACAATGATCACATTGCTCGTCCAATCACAGGCCTACTGAATAAGAATCTCTGAAGGTGGGGGCTGGGAATCCACATTTTAACAAGCCACCCAAGTGTTTTTGGCACACTGAACTATAATCAGTTTTGGCACACTGTTCTTTCCCAATCTTAATCAGTGCCGTCTTGCTCAAATTATACCAAACTACTTGACCTAAGTAATTACTTCACATCTTTTCATGCTCATGTTAAGGGTTTTCCTTGTTACACCATACTGTGGTTTTGGATTTATTTTTCTTCCCCACCAGATTCTTTTCCTCTTTGAAGATAGGTATCATGTTTTATTCTGTTTTATGTTACTGGTACCTTGCGCAGTTCTTGGCATGTAGTAAGAGCTTTGAAATATTTGTTGAAGGAGGGCTAAAAAGCAACTTATTAGCAAGTTATTTGGGTATTTTTTCACCCTAAATAATGAAATTTTAGAAATTTTCCTACATTCTTAAATTTAATATTCTTTGAAGCCTGTGACCAATAATTTTGCTAGGGAAATGCATCTCTAATTTTGTAACAAAAATTTCATTTACATCAAACTTTTCCAGATTTATTTTGTTAAATGATGACTTCCTATGCAAATATACAATGGGTACGAAAGTAAATATATACCAATTGATTCCTTCATTAATGAAAAAGTTAATTTATTATAAGGGTAATGAGTTGTATATTTCTCTTTTCTTTTTAGTTTGCTCATGGACAGCATGAAAAATGTATTAAAGTTAAATAAGTTAATAATGAAATCACAACGGGTAAGCCTGCACATGAATCTGCTTATGCATTGTCATGATACCAGTAGTAACTTCTTACTGGTAACTGTATTGTACTTGATTAAATAGGATTGCCTTAAGGGGCTAGTATGGTTAGAATTGACTGTGCTTAAATTTTTCTCTCTTTTTCATAGCTCCTTTATTTCTTACCAATGTTGTTAAATATCTACTTGTAATCTAAGCTATCTCTTCCTTTCATTATGTGGAAATTAAGGAATTGAAAAGTGGAACATTTGAAAACATGAAACTAATAGAATTCAGTGATAAATATTGTGTGTTTATTATTAGGTGACATGCTTTACTCTTTTTATTTTTAATAACAGAAATCTTGGGATTTAGAGGAAAAACTGCTTGATGTTAGAAAGAAGAGATTGCGTATGTAGAACACTTTATTTTTTTAGAGCATATTTTCACTTACCATGAAGATTGATAAGGCCAGATCTCTTGGCCAGTGAGAAATTTCTTAATTTTCAAAATTTCTTCAAATTTTGGGCATGGCTACTTTAAAAATTGGAGATGAAGTGAAATGCATTTTACTTTATTTTTATTTTAGAACTTTAAATCATGCACCTAATACATTCTCAGTGTGAAAAACAAATCAAATAATGCAGAAAAGTATAATGTGGAAGTCATGCCTCATTCTTGCATGATCACAACTTGGTATATATCCTTCCAGGTAATATGTCCTTTTTCTATGCCCATACAAACATATTTATATATACGTAATATTTAAAGGATCAGTTGATACATATGGTTCTACGGCTTTTTCACTTAATTTGCCATGAACATGAGATGACTTTTTGCTTTGAAATTATTGAAATATTTATTTCAAAAGTAATACATGTTTTCTGTAGAAAATTTGGAAATAGAACAGTACACGGAAAAAGTTTGAATTTTACCAATGAGAGATAACCAGTCATCAATGCATATTTCTTATAAAACACATTTGGGGGTGGTGACATGGTGGCTCAGTGGCAGAATTCTCGCCTGCCATAGACCCAGATTCAATTCCCAGAAGTCTGCCCATGCCAAAAAAAACAGTTGGCATCATTTTATACTGTGCTGTAAATTGCTTTTTTTTTTTTCATTTAACAGTATAACGAGGTATTATTTTTAATCATTTCATAGATTTGCCTGTTAGCACAAATCTCAGGGTCATTAAGTGGTCTTGGTTATTTGATCTAATTGCCTTTTTAGTGTTTAATTTTTTCTACTGCCTTTCCACCTACTTTTCTTTTTTTGGAGAATACAATGCTTTATTAAAGTTGTAGGTCTCTAAACTTATCTGATCATAACAACCATCTGGGGAGCTCATTAAAAACTGATTTGTGGGCCAGGTCCACTTAATCAGAATCTATATGGGAGGGGGCTGTTAAAGACTTACTTTAAAGAATACCCTAGCTGATTCTTTTTTTTTCTATTGGGTAAAAGCATTATAATATTCCTTGATGTTCTAACATTAGACCAATGTCTCAACTACTCTTTTTTAAGCAATTTTGAAATAAATTCACATACCAGGCAATCCATCTAAAGTATACAGTATTTTCTATTATATTCACAGAGCTGTGCTTTCATCACGACAATCAATTCTAGAACATTTTCACCCTGAAAAAGATTCATTATGTTATATGGTCCCATGTTTCTTCCTCTGGCTTTCCTTCAAGTAATATACTCAACCCTAAACTTTTCCTTTTAATCACAATCATATCCACATTTCATTGCTGTTAGTTACACCCACCTCTTTTTTTTTTTTATATGCTGTATGGTGGGGTCACATTTTATTGTTTTTCCATGTGAGTATCCTGTTACTGCAGCACCATTTGTTGAATTTTTTTTATTTGTTGGTTTGTTTGGGAAGAACATGGGCTGGAAATATCGAACCTGGGTCTCCCGCGTGGCAGGTGAGAATTCTACCACTGAATTACCTTTTCTCCCCAACACCTACCTACTTTTAATATATTGGTTTTAAGGAATTGCTCCTGCAATACACCCATTTGTATTTTTGAATAATTTGCTTTTTAGAATATTCCAGAAAATAGAAAAATTGATTGAAGGTATTACCTCTAGAGAAGGGCATCTTATGTTTCATTAAAAAATGTACCTTGTTTATGAGCCATTTCTTCTAATTAAATGGGGTGAAAAACCATTTCTTTGTTTTTATGTATATTTCCTATCTATTCTTTGAAAACCCAGAATAAGCCCTCTTTCATATAATGCCACTTGTGACATTTGGAGACAGCTATCATTGTCATACATAAATACTTTGAACATCTTATTTGGGAGTGTTGCAAAGTATAAAATTAAAATACAATATTTTTGCATCAAAGAAGTATTTTCAGATTAAAATAGAACTGAAGCCTAAATTGCAGTTTATTAAAATTTTTCTCTTCACTAAAATAACCAGGAAATGTTCTACTTCATAATTTGTCAAGATTCTTTGTGGAGTTGTCATATGTAATATTATTGTTTATTTTTAACCTAATAGAATTAAAACAAGCTTCAGAAAGTAAACTTTTAGAAATACAGACTGAAAAGAACAAACAGAAAGGTGATTTGGACAGTGTGGAAAATTCAGACAAGATAAAGACCATACAACAAAACCTACAGTTGGAGATGCAGATTACGACAGTTATTCAACATGTGTTCCAGGTAAAATTTATGTAAATGAGGGCACTTTTAAAAATAATTCATGCTATTCCAATGTTGACATACTTTTAGTTATAACTTAAGTCTTTCATCTTGATAAAATAATTCAGTACTGAATATTGGTCTGTTTGCATATATTTGGAATTCATGTATTTAATGCTTTAAGGTCTTAATCCCTCATTATGGTTAGACATAGACATAGACATTTGTAAATGGAATGATTTTGGCAGTTCTGTGGAGGCAGTATGGTATAATGGAGGAGAGTGTTCAACCCCAAATTGAGAGATGGAGTAGAGAAGAAATGGGAGTGGTGGAAATTTAATGTTAAGGTCCTAACTCCAACTTTGAGCAAATTACTTAACTTTTCTAAGCCTTAGTTTCTTTGTTGAGAAAAAGTGATTGTGAGATCGAAAGATAATCCATATTGGGTTATTTATCATGTCTGGTTCAGGTAAATTCTCAGTAAATGTTGGCAGTTATTATGCCAGTTTAAAGATTTTATGTACTTTTTTATTCTGAGGTCTTCTTTTATTACTTTTAAAATTGTAGTATTCCTCTGCAACTACTGAGATGTAATGCTTAAATTACCACTTTTCAACTACGTGAGATTTACAGTTGTAGACTACCTATTTTGTTTAAAGTAAATGCTGACCTGTAAAATATGATATCTTGTATGTTACTAAAGACATTCATCTCCAGATTTTATAGCTACTTTTTAGCAGCAATGGGTAATTGTATTAGGAGTTACCAAACCCGTAGGATAACCTCAGGTAGAAGATTGCATCATGAGTATAGAATCATTTTTTCTTTTTTTTGATACATGTTCATTCATGCTACTTTGAAGTTTTTTGTTATTCTGTATTTCTTAATTTTTATTGATATCCTATAAATTAGTGTTAATTTTTATTTAACAAACTCATTGCTTTGTTAAATAAAACACAGTTTTGCCCAATATTAGGGGCTTTCTTTGTCCCTAAGATCAGCCTTTAGGGGTCTGTCATATTTGAATGTTCCACGTCTTCATAAATTTGGCTAAATTTGTATACATTAGCACTTCATTCATTTATAGCAGTGTACCTAATATAGGGCAAAATTTTTAATATTTTGATATATAACAATATAACGCATATATGCTAAAATCTGATTTAACAGTGTTTCAGTTAACAACTCAGTATCACTGAGCCTTAGTTTTTTTGAAAAATGACCGGAATTTTCAGTAATTATAACCATTATCATTTTTCCATTGCCTACCACAAAAACTCTCTTAACCTTTTTCAGGGTCATGAATCTTTGCAAGGGCTAAAGACTAATCTTTTGTTTTACTTAATAATTATTTTTTCATAATAGAAATGTAAAATGAACTCTGAACTACAGCTGTAGTCTTTTTCCTGTAATCTAAAATGCCATTTTTACTTAACAAGTAAAAAATATATAGAGAAACTGGTGGATGATTAAAAATTATTTTAACATTGTAAATATTTCCTAGCATTATGGGGATCAAGGCTGAAGCCTTACTGGAAGTGGAAACAAGAATTTATTACTATTTTTTCTCATCACAGATCCACATATGTAGTAAATGTTTAATGAGTATTGTTTAAAGTACTTGTAATTTGTTTTTTCTGTTTGTTTTTTTGTTACAGAACCTCATTTTGGGGAGTAAAGCCAACTGGGCAGAAGATTCTGCCCTTAAGGAAACTGTTCTGCAACTTGAGAAGAATGTATTCATGATTTAATAAGAATTCTTTGTAGACATTTTTTTGTTTTTGTTTTTGATACATCATTTAAATAGCAAAGTGAAATGTATTTTCAGAGTTTTTGGAACTATTCTAATACTGCCTTTTTTCTTTTTTTTGCTTGACTTAATACTATAATAAAGAATTTCTTGTTTTAAATATAATAATTAAAGTGACTGACATGTTCTAAAGAATCCAAAAATCTTTGCCATGGAAGGGTTCTGAAAGACAGCTGGTCTAGCTTTCCACTGATTTATGGATATGTTTTGCATGAGCAGGCACCGGGAATTGAATGCAGGTCTCCAGCATGGCAGGCAAGAATTCTGCCACTGAGCCACTGTTACCCCGCACTGATTTGTGGAAAAATTTTAACAACATTCCTTGCACTCTCAACTCTAATTTGGAATGCTTTCTGTGCATTTGTTTGTCTAGCAAAAATAGAAAATCATATCCACAATGTTAAGTTGTGATTATTTTTGGTGAGATTATGAGTGACTTTTTTCTCATTGTATTTCTGTATTTAACATACATTATCATAAAATTTTTTTTAAGGACTGAATGTTACGCTGTCTTACTGATTAAAAAAAAAAGAACTTCAGGGTGCATAGGTGGTTCAGTGGTAGAATGCTCGCCTTCCATGCAGGAGACCCGCATTCAGTTCTTGGACCATGCACCCCACCCCACCTCCCAAAAAAAAAGAACTTGCAGCTTTTTACACCATCCCATTCCATTTTTGGAAAACTGATTAGAGTGGTTTATTAATCTGAAACTGTTGATCATGTTTACAGATGATACAGTGTTTTCAGTGTTCTGTTTAGAAAGACTTCAGTCTTGGAAGAGATGCACTGCAGTAGATCATAGCATTTAAAATCTGCTTAGATTAAGACAAATAGATTTGCCTAAACTTGAATTTGGTTTATTCAGTTGCTAAACTTGAATTCTTTTCTTTGTAATATTTTTAGTTTTCCTTCATTTATTTTGGTAAATCATAATTTATGTATAGTTCTATTATTTTTGCCATAGTGTATTCTTAGAAATTGTCTACACAAATTGTTGTAAAGCGAGTTATATTTTACTTTTAGAAAAACTTTGGAAAATGCTTTCCTGATCCAGTGGCAGAATTACATAATCAGAGAATCTCAACCCAAGTGATTATTAATATCATCTGAAAATTTTTTACTGCTCCATGTCCCCAGAATTTATTGTCCTGTGATACCCTTTTAAAGCCCATGTCTGAGAAAGAAATTGTATCAGTCAACTTTGAATAACGACCCCAAATTTCTGGAACTTTTATTCCTCACTCTGGGGTCTGTGGTTCAGCTGTTCATCCCTATCCTGGACTTGAGGGAGCAAGCAGCCACTATCTAAAAGATGTTCTGTGGCAGAGAGTGGGAGCTTAAGAGGCAAAGTGAAATCACACAAGCACATTTAAAACCCTTTCTTGGTAGATGTTCTAGTTTACTAGCTGCCAGAATGTAATGTACCAGAAACAGGGTGGCTTTTAAAAGGGGGCATTTAATAGTTTACAGTTCTAAGACTGAGAAAATGTCCCAATTAAAGCAAGTCTATAGAAATGTCCAATCTAAGGCATCCAAGGAAGGATACCTTGATTCAAGAAGGCCGATTGAAGTTCAGGGTTTCTCTCTCAAGTGGAAGAGCACATGGCAGATACAGTCAGAGTTTCTCTCTTACCTGGAAAGGCACATGGTGAACACAGTCAGGGTTCCTCTCTCATCTGGAAGGGCACGTGGTGAACATGGCATCATTTGTTGGCTTCTTCTCCTGACTTCCTGTTTCATGAAGTTCCCCGGGAGGCATTTTCCTTCTTCCTCTCCAAAGGTCGCTGGCCAGTGGACTCTGCTTCTCGTGGCTATTTCATTCTGCTCTGCTTTCTCTGAATCTCTCATTCTCCAAAATGTTTCCTCTTTTATAGGACTTCAGAAACTAATCAAGACCCACCCAAATGGGTGGAGACACGCCTCTACCTAATCCAGTTTAACAACTCTTGATTAAATCACATCTCCAGGGAGATGATCTAAGTACAGTTTAAAGCATACAGTACTGAATAGGTATTATAAGAAACATCTGCCTTTACAAAATGGGATTAGGATTAAAACATGGCTTTTCTAGAGTACATGTATCGTTTCAGACCAGCACATATATAAAATCCAGAAGGCAAAATGGTAGAAGAAAGTACAGCCTGTATAGTAATAACACTAAATGTTAATGGATTAAATTCCCCAATCAAAAGACATAGACTGACAGAATGGATTGAAAAACATACTGTGTACAGGAAACCATCTTAGACCCAAGGGTAAACATAGGTTGAAAGTGAAAGGAAGGGAAAAGATATTCCATGCAACAACCAGTATAGCAGGAGTAGCTATACTAATATCCAACAAATTAGACTTCAGATGTAAAACAGTTAAGAGACAAAGAAGAACACTATGTGTTAATAAAAGGAACAATTCAACAAGAAGACATAACAATCACAAATATTTATGCACCAAGCCAGAATGCTCCAAAGTACATGAGGCAAACACTGAAAACACTGAGAAGAGAAATAGACAAATCTACCATGATAGTTGGACACTTCAATTCCCCACTCTTCATCCAGAAATCTAGACAGAGGATCAATAAAGAAACAGAATTTGAATAGTACAATAGATGAGCTAGATTTACCAGACATTTATAGAATGTTACACCCCACAACAGCAGGATATACCTTTTTCTCAAGTGCTCATGGATCATTCTAAAGGATAGATCATATGCTGGGTCACGAAGCAAGTCTCAATAAATTTAAAAAGATTGAAATCACACAAAACACTTTCTCAGATGTATTAGTTAGGGTTCTCTAGAGAAACAGAATCAAAAGGGAACACTCACAAATATAAAATTTATAAAGATGTCTCGCGTGACCGTGGAAATGCAGAGTCCAAAATCCGCAGGGCAGGCTGTGAAGCCGACGATTCCAGCTGAGGGTCTGGACGAACTCCATAGGAGAGGCTTATCAGCCAAAGCGGGAAGAGAGCCTCTCTCCTCTGAATCCTCCTCAAAAGGCTTCCAGTGATTAGAGTGTCTCATTGCAGAAGACACTCCCCTTGGCTGATTACAAATGGAATCAGCTGGTGTGATCATGATTTAATTCTATGAAATGTCCTCATTTCAACAGACAGTCCGACACTTGCCTGACCAGACAAACAGGTACCACCACTTGGCCAAGTTGACACATGAACCTGACCATGACAGTAGAAGTATACATTATGTCCATCCTATTCCATTGACCAAGTCCAAATCACAGGCAGAGAAGTATACCTCTCCCACAGCAGTGTTTGTGTGTATGTGAAGGAAGGGGGGTTGGGGGGACTGGGTTAAGGGATGGGAGAAAAGAGTACATATTTGTTGAAAAGAATACAATCTGGTACAGGCCACTATCTTAGTCATAAATATTCACATTCCTTCTGCATGTAAAAGATACCCCTCTCCAAGGAAGTTAGGTTGTCATCCAATCATGATATTGGTTTCAGAATTTAGGATCTCCTGATAGCCACACAAGATCAAGTGTGACTATTTTTGAATATTTTTATTGACAGATCTTCACACACATATAGTCCATACATGATGTACAATCAGTGGCTCACATTATCATCAAATATTTATGTATTCATCACCATGATCATTTTTAGGACATTTGCATCACTTCAGAAAAAGAAGAAAGAAAAAAATCGTCCCCTCCCTCTCATTGACCACTGGTATTTTAATCTACCCAGTTTATTTTTACCCCTTATCCTTCCTTATTTATTTTCTTTCCATATTTTTTTTACTCATCTTCTATACCCTGGATAAAGGGAGCATCATACACAAGGTTTTCACAATCACATAGCCACAGTGTGACTTTTCTTGATGTGGAGACCTGTGAATTAAAAAGACAAGTTATAAAAATTAAGAAAGAAAATTTTAAAAAAAGGTTATATCCCCTCACACATCCAGCAAATAGGAAACAGGACTGTAGCAAATTCTCAGATAACACATGGCAAATGTTAGGTAACTCCATGTTCTAGTTTGCAGGCTGCCAGGGTGCTATATACCAGAAATACCCGCTTTTAAAAATGGGTATTAAGTTGCAAGTTTACATGTTTTAAGGCCTTGAAAATGTCCAAATTAAAGCAAGTCTATAGAAATGTCCAATCTAAGGCATTCAGGGAAAGATACCTTAGTTCAGGAAGGCTGAAGACATTCAGGGTTTCTCTCTCAACTGGAAAGGCATATGGAGAACGTGGTGATGTCTGCTAGCTTTCTCTCCAGGCTTCTTGTTTAATGAAGCTCTCCTGGGGGCATTTTCCTTCTTCATCTCCAAAAGTCTGCATGGGCTCTATGGCTTTTTCCAAAGTGGTTCCCTCTAAAGATGATTAAGAATTTGGCTTTTCTGGGGTACACCAGATTCAAATTGGCACATTCCACCCTTTGGACCCCCAAAAGACATCTTTCCAAATGCAAAATACATTCATTCCATCGCAATATCACAAGGCCTTAAGCCATTTCAGTAACAATACAAAGTCAGAAACAGTGCAGAATCTATCAAAGTTAGTAACAGTATGGTCTTTCCTAAGGCAAAATTCTCCTCTGTCTCTGGACCTGTAAAATTCAGATCAAGTTATTTGCTGCCAACATATAAAGTAGGGACAGTCATAGAATACATACTCCCATTTCCATAGGGAAAAATTGGAACACAGCGGTCACCAGACGCAAGCAGTTTCAAAAACCTGCAGGGCAAACTCTATTAGATTTCAAAGTCTGAAAGTCATTTTTCTTCAGAGCTTTAGAAAGCGGCAGTCCCACCCTTTCCAAGGGTTTATGCAAAGGCCTTCCTCTCGTTGAATGCAAACTTAGGGGACATTGGGGCACCACCTTCTCCAAGCATCGGGGCCGCAACCAGATTCTCTGCCATCTCTGAGGCACACACTCAACCTCTCCACGTGGTGACAGCCAGGATCTCTCCCCAATCCCCAAGGAATGTGCTCCACCCTCTCCATGGCCTGAGGCAGCACAACACTTCCACTGCCTTAGGGGCAAGCTCATCTCACTGAGCTCACCTGCTCAGGAGATCAGGTGAGTCTGCTTTCCTGGCCCAAGGTCTCTTAACTTCAGACCTTAGTCTCCATGGTTCTACCTCTGAAGACATTTTACCTTCATTTTGTCACTTTTCTGAGACTTTTAGTACAGACTGGCAGCGGTTCCACAGCACTCTTGTTGGCTTTCTATGTAGTAAGCAAGATTCATGCATGCCCATCAGACAAAAGGAGTTTCCACAAGTCCTTGCTGAGTAACTCCATCTCCAATCCTGGCCTTTTCTGTAATGGCTGATTGCCTCCATGTTTCGTTAAACCCTCATGTGGGGCATTTTTCACTTGGGTCTTCCTTTCTGGAAGCCCAGAGTTTTTCAGACCACAAATTTCTGGTTTCTTTATACCCAAGAGTTCAGTTCTCAGCTTATCTCTTTCCTGTCATATTTCACTATAAGTTGTAAGGAGAAACCAGGCTACATTTTCCACATTTAATTCAGAAATCTCTTCTGCTAAATATGCAAGTTCATGGCTTTTAAAATCTGCCTTCCAGCCAAAGTCACTAGTCAATTTTGTCAAATTATCTGCCATTTTAAAACAAGGATCACCTTCCTTCCAGTTTGCAGTAACACAGGCCTGATTTCTATATAGAGCCTTGTCAGGGATATCTTAAGAGTCCACATTTCTACCAACAGTTGTTAGGCCTGAAGGACAGGACCCCTTCTCCCATGATGTAACTTACCCCTGGCAAATATTTCAGAAAGCTTCTTCCACCCCAATCCACGCCAACCCTCATCTCCTTCACCCTCCAGCAGTTGCCCTCTTGAGATAACCTCCCTTTACTCAACCTCTGCCCTCAGACATTTACAACCCTGTATAATTAAAGCAGCATTTAAGTCTTCAACCTCACCAACGGAAGACTGTCAACTCCCAAAAACCCACCAATGAAAAATGCCTAATTCCTACCCCCAAGCCATAAAAACCTATCCCCTGCCACCTCAGGGCAGCCATTTCTCTCCTGAACTTCTTCTCCTCATCTTTAGTGAGTTTGCTGAGTTTACCTTTCAACAGTCTCTTCAAAGCATTCTAGTTCTTCTCTATCAAGCTCCTCACAACTCTTCCAGAATCTTCCCCTTATCCATTTAAAAAGCCGTTCCAACATGTTTGGTATTTGCAAACCACAGCAGCACCTCCCTAGAAAATCTGTTCTAGTTTGTAAGCTGCCAGAATGCGATAAACCAGAAATGGAACAGCTTTTTAAAAAGGGAATTAAGTTGCAAGTTCACATGTTCTAAGACCATGAAAATGTCCAAATTAAAACAAGTCTGTAGAAAAGTCCAATCTAAGGCATCCAGGGAAAGATACCTTGGTTCAAGAAGGCTGATAACATTCAGGGTTTCTCTTTCGACTTGAAAGGCACATGGTGACATCTGCTAGCTTTCTCTCCAGGCTTCTTGTTTCATGAAGCTCCCCCATGGGTTTTTTCCTTCTTCATCTCCAAAAGTGTCTGGCTGTGTGGGCTCTCATAGCTCTTTCCAAAATGGTTCCCTCTTAAAGGGTTCCAGTGAGCAACCCCACCTTGAATGGATGGAGACTCACTTCCATGGAAACCATCTAATCAAAAGTTACCACCCACAATTGGGTGGGTCATATCTCCATGGACACAATCAGAAAGGTTCCACCCAGCAATATTTAGTGAGGATTAAAGAATTTGGCTTTTCTGGGTACGCAACAGATTTAAACTGGCCCAGAGGGCAAGATAAGAAACTGTCTAGTTAGGAGCCTCTCAGGCACCTGGGTAACATAAGCTGAGGGGAGAGGGAAGGGGAGTTGGGGCAAGATTGATATTTAGAATAGTTAGGGTCTCATGTCTTTTTCCTGCAGTCCAAGTTGTTTTTCTGTGCAGTCCCACAGCTGCAAGATTAGGTTTAAGGTAACCAGGATGTGCGAGGGAATGGGATGGGGCCCGTGATGAGTAAGACTGGCAGCTTAGTCAAGAGAAAGAAAAACAGTCTTGGTCACAACAATAAATATAGTCACAGTTTTCTGTGGACAAGGAATTTCTGTTTCTCATCAGTTTCTCATGAGGCTACAGTCAGAATGTTGGCAGGTACTGCAGTAATTTGAAGGCTTGACTAGGGTGACAAGTTAGTACTGATTTTTCCCAGCAGGCCTCAGCTTCCCCTACATGGACATGTCAACTGGCTTGCCCCAGAGCCAGAAATGTATGAGAAGTCACAGAGCACCACTTCTGTAACATTTTATTCATTAGATGCGAATCACTAAGTCCAGCCCACATTCCAAGGGAGGGAAATTAACCTCTGCTTCTTGAAGGGAAGAGAATTAAAGAATTTGCAGGCATATTTTAAAATCATCACAGTGTCTGTGTATTGGGTGGGGAGTATGTTGAGTCCTCAGTATGGGGTTTGTATCATTTTTTTCAACTGTCCTGTAAGTTTGAAATTATTTCAAACTAAAAAGTTTGAAAAAACAAAACAATATTCCTACTCGGTACCATTCTTTCCTCTTCCCCCAAAACATGCACTGTCTGAATTTTCTTCATATTCACTTTGCTTTACTTTTTAGTTTTACCATGTTTTTTGTATCCCTATAAAAAATATATTTAACTTTTCAAATTTTGAATTTTATATAAATGGTATTTTTGCAGTAGGTATCATTAACACCATTTGCTTTTTCTCACATTAGTATATTCTTGGGAATCATCCATGTAATTGTACATAGTTGTATTTCATTGTTTTTCACTGCTGTAATACTCCATCATATGTATTACCAAAAATTATCCATTCTGCTATCAACAAATGTAGCAACCATGCAGGTGTGGCACTCACATATCACGTGAAGAAATAATTTGCTGTTCAGCCGCAAGCAATACAGTTAGCTGACAGTCTCCAGCTATCGGCACCTGCATGATCTGCCCCAGCTTTTGAGATTTGGCCATACTTTTTAGGCAATTCCCAGTCAATGGCTGGGCAAAGCAGGAATCTTAGAGCTACCTCTTCTGCCCAATACAGGATTCTTCTAACTGGTAATCTTTGCTTTAGAGATTCCTGTTGAGTTGGCTGGGACTTTGTGATCTTTTTTTATGGTTTGAGTCTCTCCCTATCCAGTACTGCTTCCTCTCCTTTTTATCTTTCATAGACATTACCTCTCTGTAAACCTTTTGCACTCCTGTCTCAGCATCTATTTCCTGATGTTGGTCAAGAGTGGTCAGAGGCTTCAAAAGACATCAAAATGAAAATGAAAAGTCAAGACAGAAACTAATATGTGTGCATGAATGTATAAATATAGATATCTATATACACACACATATATATTCAATAAGGAAGAGACAATCAAAAAGAAAAAAATCAGTAAAACAGTGGAACAGGCACTTTACAGGAGAGGAAATGTGAATGGCCAAGAAACTCATGAGATATCAATCTCGTTAGCAAAAAGGGAAATTCAAGTTAAAACCCCAAAGCAAAATACTCATGCCCCCCCCAATTAGCATAACTTAGAAAGTCAGACATTCGTGAAGGATTAGGCATGTCCAGGACTCAATACTCTTGGGGGTTGAACTGGTCAAACCTTAGTCTGCACTCTAGGGAAACTCTTACCTGTGTCCCCCAGGAAGCATGTGCAGGAATGTTCAAGAAACACCGTAACCAAAAAGGAAACCACCCATATGTCCTTGTCTCTACTGGGGTAGATTCATATACTATAACTCTACATATACCACTGGTGATGATGGCGGTAAGGGTAGTGGGTTGGAAAAGGATAGGTAAAAGCCATGTGTGAGATTCGAGGTGATCCTTGAATGTCAGGAATCTGTGTCTTGATTTCAGATTTCTACAGGCAGAAGTCTCACCTCAGTAAGGGTGTGAGGGTGGACTCCACCACTCCCATTGTCACCACTTACCATCAATTACCTGAGGGCTAAGAGCAGTGGAAAGGGGGCCCAGCAGCTCTCAGTCACCCCCAAGGGTCAATGGTTAGCTGAGGGATGACAGCTAGTGAGGCTGGCTGCAATACTGTCTCAGGCCAAAAGGAGCCAGTGCTGTGCCTCTGAGACAGATCTGTGGGAGGAAGCCAGCGCGGAACCAACTGGGTCCAAGGAGACCTGTGCATTCCACCCAAGTGGAGGCCACTGAGCAGGGACAGATGCAACCTCCAGACCCATCAAGGAGGTGGCACCTCCCCTCCCCTGACCAGCCTTGATCAGACAGGCAGACTGACCCCCTCCCCTTCATACCCATCCCTCCCACCAGAATATTACACTCTCCCCTGCACCCAGAGTCCACATCATAGGAACAGAAACCAGTGGAGAACCTTCAACCAACTGACATTTTTCCCCAAAGGATCAAAGTTGAGGCTGAAACAAATGAACCCCCTGTGGTGGCCAAATGACAATTTCTTCACCATCATAGAAAATGGGACCCCTGTCCTAAGTTGAATTTAGGTGTAAAAATTTTAAAAGTCATGTTTGTACACCAAAAAAAAACCCTGATTTTTGTAAACTGTCATACATCTGAAACATTATATCCAAAAAGTTTGTACTCACATGCATGCACACACACACACGTGCGCGCGTGCCAGTATATATATTTGTTAACATTTTTAATAAAATATGAGAATTAAAAAAAAGTGGTTAGAGGAAGCCGGTAACTTCATCACTCACCCCCTTCCTGCCAACGAGGACTTGGTAATATATGGGGCATGGATAGTTGCTGGCACAAGGTGGCATCCCAGTTGCTGAAACTTTGACCAGTGATATACTGAGAGAACACTGCAGTTGTAGAATAATACTCTAGCCAGTGTGATATAGGCATTTGAAAAAGAAGGGGTTGAGTGACCTCTACATAGCAGGACAGTGTAATTGGCTGGTTGTTACTAAATTGCTTTGATGCTCTGCAGAAGGAAAATGAAAAACTGAGATTATCGAATGAACATTTGAAAACTAAGCAAAGAATAGAGAACCTCTTCAGTAGTTTACAGAGACCCTTCTCTCCTGCTGTCAGAGAGCAGGAAAGGCTGAGAACCACATTCAGGATTTAATTGAGTTGCTGAGATTCAAAAATAATTAAATGCTTAACTGAAACAGATCTGCTATGCCAAAGTCATATGCATTGACTATGTGAGTAATCTTAGTCCCTCACACGTGGAATGGGGACATCTGGGTGGATGCCTACAAAGATGTTGTGTCCCCATACTCCTCTGAATTCTCAGAGCCTGTAGAGCTGGCTCATCTTCCTCTATTAAAAGCTATCATCTTTACCTCCTGCCCTCCCCACCAGTAGCCACCACCACCACATACACACACTCCTAGGAACCTTCGACTGAAGTCCTCTCCCCAGTAAGAGAATAAGAGAGATCTTTAGGATCTGGCCCCACCTCCTTTGCTAACTTCTAGACTGGTAACTACAGCCTCCCCTCGCCCCCCGTGCTAGGGAAGGGAGGAAAAGGATGAAGGTCTTAAGAAGCTACAAGAATTAGCATATACTGTCAGGAACTAAGGAATACCTGTAGAACTTGATTTTGAGGATGCTTTATCAAAACAGCCATAATGTAAGATTGGGTAAGGAGAGATGATTTATGTGGAAGTGTCCTTTGGCATACAGGATTTCATACTGAGGCAAGGACCTCACTGTTTGGGTGGATTTTAGAAGCCCTGAGAAAGCATCCCACACTGAACTATGTTGAAATGCCTAAATTGCTGTGGCAGATGTTGAAGGAAGGGATTAATGGCTCAAGGAAGTGGGCATGCTGGAGCAGATATATTTTCTGAGACCAGAAGACTCACCAGAGGAGTATGTTCCATAGGAAGGCCAGGAGAACACACTGTTCACCAAGATCATCAGGAATGCCCTGGTAAAGTGGCACCAGTACCACTAAAAAGTTCCATAGTGACTCTAGTCTGCTGGCCAAGACTGACAGTAAAAGAGTACAGGTTAAGCCACAGAATTATTCTCAACCCTTGAAACCTAATGAAATTTGCTTAGTGGATTTGCTTAGGATCTGCGACCCCTTTTTCTAATTTCTCTTTTGGAAAGAGAACGTTTACCCTGATGCCTGATCCATCATTGTATTTTGGAAGCAGATAACTTGTTTTCAAGGGCTCACAGATCCACAGATGGAAAGGAATTTTGCCCCAGAATGGACTATAGCTGGAGGCTCACCCATACTTGATTTATATGATTTAGAAAATGAGATTTGGGACTTTTTGAGTTGATTATGTTCAGATAAGATTTGGGATTTAGAGTTTATGCTGGAATGTGTTAAAGCTTTTGGGAATGTAGGGATGGGGTGATTGTATTTTGCACTGACATAAATTGGGAGGAGACAGGGAGAGGTCAGATTGTTGTTGGTTGAATTGTGTTCCCCCCAAAGATATGTGAAAGACATATCCCTGGAACCTGTGAATATGACCTTCTTGGGAAATAGAGTCTTTGCAGGTATATTCAAGTTAAGACTAGGGTAGGTCCTAATCCAGTGACTGTTGTCCTTTTGAGAAAAGTGAAATTAGGACATAGACACACAGAGGGGAGAAAGACATGTGGAGACTGAGGCAGAGATTGGAGTTGTACTACAAACCAAGGAATGCCAAAGATTATTAGCAATCAGCAGAAGCTAGGGGAGAAGCATGGAACAGTCTCCCTCTGAGCTGCTTAGAAGAAACAAATCCTGCCAAGACAACTTCAAAAGCAACTCAGTTTGTGGAAATTTGTTAGAGCAGCCTTAGGAAACTTATGCGCTCAGTGCTGGTTTTAAATTTATGGGAACCCCAGAAAAGCCATGTCCTTAAATCCAGATTCAGTCGTGTAGGGTGTACACTATTGAATTTGATTGGGTTGTTTCTATGGAGGTGTGACACACCCAATTGTGGGTGTGATCTTTTGATTAGATGGAGATGTGACTCCACCCTTTCAAGATAGGTCTTGATTAGTTTACTGGAGTCCTTTAAGAGGAGACCGTTTTGGAAAAAGCTTAGAGCGGACACAGAGACATCTGGAGATACAGAAAGAAACAGGCCCCAGAGAAGCTGTTTCAAACCAGAAGCTGAAAGACCAGCAGACACCAGCCACGAGCCTTCCCAGCTGACAGTGGTGTTCCGGACACTATCGGCCTTTCTTGAGTCAGGGTGTCTTTTTCTGAATATCTTGGTTTTGACATTTTTATGGCCTTAAAACTTAAATGTATAACTTAATAAATCCCCCTTATAAAAGCCATTCAATTTCTAGTACATTGCTTTCCAGCAGCATTAGCAAACTTAAATGCACTCTTTCTTACACAAAAAGTAAAACACGCTACATACATTCTTCTTCCTTGCTTTTTTCACTTAACCTATATTCAGGAGAGTTGTCCATATTATACATAGAGAGCTTCCTCATTCTTTCTAATTTTTTTAATGGTTATATAGTATTATTTTGTGTGGATATAATATAGTTATTTACCCAATCTCTTCTTGTGAAAATTTGTAATTTCCAATTTTTTTTTTGCTAATACAAATAATGCTGCAATAAATAACCTCAGACTTCTGTCATTTCAAATGTCTGCAGTTTATCTACAGCATAAATTCCCAGAAGAATGAATGTCAGGTAAAGATTAAATCAAGGGTAACTTTGCATTTAAAACTTAGCAAATTGCTATCGCAGAAGTTGTATTCCAATCTTTTACTCCCATCAGCAATATATGTGAGTGCTTCTTTTCACATAGCCTCCCTAACAAAGTGTGTGTGTTTTTTTTTGCCAATTTAATATATGAAAATAGTGTTTCAATGTAGTTTAAATTTCCTTTTAATGAGATTAAATGTCTTTTAGATTTTTTAAAGCCATTTTTATTTTTCTGTGAACTATTTATGTCCTTTGCCCCTCTAATCACATACATATATACTGCTAAGAGAAGCTTTGAAAGCCTTTTTGAAAATAGATTTTTGGACTCCTTCCCATACATATGGAATCAGAATGGGTTATATATGGGCTCGGTAATTTATATTTCTAAAAAGCAACCCAGATTTAGAAACCACTGTTCTGTATCATCAAAAAGATTGAAAGATTGGTCACTGTATTTGCAAAAGCTTAAAGAGAATTACCTCCAAGGTTATGTTAAATGATCGCAACATATTGTGAATTAAAAATCGACGTAAACATTACCATTTACTATAAAACAGTGTAACTTTTGAAGGACGAGAGATGAGTGGCTTATGTTTCAAAATACAACTTTATAGAAAACTTGAACTTCTGAGCGCTCTTAAACTTGAAGCAGAGGCAGTAGTTCACTATCACGAGGATAGTACAGGAAACAAACAGAACTCGGAATTAAGCAATGCCAATAAACGAGGTGGCCTTCCATTTACCAGTAATTGACTGATCTTTCTGAGCTTGCTGCTAACTCCCAAGTTTTAACAAGAATGTCCAATTTAGGATGCCACAATAAAAATGTATTATTTTGATTCAGATTAAATTTTGGACTACACAAAAATTAGAAACTGGCTGGCTTTCTGGAGGGGAAATTATATCATTCACAAGCTGAGAAGTAGAAAGGGCATAACAACCCCAACATCATTCTGCAAAACGAAACAATCGTGGAAGCTGTGGATCAGTTCCTTAACGGGGACGGGGCAGGGCGGGGCTAGGCTCAGGGGGTGGGGCTAGCGTCACTACCAAGACCTCCCGCTCGCTCCTCCTCGGTGATGTCAGAGCCCGAGCCCGCCCCAGTCGGCTGAGATCCTGTTAGCGCCAGGGTCACGCGCGCCCCGGAAGCTGCTGCTTCGTCGGGGGTCATGATGGGGAGCAAGATGGCGTCTGCCAGCAGGGTCGTACAGGTAAAGAGATTCAGTCCCCTTTGCGCAGCTTGGGCAGTAGGGATGGTGCTGACAATAGCAATGGTACTGGGAGGAAAGGCAGTGGTGGTGGCTGCGTGGTGACCGCGGCCCTGAGTAGGGTCAGCGGCAGCTCACGGGGGTGTATGACAGTTGGACCTTGAGCCTTGGGCCCGGGCAGTGAGCCGGGGTCCGGAGCTGAGGGCTCGAGCCCCGCCACGGGAGTGCGGCCTCTCGGCAGGTAGGCGCGCGGCTGCTCGCGCTGCCTGGACTCCAGTAGGATCGCGCTGTCCCGCTTTGCAGTCTGAAGCTCAGCTGCCCTGGCCAATCGCCGTTTAGTGTTGTCCGTCGTGTCCCTGTTCAGCCAATCAGGAGAAAGGAGGTAGCGGGAAGCGCGAGGAAGCGACCCTGAATCTAACCCAGTGTCCCTTCAAGGTCTTGGGAACCGCCGGACACCCCACGGGATGCGTCCTCGCCCGGGACCTGTTCTTCCCAACCCCTCCGGGCGCCTGGCTTCAGGCCGGATGGGGAGAATAGGGAAAAAAGGGTATTACTTAAGTTTATATCTGTGTATATTTTAATGTTAATTTCCCAAGGCTTTGTTTCCTGAGTTTAGATAGGGAGCTGGAGGAACTTTGTTATAATCTGCACATCAACTGCTGACTTCTGATAGTTTTTTAATCTGCTTTTCCAACTGTAATCTGAAGCTGAAATAGGAAAGATAAAATTGGTATATCCATGGCCACAACCTCCACTTCTGTGGTTGGTTTATATGATCTTTTTAAATCTTGAAAGCACATCTTATGATTAACTTTTAATTTTGACAGGAGACCTACGTATCCCTTCACACAAGTACAGGTCTTTAACGGCCTTTTCCTGCAGTTGTTTCACACGGAATGATAATCCTAGATCTCAGTCTTTAGTTCCACTTTAGTGAGTGAAATTTTATTTATTCAGGTCAGTGGATAGTTACTGAGCTTTACTAAATATTATATGAGGACAGGCAAAACATTTGTAATATTTTCATCTGATAAAGGTGTCCTTAATATATAACCTAATTTAAAACGTGTAAATGATTTAAGTGGGTACTGCACAAAAGGGGATATCTAAGTAAGAATAAGCCTGTGAAAATATGATCACCAGTACTCACCAGGAAAGTGCAAATTAAAACCAGGAGGTACTACCACTACACACTCAACAAAATGACTTAAGATTAAAAAGACTGAATACCAAGTGTGGATGAGAACCACCTGAAACACTCTGCAACACTCATACATTGTTGGTGGGAGTATAACATGGTACAGCCACTTCGGAAAACTATTGGTCAGTTTCTAATAAAGTTGTGACACAGGAATTATACTCTTAGATTTATACCCAATAGAAGTGGATGCATATACACATGAAATGACTTGTTTAAAATGTTCACAGCAAGAGCACTGCAACAGTGGCTCAGTGGCAGAATTCTCACCTGCCATGCCGGAGACCACAGTTTAATTCCCAGTGCCTGCCCATGGCTAAAAAAAAAAAAAAAAAAAATCACAGCAGCTTTATTCATAATAACTACCAAAGCAGAAACAATCCAAATGTCCATTAGCAGGATAAACAAGTTTTAGATTCATGAAATAGAACAGTACACAGCAGTAATAAAGAATTTTATTTGTCTACTAACCAAATAGATAGTATGTCAAAAAGAGGTGACTAAGCATATTATCTAGAGGTATTAATATAAACATAAACATACAAAATACAGATCTTTCTAAATACCAAAAATAACCCACACAAATGAAAGAAAATTATGGTGAAGGATTTTAATTTAAATTATCATAAAATGATACAAGAGAATTAAGATCAAATCTGTGGGTTTGTATCCATAAATATAAATAGACTTAACTCCCTACAAAAAATATTTTCAGATTGACTAACAAAAATTCAATAGTATGCTATATATATGAGGCACACCCTAAAACAAATATATTTAGAAAGATTAAAAATACAAGGACAGGTGAAAATCTGTCAGACAAATGGAAATAAAAAAGCAGGAGTCATGTCTTGATATCAAATAAGGTAGAATTTGGAACAAAAAGTTCTAAAAAAGACAAAGAGAGACACTACAATTCACAGTTAAGAAATAGTTGTTAGATGGGGGACATGACTCCGAGAGATGAGCCTGGCTCTGGCACCGGGGATCAACAATGCCTTCCTAACCAAAAGGGGAAAAGTAAACATAACAAAAAATACGTTATCAGTTGCTAAGAGAGTTCAAATAGAATTGAGAGGCTATTCTGGAGGCTACTCTTATGCTTCAGCTAGATATTGCTGATTACTACAGTTTACCAGCCCCCAACCAACATCATTCTTATAACCCTAAAGAACACCCAGGGCTCCATATGCGATCCGACAAAAGTTGCACACACTAAGTTTACTTTTTAGAAACCTAAAACCTCACTTGCATCCTAGGCCAGATAAGTCCTGAAACCTAGGGGTGCCGGTTATCTCCCAAGAACGTCAGCCAGCTCCATCCCCCATCCCTATCACCAATAACCCTTTTCAACATGCAAAATGTTAGAATGAGCGTTACCCAAATATCCCTAAAGATTGGGAAAAGGAGCAAAGGAGAAAGAAATAGTTGTATCTTTGTATTCTACTACTCAGCAACTTCTTTCATAAAACATAAACTCTAGAAGATCTAAGGAGAAATTGATAAATTTTTAGAAACTTCAGCATACCTGTTGATAAATTAAACAAAAAGTTAAGGTTATAGAAAATCTAAAGAAGATAATATTGATCTTATAGATCATATGAACCATGATAATAGAGTATATCTACTTTTAAGTACATATGGAACATTCATAACAATTTATCATACATTAGATTCCAAAGAAAACACTAATATAATCCAAAAAAATACAAATAAAAGAAACTGCATTCTCTAAAAGGCAATGAAATCAAATAACAAAAATTTTTAAAAAAGCAAAAACTGACTCTTAATATGAATATTTTGAAAAATCCTATTAAACGGTGCTTGGGTTAAAGGGAAAACAAAATGAAATTGTAAAATGTGTTGGAAACAACAGTAAGAAAACACCCCATCTAAAGCAATGATCAGAGGAAAATTCATAGCAACAATACCTATCTTCATGAAAATAAATGAATTAATATCCAATTCAAAAAGAACATAAATCAAAAGAGCAGAAAAAATGTGGTAAAACCCTATACTCATACATGTTAAAAACTTAATCAAATAGGAAGTGATAGAAAATTCTTTAACATGACTTCCCCACTAAAATTAAGACGAAATAAGGATACCCAGTATTTCCACTATTGTTTAACATTGTATCAAAAGTATCAGCAAATACATTTAAAAAGAAAACAAAAGTTTAACACTTGGAAGAGGGGAAAATGACTTCTGTGTGCACGTAAAGAAGAAACTACAGTAAAGTAGTTGGGTATAAAATAAATTATATCCTTCATGTATAAAAAAAAGAGGAAATAATGGAAGTCAAAACCCATTTACAAATAGTAATAATGTATGTAAATAAATCCAGTCATAAACTTAAGAAGAAATAAGTATACACATCCTATATGAGGAAAAATAATCTGAGAATCACTAAAGAAGGCTTGAACAAATGGATAGACATACAAGATTTTTAATAGTAAGATTCAACATTATGAAGATGTCAGTTCTCACTAATTTAATTTATTTACCTCAACCCTAATAAAAATACCATTTTTTTTCTGGAGCTAAACAAATTGATTATTAAGTTCATTGGAAGAATACACAATCAAGAATATTTTTTTAATAATGTACATGAAGGGCTGTGAGAAGGCGAGGTCTTGCCCTATCCTTATTAATATAAGTTGTAAGTGCAACTGGAATTGCTATATGGAAAAAGACAACCAGGTCTATTGCTTACACCATATACAAGAATACATTTCAAATGGATCTGATATCGCAATGTAAAAAAATGAAACCAAAATTGCTTAGAACTATACAAACACACTCATTAGTGCATGTAAAACTGGTAAAATCTGAATGAACTTATCAATCAGGGTGACATCTAAGTCATGCAATATGAAATCTATATCATCTTCACAAGTTTTTTTTTATGACTTTCCTACCCCATTTTTATTTAAAACATAAGTCTGTAATGTAAAAAAGATTCAAATAATGTTGGACATGAATCATTGACTAATACAAGGGATTTTTTAAAAATTTTTTTAAGTAAAAAAAAATTACAAGAAACACAAACATTCCCAACACCTACACTCAGCAATTCACAATATCATCACATAGTTGCATATTCATCATCATGATCATTTCCCAGAACATTAGCATCAATTCAGAAAAAGAAATAAAAGAACAGAAAAATATAACAAACAAACAAAAAAATTTTACAGGCAATACCCCTTACTGATCCCTTTCATTGATCACTAGCATTTCAAACTAAATCTATTTTAACATTTGTTCCCCCTATTATTTATTTTTATTCCATATGTTCCTCTCATCTGTTGACAAGGTAGATAAAAGGAGCATCAGACATAAGGTTTTCACAATCACACAGTCACATTGTGAAAGCTATATCATTATACAATCATCATCAAGAAACATGGCTACTGGAACACAGCTCTACATTTTCAGGCAGTTCCCTCCAGCCTCTCCATTACATCTTGGTTAACAAGGGGATATCTACTTAATGCATAAGAATAACCTCCAGGATAACCTCTCAACTCTGTTTGGAATCTCTCAGCCATTTTGTCTCATGACACTTTGTCTCATTTCACTCTTCCCCCTTTTGGTCGAGAAGGTTTTCTCAATCCCTTGATGCTGGGTCTCAGCTCATTCTAGAGTTTTTCTCAGTCCCTTGATGCTGAAACTCACCTCATTCTGGGATTTCTGTCCCATGCTGCCAGGAAGATCCACACCCCTGGTAGTCATGTCCCACATAGAAAGGGGGAGGGTGGTGAGTCTGCTTGCTGTGTTGGCTGGAGAGAGAGGCCACATCTGAGCAACAAAAGAGGTTCTCCTGGGGGTGACTCTTAGGCCTAATTTTAAGTAGGCTTGACCTGTCCCCTGTGGGGTTAAGTTTCATATGAACAAACCCCAAGACTTGGGGCTCAGCCTATAGCTTTGGTTGTCCACACTGCTTGTAAGAATATCAAGAATTCAACTTGGGGAAATGGAGTTTTCCCCCGTTCTCACCATTCCCCGAAGGGGACTTTGCAAATACTTTTCCACTCACTGATCAAATCACTCTGGGATTCATCCGGGCATCACCTGGACAAACCAACAAAATTTCATGTCCTATACAAAGTTCAATGTACTTAAGGTGTTCAATCAACTATCTACATAAGTTATTTTAGGAGATGCACTAGTCAAAGTATAGATTTGTACCAAGTAGACATTTTTTGCTTTAGTCTCACACAGTAGTTGAAATTTTAAAATATTAAGTACCAGCTATTTTCAGCACACTGCAGTAATGACATTCTTTTGTTCTTCCTCATGCAAAAACATTTTTTAAATTTGTACATTTAGTCACTATCATTATACACTCTAGGCATTCCTAGATTACACCATCTCAATCTTTATCATCTATCTTTCTTTGTGATTTCAATTATGCCCCAGCCCTCCTCCCTCTATCATTCTCATATGCAGTGTTAAAACACTTCATTCAGGGTTTTAACATAATTGTATTACAGTTAGGTAATATTGTGCTGTCCATTTCTGAGTTTTTATATTCAGTCCTGTTGCACAATCTGTATCCCTTCAACTCCAATTACCCAATATCTTACCCTATTTCTATCTCCTGATGGTCTCTGTTACCAAGGAAATATTCCAAGTTTATTCACTAATATCAGTTCATATCAGTGAGATCATACAGTATTTGTCCTTTTGTTTCTGGCTAATCACACTCAGCATAATGTCCTTAAGGTCCATTCATGTTGTTACATACTTCATAACTTTATTCTGTCTTACAGCTGCATAATATTCCATCTTATGTAAATGCCACAGTTTGTTCAGCCAACCGTCTGTTGATGGACATTTTGGCTGCTTCATCTCTTGGTAATTGTAAATAATGCTACTATAAACATTGGTGTGTAAATGTCCATTTGTGTCCTTGCCCTCATGTCCTTTGAGTAGAGACAGCATATAGATGAGTCCTGTTTTTTAATCCATTCTGCCAGACTATGTCTTTTGATTGGAGATTTAATCCATTAACATCCAGTGTTATTACTGCATGGGTAGTACTTTCTTCTACCATTATGCCTTCTGGATTTTATATGTCATGTCTAATTTTCCTACTTTTTACCTTTACTCATAGTCTTCCTTTCTACACTCTTCTCCACACCTCTCTCTTCTGTCTTCGTATCTGTCTCTAGTGTTCCCTTTAGTATTTCTTGCAGAGCTGGTCTCTTGGTCACAAATTCTCTCAGTGATTTTTTGTCTGAAAATGTTTTAATTTCTCCCTCATTTTTGAAGGACAATTTTGCTGGATATAGAATTCTTGGTTGGCAGTTTTTCTCTTTTAGTGATTTAAACATATTATCCCACTGTCTTCTCGCCTCCATGGTTTCTGCTGAGAGATCTATGTATAGTCTTATTGGGCTTCCCTTGTATGTGATGGATTGCTTTTCTCTTGCTGCTTTCAAGATCCTCTCTTTCTCTTTGACTGCTGACATTCTGATTAGCAAATGTCTTGGAGTATGTCTATTTGGATCTATTCTCTTTGGGGTACGCTGTACTTCTTGGATCTGTAATTTTAAGTCTTTCATAAGAGTTGGGAAATTTTCAGTGATAATTTCCTCCATCAGTTTTTCTCCTCCTTTTCCCTTCTCTTCTCCTTCTGGGACACCCACAACACGTATATTCATGTGTTTCATATTGTCTTTCAATTCCTTGAATCCCTACTCATATATTTCCATTTTTTTCCCTATATTTTCTGTTTCTTGTTGGATTTCAGATGTTCCGTCCTCCAGTTCAGAAATCCTGTTCTGTCTCTTGAAATCTACCATTGTAGGTTTCCATTGTTTTTTTCATCTCTTCTACTGTGTCTTTCATTCCCATAAGTTCTGTGATTTGTTTTTTCAGACTTTCAGTTTCTTCTTTTTGTTCTTTCCTTGCCTTCTTTATATCCTCCCTCAATTCATTGATTTGGTTTTTGATGAGGTTTTCCATGTCTGTTCGTACATTCTGAATTAATTGTATGTCATTTGAATTGTTGGTTTGTTCCTTTGACTGGGCCATATCTTCAATTTTCCTAGTGTGATTTGTTATTTTTTGCTGGCATCTAGGCATTTAATTACCCTAATTAGTTTATTCTGGAGACTGCTTTCACTTCTTTTACCTAGGGTTTTCTT